>NC_058408.1:53085779-53452032 GCF_002201575.2 Neomonachus schauinslandi
TTCCTTCCTTCCTTCCTTCCTTCCTTCCTTCCTTCCTTCCTTCCTTCCTTCCTTTCTTCTCTCTCTTTCTTTCTTTCTTTTCTCCCTCTCTCTTTTTCTCCTTCCTTCCTGCCTTCCTTGGCAGGCATGGTCAAACACATGTTTTCCTTTTGAAATTTCTTAGTAACACAGAATTCCAGATAATAGGTCCTAGGGTACTGCCTGGCATTGGTCTCAATACTTGCTTGTTGAACTGAACAAGTTGCTCAAATTACATTAAATTTGCCACAACTGTGAAATTTATTTTTCACTTGTCATATGAAGGGGAAAAAAAATCCCCCAAAGTTCTACTCTAATTGACAGTTTTATTTAACCTTGTATCATTTTCCGATTTTTTTTTTGCATTTTGTACTTTGTTATGATCATATCACACTCTATTTTCCTTCTGCTTTTTAAAAATATTACACCATAAGTATTTGTAGTTTTTTCAAGCATAATTTTAGGATGCATAATAGATGGTAAATAGCCTATTCTTTATATAATTGTTTACATGTTATTGACACTTACATTGTTTTCCAATATTTTAATGCTCTAAAAAATGCTACAGTGGGGGGGGCACCTGGGTGGCTCAGTCAGTTGTGTCCAACTCTTGATTTGGGCTCAGGTCATGATCTTAGGTTTGTGAGATCAAGCCCTCCATTGGGCTCTGCGCTCAGCACAGAGTCTGCTTAAGATTCTCTCCCTCTCCCTCTGCTCCCACTCCACCAACCCCACCCCAGCTCATGCACTCTCTCTCTCAAAAAAAAAAAAAAATGCTACAGTGAACATCTTTACATATAGGGCATTCTTTTTTTCTTTTTTTTTTGATATCTCACAGTGTTTCCTCAAAAGAGCTTTCCATACATATTATTACTAGGCCAGAGGGCATAAAACATATTTAATAAATATTAATATTTAATACTTAAGGCACATAATATTTTAAGTCTCTTCATACATATAACCAAACTGGTTTCTGAAAGGTTTTAGCAGCTATGTATACAAATTCTTGCTTCCTTACCCTTGACAGAGTTGGATATTCTCATTAACATTTTTTGATATGTAAAAATATATCTCAATATTTAATATACATATTTTTAGATATTGATGAAGCTGAAATGTATTTTGTTAATCATTTGAAATTCTCTGTGAATTTTCTATTCTTTTCTCTTACTTCTCTGAACTTGAGAATGAGTATGTTGCTCTGCCCTCCAGTGACCTAATAGCTTAAGACTGAATTGTTCAAGGAGGAAAGGAAAGGAAGAAGAGAGGAAGAGTTTTCCATTGCTTTAAAAATGAGTAATAACCTTGTATTTATACCTCTAGTCTTTTCTTTCTTTCTTTCTTTTTTTAAAAGATTTTATTTATTTGAGATAGGGAGAGAGAATGAGTGAGAACACAAGCAGGGGGAGTGGCAGGCAGAGGGAGAGGGAGAAGTAGGTTCCTTGCTGATCCCAGGACCCTGAGATTAAGACCTGAGTTGAAGGCAGATGCTTAACCGACTAAACCACCCAGGCACCCCTATACCTCTAGTCTTAGTGGTTGATACATTTTAGAATTATTCTTTAAACCATTATAATATGTTTTACTTGTCTGATATGAAAATTGAAATTCATGTATTTACAAATAGCCAACCACTTCTCCAACTGCCATGTATTGGAGTAGTCTTTCTCTTTGCCAGTAATTTGTGATTCTTCATTTAAAGTAATTGTGTGTGTGTGTTTCTGAGCCATTTGTTCCATTGTAGTGTTACTCACCAATATTCTTAATTATTGTAATATTTATAATTTGTGTTGATGGTTGGGTTAGTTTTTCTTTATATTTCTTATTTTTCAAAAATGGCTTTTCAGGGGCACCTGGGTGGCTCAGTTGGTTAAGCGTCTACCTTAGGCTCAGGTCATGATCCGTGGTCCTGGGATTGAGTCCCACATTAGCTCTCTGCTCAGCAGGAAGTCTGCTTCTTCCTCTCCCTCTACCCCTCCCCCTGGCTGTGCTTGCTTTCTCTCTCTCTCAAATAAATGAATAAAAAATCTTTAAAAAAATAGCTTTTCAAAAATACTATATTTGACTATTTTTTTGCATGAACTTTAGAATAGTTATTTTTGGTTCCCTTCTCTCACTCAAAATCCTATTGGTACCTTAAGTGGGATTTTGTCAAAATGTCTAATTAGTGTCCAAAAAATTGAACTTTTTATAGATTTGATTTTCCCATCTCCAGATAAGACATTTTTCCCCATTTATTTCAGGGTTTTTTTGGTATATGATTTTATAATTTCTTTATATGGATTCGTTGTCCAAGATATGCTTAGATATTTATTATATTTTGTTGCTATTATGGATGGAGTTCTTTCTTCCAATCTAGTTGCTTACTTTTATTTTATTTATTTATTTATTTTTTAAATTTTTTATTGTTATGTTAATCACCGTACATTACATCATTAGTTTTTGATGTAGTGTTCCATGATTCATTGTTTGTGCATAACACCCAATGCTCCATGCAGAACGTACCCTCTTTAATACCCATCACTAGGCTAATCCATCCTCCCACCCCCCTCCCTTCTAGAACCCTCAGTTTGTTTTTCAGAGTCCATCATCTCTCATGGTTCGTCTCCCACTCCTATTTCCCCCTCTTCATTCTTCCCCTCCTGCTATCTTCTTTTTTTTTTCTTAACATATATTGCATTATTTGTTTCAGAGGTACAGATCTGTGATTTAACAGTCTTGCACAATTCACAGCACTCACCATAGCACATACCCTCCCCAATGTCTATCACCCAGCCACCCCATCCCTCCCACCCCACCACCCACTCCAGCAACCCTCAGTTTGTTTCCTGAGATTAAGAATTCCTCATATCAGTGAGGTCATATGATACATGTCTTTCTCTGATTGACTTATTTTGCTCAGCATAACACCCTCCAGTTCCATCCACATTGTTGCAAATGGCAAGATCTCATTCCTTTTGATGGCTGCATAATATTCCATTGTATATATATACCACCTCTTCTTTATCCATTCATCTGTCAATGGACATCTTGGCTCTTTCCATAGTTTGGCTATTATGGACATTGCTGCTATAAACATCAGGGTGCACATACCCCTTCGGATCCCTACATTTGTATCTTTGGGGTAAATACCCAGTAGTGCAATTGCTGGATCATACAGTAGCTCTATTTTCAACTTTTTGAGGAACCTCCATACGGTTTTCCAGAGTGGCTGCACCAGCTTGCATTCCCACCAACAGTGTAGGAGGGTTCCCCTTTCTCCACATCCCCACCAACATCTGTCGTTTCCTGACTTGTTAATTTTAGCCATTCTGACTGGTGTGAGGTGGTATCTCATTGAGGTTTTCATTTGGATTTCCCTGATGCCGAGTGATGTTGAGCACTTTTTCATGTGTCTCTTGGCCATTTGGATGTCTTCTTTGGAAAAATGTCTGTTCATGTCTTCTGCCCATTTCTTGATTGGATTCTTTGTTCTTTGGGTGTTAAGTTTGATAAGTTCTTTATAGATTTTGGATACTAGCCCTTTATCTGATATGTCATTTGCAAATATCTTCTCCCAGTCTGTTGGTTGTCTTTTGGTTTTGTTGACTGTTTCTTCTGCTGTGCAAAAGCTTTTTATCTTGATGAAGTCCCAATAGTTCATTTTCGCCCTTGCTTCCCTTGCCTTTGGCGATGTTTCTAGGAAGAAGTTGCTGCAGCTGAGGTTGAAGAGGTTGCTGCCTGTGTTCTCCTTTAGGATTTTGATGGACTCCTGTCTCACATTGAGGTCTTTCAACCATTTGGAGTCTATTTTTGTGTGTGGTGTAAGGAAATGGTCCAGTTTCATTCTTCTGCATGTGGCTGTCCAGTTTTCCCAACACCATTTGTTGAAGAGACTGTCTTTTTTCCATTGGACATTCTTTCCTGCTTTGTCAAAGATGAGTTGGCCATAGAGTTGAGCGTCCATTTCTGGGCTCTCTTTTCTGTTCCATTGATCAATGTGTCTGTTTTTGTGCCAGTACCATACTGTCTTGATGATGACAGCTTTGTAATAGAGCTGGAAGTCCGGAATTGTGATGCCGCCAGCTTTGCTTTTCTCTTTCAACATTCCTCTGGCTATTCAGGGTCTTTTCTGGTGACATACAAATTTTAGGATTATTTGTTCCATTTCTTTGAAAAAAGTGGATGGTATTTTGATGGAAATTGCATTGAATGTGTAGATTGCTCTAGGTAGCACTGACATCTTCACAATATTTGTTCTTCCAATCCATGGGCATGGAACGTTTTTCCATTTCTTTGTGTCTTCCTCAATTTCTTTCATGAGTATTTTATAGTTTTCTGAGTACAGGTCCTTTGCCTCTTTGGTTAGATTTATTCCTAGGTATCTTATGGTTTTGGGTGCAGTTGTAAATGGGATCGACTCCTTATTTTCTCTGTCTTCTGTCTTGTTGTTGGTGTATAGGAATGCCACTGACTTCTGTGCATTGATTTTATATCCTGCACTTTACTGAATTCCTGTATGAGTTCTAGCAGTTTTGGGGTGGAGTCTTTTGGATTTTCCACATAAAGTATCATATCATCTGCAAAGAGTGAGAGTTTGACTTCTTCTTTGCCAATTTGGATGCCTTTTATTTCTTTTTGTTGTCTGATTGCTGTGGTTAGGACTTCTAATACTATGTTGAATAGCAGTGGTGATAGTGGACATCCCTGCCGCATTCCTGACCTTAGGGGGAAAGCTCTTAGTGTTTCCCCATTGAGAATGTTATTCGCTGTAGGTTTTTCATAGATGGCTTTTATGATATTGAGGTATGTACCCTCTATCCATATACTCTGAAGAGTTCTGATCAAGAAAGGATGCTGTACTTTGTCAGATACTTTTTCTGCATCTATTGAGAGGATCATATGATTCTTGTTCTTTCTTTTGTTAATGTATTGTGTCACACTGATTGATTTGCGGATGTTGAACCAACCTTGCAGCCCAGGGATAAATCCCACTTGGTCGTGGTGAATAATCCTTTTAATGTACTGTTGGATCCTATTGGCTAGTATTTTGGTGAGAATTTTTGCATCCATGTTCATCAAGAATATTGGTCTGTAATTCTCCTTTTTGATGGGGTCTTTGTCTGGTTTTGGGATCAAGGTAATGGTGGCCTCATAAAACGAGTTTGGAAGTTTTCCTTCCATTTCTATTTTTTGGAACAGTTTCAGAAGAATAGGTATTAATTCTTCTTGAAATATTTGGTAGAATTCCCCTGGGAAGCCATCTGGCCCTGGGCTTTTGTTTGTTAGGAGATTTTTGATGACTGCTTCAATTTCCTTAGTGGTTATAGGTCTGTTCAGGTTTTCTATTTCTTCCTGGATCGTTTTGGCAGTTGATACATCTCTAGGAATGCATCCATTTCTTCCAGGTTATCTAATTTGCTGGCATAGAGTTGCTCATAATATGTTCTTATAATTGTTTGTATTTCTTTGGTGTTGATTGTGATCTCTCCTCTTTCATGCATGATTTTGTTGACTTGGGTCATTTCTCTTTTCTTTTTGATAAGTCTGGCCAGGGGTTTATCAATCTTATTAATTCTTTCAAAGAACCAGCTCCTAGTTTCGTTGATCTGTTCTACTGTTCTTTTGGTTTCTATTTCATTGATTTCTGCTCTGATCTTTATTATTTCTCTTCTCCTGCTGGGTTTAGGCTTTATTTGCTGTTCTTTCTCCAGCTCCTTTAGGTGTAGGGTTAGGTTGTGTACTTGAGACCTTTCTTGTTTCTTGAGAAAGGCTTGTATTGCTATATACTTTCCTCTTAGGACCACCTTTACTGTATCCCAAAGATTTTGAACAGTTGTGTTTCCATTTTCATCAGTTTCCATGACTTTTTTAAATTCTTCTTTAATTTCCTGGTTGACCCATTCATTCTTTAATAGGATGCTCTTTAGCCTCCATGTATTTGAGTTCTTTCCGACTTTCCTCTTGTGATTGAGTTCTAGTTTCAAAGCATTGTGGTCTGAAAATAGACAGGGAATGATCCCAATCATTTGGTACCAGTTGAGACCTGATTTATGACCTAGGATGTGATTGATTCTGGAGAATGTTCCATGGGCACTAGAGAAGAATGTGTATTCTGTTACTTTGGGATGGAATGTTCTTAATATGTCTATGAAGTCCATTTGGTCCAGTGTGTCATTTAAAGTCTTTATTTCTTTGTTGATCTTTTGCTTAGATGATCTGTCCATTTCAGTGAGGGGTGTGTTAAAGTCCCCCACCATTATTGTATTGTTGTCGATGTGTTTCTTTGCTTTTGTTATTAATTGGCTTATATAATTGGCTGCTCCCATGCTAGGGGCATAGATATTTACAATTGTTAGATCTTCTTGTTGGATAGACCCTTTAAGTAGGATAGTGTCCTTCCTCATCTCTTATTACAGTCTTTGGTTTAAAATCTAATTTGTCTGATATAAGGATTGCCACCCCAGCTTTCTTTTGGTGTCCATTAGCATGGTAAATGGTTTTTTGATTGCACCTCATTAATAGCCTTTTTGATTTTGACTTGGTTAGATTTTAGTTCTTTTATTTCTCCAGAAAGGGTTTCTCTAATAACTTCCATGCTTTTTTCAAGCCCAGCTAGTATCTTTAACGTGATGATTCTGAACTCTAGATCTGACATTGTACTAATGTCTGTATTGAGTAGGTCCCTGGCAGTCAGTACTACCTCTTGTTCTTTTTGTTGAGGTGATTTTTTCCATCTTGTCATTTTGCCCAGAGGAGAATAGATTAATGAGAGAACAAAATGCTAACAGGGTAACAACGTCGCCAGAAAATATACTCTAAACAAATCAGAAAAGACCTGAAGCCAGGGGAAAAGAAAGGGAAAGAAAGAAAAAAGAAAAAGGAAAAAAAAAAGAAAAGGAAAAAGATAAAAACAAACAAAAACAGAACAAAACAAAAAAAAACAGAATATGATCAAATATGATCAGGCTGGTGCATAGATCAGTGCCACACACTAGATTTGGGGTGTATTTTGGTCTGTTAGAGAAAGTGTCTCCCAAAATTTTAAAGAAAGGAAAACTTATCTATATACAAAAATAAGGGTTCATATGATGAAGGGATGGAATATGACTGTAAAGGTGAAAATTATAAAAAATTTTTTAAAAGGAATTGATAAGAAGTTGTTTGAAAAAAGAAAGAAGAGGATTTAAAAAAAAAAAGGGAGAGAATGTGATCAGGCAGGAGAGTAGAACAAAACCATACACTAGAGATTTAGGTATATTTTGATCTGTTAGAAGAAACTGTATCTCAAAATTTTAAAGAGAGAACAACTTATGTATATATATGTCAAAAATAAGGGTAACTACTATGAAGGGATAGAATATGACTCTAAAAATGAAAAAGAAAAATGTTTTTTAAAAAAGGGATTGATAAGATGTTGGTTCAAAAAGGGAAAAAGAAAAATTAAAAAAAAAAGACAGTTTTAAAAAAGTTAACTTTGAAAGACTAAAGAATCATGGGAAAAAAGCCATGAATTCTATGTGCAGTATTCCCCTAGTGCTGGAGTTCTGCCATTCTCATTGATCGGTAAACTTGGTCTTGGCTGGCTGTTCTCGCTGATCTTCTGGGGAAGGGGCTGTTGCCATGGTTCCCAAATGTCTTTGCCAGAGGCGGAATTGCCCCGCTCTTGCCGGTCTGGGCTAAGTAATCTGCTTGGGTTTGCTCTCGGGAGCTTTTGTTCCCTGCAAGCTTTCTGTGCAGCTTTGGAGGCCGAGAGTGAAAATGGCGGCCTCCCAATCTCCGCCCAGAGGAGCCAAGAACTAGGGGCCCCGCTCCTCAGTGAGCCCCCAGAGAAAAGCAGTCAATCACTCCCATCTCCCTGGTCTCTGGCCGCACTCCGTGCTCACCTGGCCTGTGACCGAGCGTTTCTATCTCTGGCACCCGACTCGGTGTGGAGTCTCCAAACCCAGCAGATCCCTGCGGTGCGCTCCCGCGCCGCTCCTCCCGGGGGAGGAAGGGGAGTCTCCCCGGATCTGCCGCTTGTTGGGTCCCTGCTGGAGGAGCAGTGGCCTGACTGTGCCCTGGATCATGGTTTATGGCAACCCCGAGCTGAGAGCCCGCGCCTGGGCTCCATCTCTGCAGCCGGCTTCCCTGCTCGGATACCTGGGAGCTCTGCCATGCTCAGGCACCCCCGGCCTTTCTGTGATCCTGAGGGTCCTGAGACCACACTGTCCCACGAGGGTTCCACCCCCCACTTAGCCACCAGAGTGACGTCCCTCAGCGGAGCTGACTTCTAAAAGTTCCGATTTTGTGCTCTGCGGCTCTATCACTTGCCAGAAGCGACCAATGGAGGCCCCCTCCCCTGCCGTCTATCGTCCCAAATATTGCCTCGGATTCACTTCTCCGCACGTCCTACCTTCCAGAAAGTGGTCGCTTTTCTGTTCAGAGAATTGTTGCTATTCTTTTCTTCGATCTCCTGTTGAGTTTGTAGGTGTCCAGAATGGTTTAATCCCTATCCAGCTGAATTCCTGAGACCAGACGAAATCCAGGTCTCCTACTCCTCCGCCATCTTGCTCCACCCCCTCCTAGTTGCTTACTTTTAAATGTTGTATTTTAATTACATATGTAATTATTAATGACATCTCCTAGAAAAAAATAAAACGTTATTACCCATAGGGCTAAAAAGTCCCTTTGATTACCATCATCTTTGATCCTAGCATCTGCAGCAGTAGTACATTGAATTCAGAGATGGCCATGCAAGTTCAACCTGGATCATATTTGGATGTGATGTTATCATACAGAAAACATCCATGGCTTTTCCTATGGATTTACATCATATGCATGTACTTGTGGAACATACATAATATTGTTTTGTGTAAAGTTGTGTTTAACAAAATATAATATACTGTATTATCCAGTCACTTGCTCTTTTTTCTCCATGATTTTTCTTGGAGACATTTCCATGTCAGTACTTGGAAACTACCTCATTCTTTTAAACTGCTTAACAGATATGTTGTGATTTATTTTGTCATTTTCCTATGTGTAGAGGTTAGTTTGTTTCCAAGTTTTGTTATTTTAAAATGCTCCGAGGAGCCTTCACATGCATGCCTCTTTGGCACATCTAAGAGTGATTTCTATAGGTAGATCCTTTGAAGGTGACCACAGAATGTGCCTTTAAAACAGGATCATAATGCCCAATTACTCTCCAGAGTAAGAAGTAGCATATAGAAGACTACCCATTTCCTCATACCACTGATAATATATCAATTGTGGCTAATCTGGTAGGTGATATGGTAATCATGTCATTTTAATTAGTCTATTTACAGGTTTTGGCCCTCAGTGAGATTGAACATCTCTACCTGTTTATTGTTTCTATTTCTTCTTCTATGAATTGCCTATTCATACCCTGGGCTCATTTTTCATTCAGTATGTTCGTCTTTTTCTTATTATATTACTGTTCTTATATACTCTGCATCTTTTGTCTGTTTTTTTTTTTTTATGGCAACTTTTACCATAGAGAAGGTTTAAATATGAATGTAGTCAAGTTTATCTATTCCTTTTTGAATTTTGCTTTTTATTTCTCTTTTAAAAGGCCTCACAACTCCAAGGTCCTGAAAATATTCTATTTTTTTCTTCTAAAATTTTTACCATTTTGGCTTTACTCCTTTAAGCCATCTAGAATTTATTTGTGAATGTTTGGTTTTGAAGTAGGTTATAAATTTATATTATTCCTCCAAATGATTAGGCAATATTACTAATACTATTATACTATTTATTGAAAAGCCTATCTTTTCCTCACTATTTGAAATGCCAACTGTTACACACACACACACACACACACACACACACACACACACACCCCTTCCTAGGCTCTTCATTCTGTCTTCTGATGGTTAAAAAGGAACAAGTCTTCAGAAATAGATTGCCTGAGTGTGAATTCCAGTTCTGACATTTACTAGCTCTGTGACCTCAGGTAACTTCCTTAAACGCTTTGTGCCTATTTCCTCCTATGTAACAGTGCCAGCCACATAGGACCTTGGTAGGGTTAAAAAAATTGATAAATGTAAAATGCTTAGAACAGTGCCTGACATATTGTAAGCATATCATAACAGTAAATGCTTATTATTGCTATTATTATTATCATTATTATCATGCTTCATTGCTTTGTTTATCTATTCCTGGGCAATATCACATTTTTTTTTAAAGATTTTATTTATTTATTTGAGAGAGAGAGAATGAGAGACAGAGAGCACGAGAGGGAAGAGGGCAGAGGGAGAAGCAGACCCCCTGCTGAGCAGGGAGCCCGATGTGGGACTCGATCCCGGGACTCCAGGATCATGACCTGAGCCGAAGACAGTCGCTTAACCAACTGAGCCACCCAGGCACCCTATCACATTGTTTTTGATCCTATAATTTTACAATGTATTTTGCTGAGAGGGCAAGTACGGATCTTTATGTTATTTTTCAAGACCATCTCAAATATTCTTGTGCATTTTTCTTTGTATATTAATTTCAGAGTCAGACAGGTTTCATGAAAAATGCTTTTGAATATTGGAATTGCATTAAATTGATCAGTAATTTGGTAAGAATTGATATTGTCATGATTAATCTTTATTTATCAAATATTTATGGAGAAAACTACAAAACTTTACTGAATGACATTTAATAAGAGATGGAGAAATGTATCAAGTTGACATATGAAAAAGTTTGGTTTTTTTGGTTGGTCTTTAAAGAATTATCTTTGGGGCTCCTGGGTGGCTCAGTCAGTTAAGCCTCCAACTCTCAATTTTGGCTCAGGTCACCATCTCTAGGTCATGAGATCAAGCCCTGTGTAGGGCTCTGTGCTCATCAGGGAGTCTAGTGGAAATTTTCTCTCTCTCCTTCTCTCTCTCTGCCCCTGTACCCCTCCCCCCCACTCACACACACTCTCTCTTTCTAAGATAAATAAATAAATCTTAAAAAAAAAGATTCTCTTCCCCCTTCCCCTCATTTGCATATGTGTTCTCTAAAAAAAAAAAAGATTATCTTTGATTTTAATTTTTTTTACCTTTAATAATGTTACCTCTTTATATTCTTCAGGTTTGTTTTGTTATCCTTTATCTCTCATTTTGAGTTGAAATTTGAATTAATTCATTTTTAATCTTCCTCATTTTCTAGCAAATAAATTTAAAGCCATACATTTCCCTCTGAATATTACATTGTCCACACTCCCAGTTTTTGATATGTAGAACTCTTATGTTTAGATACCTTGTAATTTCCACTCGTCCAAGAGTTATTTAGAATTAGATTTTTAAACTTCCATGTCATACAGTTTATTTTTTGACAATTTTATTCTTGACTACTAATTATAGTATACTGTAGTCAGTAGATGTAGCTCATAGTGACCCATTTTTTAAATTTATTGAGATTTCTTTTAGTTCCCAGACTGTAATAAATTTTTCATAATGTGCCATATGTGTTTGAAAAGAATGTGTACTATCTGCATATGTGTTATGAAATAATATCTGTCTGTCTACCTCTCTGTATCCATTTATCTAAAGAGAACAGTACAACAAATACCCATATAGTTACCACACAGATTTAATAATTGTTAATATATTGTCTTATTTACATCTTTATGCTTAAGAAATAAAATATTACCACAAGCTGAAGACTTTTCCTGTACAGATTGCCAATCCATTTCCCTTTCTTCCTTCCCAGAGATAACTACTATCTTGAATTTGCAGGAACACCTTCAGATTTCTTTGGAAATTTTCTCAATTTTCTTTCTTGTGATCCATACCAGAGTTTCTACCTCTTTATTCAATTTTAGGAATTTTTATTTTTTCTGTACATTATTTTCATAAGTACTTAAAAAGTACTCATGAAAATAGCTAATGTGTGTTTATTATGAGACAGAATTGCTTTACATGTTTCATGTGTACCATTTATGCTTCATGACAACTTTTATAAGGCAGGTACCATTGTCATTTTTATTTAAAAACTGAGAAAGCTGAGGAACAGGAAAATTAAGTAATTCATCCAAAGTGACAGAGCTAGAATGTGGTAGGGGCTGGGTGGGAACCCTTTTCAGTGTGATTTTAGAGGTAACATGAACTATTCCACAACCTCTCTTTATGTTGGATTCTCCTTGAGCATCTGTGAGAGGTTGGAGGTCCTAGCAATGCAATAAGACAACAAAAGAGAAATAAAGGTATAAGGATTAGAAAGGAAGAAATAGAACTCCACTCTTCTCAGAAAATATGATTGCATTGTCTCAAAAGAATCTACAGATAAATTTGCCATTTATATATTTGCCATATATATTTTTAATATATAAATTTAGCAAACTTTGTGGTTATGATATCAGCATACAAAAGTAAATTAAAATTTTATATGCTAGTAACAAAAAGTTAGTAAATAAAACTTTAAAAATACTATTTGTAGTAGCATCAAACAACAAAAGCAACAACTGTAACAAATACCTAGAAATACCATTCCTTACTGAAATTAAAGTAAGCCAATAAATGGAAAAAATATACCATGGTCATGAACTAGGGGACTCAATACTGTTAAAATGGCAATTCTTCCCAGATTGATTTATAGATTCATTGCAATTGAAAACAAAATTTTAGTAAGATTTTAAATGAATATTAACAAGCTGAATCTAAAGCACATATGGAAATGCAAAAATGCCAAGAAAAGCTGACAATCTTGACAAGGACCAGATTTGAGGAACTTTAACTGCTGGGTATCAAGATTTATTAATAATGCCATAGAAACTAAAAAAATAACAAATAGACATATGGAAGAGAATATAGGATCTGCAAAGAGATCCTCATATAGTCATCTGATTTAGGAAGAGTACTACTACAGTGACATGAAGAAATGATGATCTTTTGCATAAATGGTGCTAGATCCACTAAATATGCAATTGAAAAAAAAAAACAAACAACTTGACCCTCTATATCATGTTCTGTTTATCTATTACTGCATAATAAACACCCCAAACTGTGGTGGCTTAAACCAATAGTCATTTATTATATCTCAATTTTTGTGCCAGGAGTTTGGGTAGGACTCATTTGGGTAAATCTTCTGCTCTATGTGGTGTTGATATTGGTGGAATTCATCTGGTGGATGAGATGGTCTGGAGGGTCCATAGTGATTTTACTTACCTATCTGATCCCTTAGGGGGAATGGTTGGAAATCTAGGCTCAGCTGGGACTATTAACTAAAACATATGTTTGTCTTCTCTAGCATGGTAGTCTCAAATAGTTGGGCCTGTAACATGGTAGCTCAAAGTTTCCTGAGTGCTCCAAGAAGCCAAGATGAAAGCTATAAGGCTTTTCATGGCTAGCCTCAGAAGTTTCAGAATGACATGTATGCCACATTCTGTTGGTCATGTAAGTCACTAAGGCTAGTCCAGATTCACAGGGGTGGCATCTAGACTTGGCCTCTCAGTGAGAAGTTCAGCAAAAAATTTGGGCCATCTTTATCATTCTAGATAGATCATAGACCTAAAGGTGAAATATAAAACAAGGTTTTTGGGAAAAAACATGGGAGAAAAGTCTTCATGACCTTAGGAATAGGGAAAGATTTCTTAAACAGAACACAGAAAGCATTAACCATAAAAGAAAAAAAAAAGACTGGATAAATTTGACTTTATTAAAATTAAGAACTATTTATAAAATAACACTTTTTAGAGAATTAAAATACAAACTATGTATACTAGAATGTATCCAGAATATGATAGAACTGCTCAATCAATAAGAGAGATAATTCCATAAAAAAAATTGGTTAAAACTGACTTAAATAGGTACTTCACAAAAAGGATATATAAATGGCCAATAAGAATATGAAAATGTTCTCAACATCATTAGTTATCAGATAAATGCAAATTGAAACCACAAATCCAGGGATGCCTGGGTGGCTCAGTCAGTTAAGTTTCTGACTCTTGGTCTCGACTTGGGTCATGATCTCAGGGTTGTGGGGTCAAGCACGGTGTGGGGCTCCACTCTCAGTGCGGAGTCTGCTTGCGATTCTTCCCCCCCTCTTTTTGCCCCTCCCCCTGCACTCTCCCTCTCTGTACTGATGAAGTTCAATAAAGGCAAAATTAATCAATGGTGACAAGTCAGAATAGTGATTCCCTTTGGGGGTGTATTCACTGGGAGGGAAACATATGAAGTGGTACAATTATTCTATATTATGATCTGTTGGTGAGTACTCATATGTTGAGCCATACAATTAAAATTTTTTGCCCTTTTCTGTATGTGCATTAATACAAAAGATAAAATTCAAGTAGAAGCAATGTTTCACTTAAAAAAAATAAAGCAAACATGCAAACATGCACTATACAAATGCTCTAAGACACAAGATGTTTCCAGTCCATGTACATATCTATCCATACTGCTATGATCTGAATATTTGGTCCCCCCAAAACTCATATGTTGAAATCCTAATACCCAAAGTAATGGCATTAAGGAGACAGGGTCTTTGGGAGGTGATTAGGTGCAAGGGCAGAGCCTTCATGAATGAGATTGGTTCCCCCATAAAAGTGGCCCCAGAGAGCTAGGTTGCCCCTTCCACCATGTGAGAACACAAGAGAATTCTGTGATCCAAAAGAGGACCCTCACCTGACCATGCTGGCACCATGATATTGGACTTTCAGTCACCAGAACTGTGAGCAATAAATTTCTGTTGTTTCTGAACTACCTGGTCTGTGGTATTTTGTTGCACCAGCCTGAATCAACCATGACAATAACCATACATGGAGAGGTCCATTAACTTGGCATTTTATAAAACTAAAAAAGGATTTGTTTGAAAAAAATTGGGTTCACAATATGAAACTTAAGAAATTATATATATTTAGTAGTACTTTAATGAATATATATAATAACAATAAACATCATTCATGAGTTTTGATGTAAGCTCCTAATCTCCTTCTCTGGATGTCTGAGAGGAATGATCTTCAGTGTGACTAGGAAAGCAGCCTCCAGCCTGGTTTGATCTAAGCTACAGTCTTGTTTTCTTTGACTGATTTGGATTTGGATTCTGCTCATTCCTTTTTTCCTGTCATCCACAGTGCTGGAATATTATGCAGCCATGAAAAAGGATGAGATCTTTGCCATTTGGGACAAGGTGGATGGACCTAGAGGGTATTATGCTAAGTGAAATAAGACTGAGAAAAACAAACACCATATGATTTTCCTCATATGTGAAATCTAAAAAACAAAACAAATGAATAAAGAAACAAAAAGCAGACTCATGCCTAAAATACAGAGAACAAACTGATGGTTGCCAGAGGGAAGGGGGGAGGAAGGGAATGGGCAAAATGAGTGAAGGGGAGTGGGAGGTACAGGCTTCCAGTTATGGAAAGAATAAGTCATGGGAATAAAAAGCACAGCATAGAGAATGTAGCCAATGGTATTGTAATAGCTTTGTATGGTGGCAGATGGTAGCTACACTTGAGGTGAGCATAGCATAATGAGTTGCTGAATCACTATGCTGGACACTTGAAACTAATATAACATTGTGTGTCAACTATACTTAAAATTTTTAAATAAAAAATTAAAAATAAAGCATTGATTACCAAATTAATGATTATTAGTTAATTAATAAATTATTTTATTAATTATTAAATTTATTGTTGTAAATAGTGTTGATTTAAAAATCATTCCCTCCACCCCTTCCCCCTGCTTGTGTTCTCATGTGTGCATGCACACTCTCTCAAATGAATAAATAAAATACTTTAAAAAATGGGTTTATTCAGGAATGAAAGAGAACTGCAATCTGGAAAAAAACAAGCTGCAGCAAAACTGTAGGCAAGTCTGGAGAACAAAGGAGAGGTATGGTTTCTTAAGGAGAAAAGAGGTAAGTTGAGAAGGCTGTTATGAACTAGAAGTCCACTGGAGTAAACTGAGAGTTGAAGTGTGGTGGCTTCTAACTGAGCTGTTGTGGGGCGGAGAGTTGGGAGGGTTGGTGGTGGGTGATGGGTGGAGTAGGGGATGAGGAAAGCATCTCTTCTTCTGGCTGGAATAATAGAGTAGTATCCACCTGCAAGGTCAAGTCTGTGCATGGTCAAGTCCGGCTTTTCTTGTTGGGTCTGAAATTGACTGAGCATAGGGCATGAGAGCGCCCCCTGCTGAAACCACCTGACTCCATTTTAGTGAGGTTTCCCACTACTAATTTTCACATTCTCAGGAGGCTTAAATTCCAGTAGTGCACACACAGAATGAAATAAGTTCCATTATAGAAGTATGTACAATGGATGTGTGGCAGGAACACAGAGTAGGAAGCTGGACATCATCAAATAGCGGGCATTAAGGCTGAGAAAGTAGTGTGGGCGGAGGTAATGACATACAGAACCTGATAGAGAGTTAGCAAGTGTTCTTTTGTTTCAATAGGCTGAGAAATGAATCAAAATTAAGAGCTCAAGAATGAGAAGAATGGTGTGAAACAAAAATCAGTAAAAAGAGAGGCCAATAAATTTTAGAGTTGTTACTAAGATTGTAACACAGTGAAAATGTAAACAATACTTCCTAGAAGATAAGATACATTAAGTAAGAAAAATAGAATAATCATTTGGATCAGAAAGCTCAGTTAAAGCTTGTAAGATAGGCAGGAGAGAAGTCAGATTTCACAAGTGGAAATCATTATTGATTTTTATCTAGAAGTATGGGTTCAAATGTATTTATTGTAATTACTATAATGTAAAGATGACAATAGTGTAAATAGGATGTATGACTAGTAATCACCAGAAAAGAAGAAAAAGCTAATACAAGTCAATGCGGCAAAAGATAGGATTATAGAGAAGGGAAATAGCAAGAAGGATAGAAATAGAAAGTATATGATAGTAATCATAGCAGGCATATTGCTTAGAGTAATTAATATGAATGCTTCAAATGTCCCTATTATAAGACCAAAATTCCTAGGCTGGCCCCTAAATGCAAAATCCAAATATTGTTATTTACATACAGTAGATACACCCAAACCTAAATGACCAGACAGTTCAGAATAAGGAGAAGAGTGTAGAAGCCATTCTACACTAAAAAGTGTGTGTAATATGTGAAGAGAAAAGATATACTTTCCATGATTAATGAAAATTGACAAGTTTTTAAGAGAAGTATTGATAGTCTGTAAAAATGTGCTGAATTCTAGGAGAGACTAAAGAGTATTCTTTAGATATACTAAAGAAAGAAAAACCCAGAGATCAAGAGCAGTGGGTCATAATTCTTGAAAATCAGTCTCGTACCTTCTTAGAAAATGTAAGAGCTATGATGTAGCACTGATGTATGGGAGATGAAAAAAATATACTGTCATATGTAACATGTTCCTGCTTAGGAGAGGCGAAATTGGATGTATGTTTATATGAGATCTGATGGGGGAGCCTGGGTGGCTCAGTCAGTTAAGGGTCTGCCTTCAGCTCAGGTCATGATCTTGGGGTCCTGGGATCCAGGCCCTTGTCAGGCTCCCTGCTCAGTGAGGAGACTGCTTCTCCCTCTCTCTCTTCCCCTCCCCCTGCTTGTGTGCGCTCTCTCACTCACTTTCTCTCTCAAATAAATAAATAAAATCTTTTAAAAACCCCAAACATATATATACATATACATATACATATATACATATATATATATATGAGATGTGATGTTCCAAAGTAATTCTGAAGTAAAGTGGGCACAGTAGGCACATAGTTGAAAACAAAACTGAATTGTCCAATAAATGAGTGAATTGCTAATAACTAAAAATGTTAAAAGGTTTTATCTTGTGTTCCTAATGAATTCTTTAGGGTCTTTGAATTTTCTGTTAAAATGTTAAGTATTTAAAATATCTTTACTTAGGAAACCACATAAAAATTGAAGGCAAATGATAAACTAGAAGGAAAAAAAAAAAAAGCCCTGGATAATGGGTGGCGAACTGATATCCTTAAGGTATTAAGATCTCTCGTGTAGAGGGAACCACTTTCTCTTCTTCACAGAATCCCTGCACAGGCGACCAAAATAGAATTTTCAAGTCTGCAGTAGAAAAGGAAGGGAATTTCCACCCTACAGTCTGTCCTACTCAAAGCTTCAATGAGATTGAGGGAGAGAATTAGGCACCTCGGGCAACCACCTGCACAGGCTGCCTCTCTGTGCTGGTGACTGGGGGCTGAAATTCAGCTAACATTAGGGTCTTGTGCCCTGGAAGAAAGCTAGGTTTACCTAAAGGAAAGCATGAATTCCAGCAAAGATGTTATGCCTGAGGGTCTAGATTCCCCCTCAAAATGGTACCTCTGTCTACAAAGCTGACCTTCATACTTGCTGGGGGCCTTGTGAGCATGTGTATTTCAGCCCCTTCGGGGTTCTTTCCTCCTGTAGATCTGCCTACCCCTGAGCCCCACAAGTATTCTAGACTCCTTTTCTTCTGCGATAAGCCTAATGGGGGAGACATGTCTCCTGAATTAAGAGGCCTATGGTTTATGCATGTAACTGCCGGGAGGAACTGGTGTTAAGTCTGATTAATTCAGGAGTGAAGTATTAGGAGGTATTAGCATTTGGCTTCTAAATTCCCCCAAATTGTCAGTATGAAAGCTGATAATTTGATCTGACTTCTGTGTTTGGGGGTCTTTGCTATTTCCCCATGATTAGATTTAGGTTATGCAGTCTCAGCAGGCTTAACTACTTTAGTGATATTTTGTCCTCAATACATCAATGGTATATAATTTGACCTGGCATAAAGTAGACAATCATTGTATCTCACTTTAATGTTACAGTTTTTTAAAAGATTTTTAAATTTATTTCAGAGAAAGAGCATATGTGCTTGAGAGTGCACGAGTTGAGGGAGGGGGCAGAGGGAGAGGGAGAGAAGCAGACTCCCTGCTGAGCATGGAGCCTGATGAGGGCTCCATCTCATGACCCTGAGGTCATAACCTGAGCGGAAACAAAGTCGGTTGCACAACCTTCACTGAGCCACACAGGTGCCCCTACTGTTACATTTTTTAAGGTGAGCAATTTATCAACATTTTTTTTTTAAATCAGTGAATGGATTGATTTAATAAATAAAACTTTATTTCTTTAGTATTTGATGTGTGAGTGTGTTTGTCTTAAAGTCAACGATGAAACCTAAAACAGAAGTAGGTTGCTTAAGACTGATCATTCCAGGGCACCTGGGTGGCTCAGATGGTTGAGCGTCTGCCTTTGGCTCAGGTCATGATCCCAGGGTCCTGGGATGGAGTCCCGCATCGGGCTCTCTGCTCCTTGGGAGCCTGCTTCTCCCTCTGCCTCTCTCTCTCTCTGTCTCTCATGAATAAATAAATAAAAAAAAATCTTAAAAAAAAAAAAAAAAGACTGTCCATTCCAAGTGGCAAGAAACAAGATAGTGTTCTCAGACCCAGTGAGGATGCTTCAGGAAAACCATCTGGAGAGTGTTCATGTGTTCCCTGACGTTGGAGGGATGCAGGGACTAGCATTTGACCTGCAACCGCAGAGTCTAAAGGTGAGAGTCAATGGTCTGAGCTCCACTGACTTGCAGCGGAGCAAGGGAAGGTGGCTCTGCTGGAATCTACCACAACTTCTAGTCTTTGGTGTGACAGGGATGCTTGAACTTCCCATGAACCTGGGAGGCCCCAGGAGGGAATCCTATTGGGTTGTTTTGAATGGGACTCCACACAAGGGGACTGACCCAATAGAAGGGTGGGCTATAAGAAACCAGTGGCTAAAGAGGAAGTTGTAAGTGGCCATCTGGAGGTGGCATAGCATACGTCAAAGGAACTATAGGCAAGAGATTTCCAGTGATGGAAGTTGTCTCTGAAAAAAGCCACAAAACCACTCTAAGAAAAAAGAATTGACATTTAGAACATCCCTCACCAAGACGATATCTCTGACAGAGTATAACTGTACTATGAAATAATACTTTTCTTTACCCTGACTTCTTTTCACTCACCTTATTCCAATCCCTGAAAGGTCCCAAAGCCTCAGCTAGTGAGTGAAGGAGAAGGTAGAATAAAAGGTAGATATGAATCTAACCACCTCTATCTTTACTCATTATAGGCTTCCAAGCCTGAAGTAGGCTGGAGCTCCAAGAATGAAGAAGTTTTAAATTTGTTGGGAATAGAATTGTGATTACTATACTTGAATAGATTTTTTGGCGGGAAGGGGCAGAGGGAGAGGGAGAGAGAGAATCTCCAAGCAGACTCCATGTTAAGCACAGAGCCCAACACAGGGTTCAATCTCATGACCCTGAGATCATGACCGGAGCTGAAATCTAGAGTCGGAGGCTTAACTGTCTGAGCCACCCAGGCGCCCTTGAATAGATTTTTTTAATACTGGAAAAAGAGATACTAAATATCATTGACTCTAAGATGATATTGATGATAAGATGCTCCATTATTTTATATACTACTAAGAAAGGAAAAAAAAACCCCTTCAGTTATGATTATAAGATGACATTAAGACTCAGAGATGAGATGTTAAGATGGAAAGATATGCACATTTTAGATAAAATATAATAATATTTTACCATTTGAGAGAGATTGGAAAAACTATGAGATCTGCTTGAGATTTTATTGATGGGAAGGTAAGTGAATTAATTATAGAGGATTTCAAAGGGGGCAGTGGTAATAAAAAGTAGTTTATTCCTGCTTGTACCCTATGGTGTCCAACTGGTTCAATAAACTGGTTAAACAGTGTAATTTCTCAACCTAATTTCTAGCACACAAGCACACATGAGCTATACATGTCTTTCACAGAAGCCTGAACAGAAAAGAGTATCTGGCTACTTGAAGACTTGTTTTAAGGTTCACATTCTCCAACTTAAAAATGTCTAATCCTGCCCCAAAAGAGCAGAACACACTCCTGGAATGCTAACGTAGGTGCTAAATTTTCTTCTTTGGAACTAAAATTTGGAATACATGGAAATAATGAAATATTGAGATGTTCTTTTAACTTATGAGGACTAACAGGAAAGAATTAGATCTCATGCCCTCATTAACACAGTTGGTAATATGGGAAGGTTCGTAGTGTAACTAAAATACCTTGTGGCCTCCCTGACTTGCAGATGTCTAGATAAACTAAACCACCCACTTCTATGGTCTGGGAAAGTCTGAAGAACTCCCTTTTGTTTTTGTCAATTCCTAGAGAATGGTGTCTCACAGTCCCCTCAGGCTCTGGCTCTCATGGGCATCCAACCGGACTTGAAACTAGACTCCTGTGGTGGTTTTAAAATATGCCCACAAATTCTCTGACACTCCCCTCTTCAAAAGATGGCACTTGGTGGAGTATAGAAGTACTTCAGGAGGAGGTCCCCTGAAGTGTGAGATGGACTGCATGACTTACTTCTAACAAAATGCATGGGGTAGATGTGACATTGAGTGACTTCTGAGACTAGGTTGTAAGGCACGTGGCTTCCTCCTTGCCCTCTCTCTTGCTCTGGTGGAGTAGCTTTCATGGCCTAAAGCAACTTGAGTAGCCCTCTACAGAGAAGGCACTTTACCAAGGGCAAGGGACATTTTATTTTATTTTATTTTATTTTTTTAAAGATTTTATTTATTTACTTATTTGACAGAGAGAGACACAGTGAGAGAGGGAACACAAGCAGGGGGAGTGGGAGAGGGAGAAACAAGCTTCCCGCCGAGCAGGGAGCCTGATATGGGGCTTGATCCCAGGACCCTGGGATAGTGACCTGAGCCGAAGGCAGACACTTAACGACTGAGCCACCTAGGTGCGCCAGCAAGGGACATTTTAGAAGGTAAGATCAGAGCTTGTATGTATACTTCTGTCAGCAGTGATGATATCAAGGCCTAGAGTCAATTTGCCCCAACAGTACTTAATACCTTAATAAAGTAAATAAAGTAATAGCTTACAAAAGGAAAGTATTAATGAAGTATAATACTTAAATCTTTAAAGTTCTTTAAAAGAACTTTTCATTCATGAGCAACTGGTTCTCCTTACCCCTGGATTTTCCCCATTTTAAACCATTCTCTTCAGCCAATGTGATCTTCCTATATCATTTATCTGATTTCATGCTATCTGCCAGTGAAAGAACACATTCGTGTGTCCCACCAACTCCCATTGCCTCCAGGATAAGGTCCAAAGTCCTTTATTTGGTTTATAAGAATTTTTAAGTACTGCCATGCTGTGAGATTGTGGTCACCTCTCTGGCCATGGGATATTGACTTTGAGTCTCATGCAGTAAAGATTTTATTTTTCACAAGTTTTGTATGAGGCAGAAGACTGTAACCTTTACCTGAAGATCTTTTTTGTTCTAGAAATGAATAATTATTTCTTGTCAATATTTCTTGCATACACAGAATTAGGGGACCAAGGGACCAAAGATTCTGGGAAACACACAAATGACTGTTTTCATACCTATATAGTAGGAACAACTAAAACTGTGTGGGCAGTTCAAACTGGACAGGACAGTGAAAAGAAATTGGTGGAGCAGTATGTCTTTCTTCTGAAAACATCACTGTATTAAATTCCTAAACAAAGAAAAAGGAAGTAATAATTATGGTATATCCACTATGTAGCAATTGAAAAGAAAAAGGTAGATCTATCTTGTTGACTTGAGATATTGTCTGTCATATAGAATGGAAAAAAAGTGGTTAGGGAACAGTATATAGCAAATGGTCACAAGCAGGCAAAAGTTTACATATGCATAAACAAATACAGTGTAGAAGGCAACTAGGTCAAATTGTTAATGATGATTGTCTCTGGGGAAGGAGCTTATGAGGGGAGTTTGTGGCATATTTTCTACATTATTCACTTCTGAATTTTAAAAAATGTGTAAAAATATATCCTTTTATAATTTAAAAAGATAGTCCCATTTTATAAAGATCAAGGATCACAGCTAGGAACTTTAAATTAACATCTATCCCTTTGTCTTCACACAGACTCTCATTCAAAATCCTTCTGGAATGATGAAAGGTTTGATGTCAGGGTTTAAACACATCTTGAAACCATATTCCAAAGGTATCTTTCCTCACCTCGTTAGTGGTTAAAACACTGTATCTGTTACTGAGTTGTTCTTCATAGCTAACCTCATGTTACTCCACATATATTTCCCCCCAGAGTTCAGTTAAACCTGGGGAAAAAGAGAGTTGATAATTCTCCCTTATTTAAAAATGGTTGAGTAATTAAAAAAATTTTTTTAATAGCATGTTTCTCTTTTTCCAAATTTCTTGCCCTTGGTATTTCTTGGAAGCAGCGTGGTGAAAATGAAGAGTGTGGGGTTTGAAGTCAGAGGAACTGGCCACAGCCTGCCGTGTTGATTTACCAGCAGGATCCCTGTGGAGAGACCATTCCCTTAAACTCTCTGGACTTGGGTTTCCTCATTTAAAAAATGGGATGAGAGCGACTGCGAGGGTCCCAGGAGATAAGGAAAGTGAGTGAGGATGAACAGTATCCTCTAGCAAATACGCTGTTTGACCCCTCTCTTCCTCCTGCCCCCTTCTCTCTTTCCTTGCTCTTTTCTTACCAGAGTCAGAAGAACTCTGTACATATCAGTAAAACAGAATGAAAATAATTGCTGCCCTTTTTGTACTTCAAAGGGTCGCCTTTGTGAGACTCAGCTGGGCAAATGCATATGGAGAATGTGGTAAAGAATAAGGGCTGAACGCTAGCTACATTTGTATATTTGTATGTTCTTGCCACATGACAGCCCTACAAGTGGGTTTGTCAGAGAGCACCTCATCCTTTCTATTTTACAGACAAGAAACATGGTTGGAGAGCCTGTGACTTGCCCATGGTCTCACAGCACTAGAACCCAGGCTTCTCGGAGGATCGAAGGCCATTTTTCAAGGTTATTTTGCTTCTGTGACCTGCAGGGGTGACAGGGTGGTGTGTTGGATGAGATGTGACCCAGACCGAGTGGTCAGAGAAGGGCTCTCAAAACAGATAGCAGTGAGCTGACTTCAAGGAGAGCAGGGGCTTGTCTTCACCATTGTGTCCCCATTCCCAGTGACGAGACCAGTGCCCTGTAAGCAACATGTGTTCCATAGCTATTGGTTGAATTAATTAATCAGTGAATGCAGGAGCTAGTCATGCAGAAATCTGGGAGTGTTTGGAAATGCTTTTGCTATAACAGCTCATACTAATAGCTCCTTTTGTTTTGCTCTTAAAACGTGCCAGGCACTTATGCTTAATGATTTGCATTTATTTAAAACTTGAATCCTCACAACAATTCAAAGAATTAATTACACTACTACCCCATTTTTCAGATAAGGGCTATAATGACATTTGTGGTAAAGGGAATGGAATTTTATGTTTTAAAATCTTTAATATTCTTGTTACTCCTTTTAATCTGAAACACTTAAAACAACAATTGTCACATTTTAATTAGTCAAAATGCTAGGAAATGTGGTATTCTGATTCACTTAATTTTCTATCAAACATACTTGATAAAGTTCTATATAAAAATAATAGTTTCTGTATCTGCTTCCTTCATATGTTAGTTATAACTGAATCATAGAAAGTCTGGGTTGACAGAAACCGTAGAATTCAGCTAGTCCCATACTACGGCTTTATGTATAAAGACAGTTAGGCATCAAGAAATTAAATGAACCTTTTTTTTTTCCCCCTTTAATGACTGTGGGTTTTTGTAGTGAGTATTTGTAGTTGGTAAAACTATAACAAGAATGGCCATCATTTGGTAAGCTCGCAAGTCATGTGTTTCACAAACAATTCATTTTCTCTTCATAAGAACTGCAGTGACACAGACATTAAAACGCCCACTTTACTGGTAGACCCCTGAGGCTCAGGGCCCTAAGTAACTTGCTTAGGTCACATTAACCATAAATGGTAGACCTGGGATTCATAGTCGGATATACTCCTCCAGTACACCATGTTGCCACTCCCCAAATAGGATCGATTAATAGTAAAATCATTTTAGAGACTGGTTGCAGGAATGATAGCAGGTTGGATTGAGAGTTTACTCATCCCAGGACACTGGGATTTATGCTAATTTTGTTTCTTTGGAAGGTTGCAGCAAATGTATCTCCATCTGAAAAGAAAGGGTAGAAAAAAAATCCAGTTATTCATATTTCAATTAATGCATGTAGCAATCACACATCCAATGATCAACAAAATCCAGGTCATTTGGACAGTGAGACAGTAGGCTCTGGGCAACTACAGAGAGGGAAACTTGTCAGAGACTCTTGGGGAAATCCCTACCCTAAGAAAATCCCTCCATGATGACAAAGTGCCCCAGGGACCTTTGAGATTGAGGGCTGAGAAGGTGCAGTCTAAACACCACTGGCCGATACCATCTTTCATGTCTTCTCTGAATGACTGAGGACTTCAGCCTCTCATATTCTTCTGTCCTTCTCTCCCACATAGGAAGTTCCTGGCTGGAGAAACCCCCAATATGGGTGGGCTAAAGAGAAAGGACTCTGGGACTGCTTGGTCTTCCCCAGGGGCTGCTTTAAAAATTAACTTCAGCTTTTATTTTCTTTCTATCTATCTTCTACTGTCTATCTATCATATATCTATCTGTATATCTATCATCTATCTATCTATCTATCTATCTATCTATCTATCTATCTATCTATCTATATCTATCTATCTATCATCTATCTATCTATCTATCTATCTATCTATCATCTATCTATTATCTATCTAATCTATCATCATCTATTATCTATCATCTATTTATTATTATCTATCTATCTATCTATCTATCTATCTATCTATCATCTATCTATCATCGACCTACCTGTCATCAATCATCTATCATTATCATCTACCTATCATTATCTATTTTGGAGGAGGTGGAGGATTATAATGAGCAGCCGCTTAACAACCAAAAGATCCTAGCAATTGAGTTCATAAAACTTGCCTTCCAGAGATTGGGAGAAGCCAGCCTAAAAGTAATTTTAGCCATTTAAAGCCATTTGAGGATGGGTTTAAACATCCCTTAGTCCTTGCAGTTGAGGAGCCCCTGAGCCCTGACACTGTACTCCCCATCCCTCATCCCCCACATACATCCATTATGGGGGCATGCTGAAATTCTGATTTATCTAGTCATCGCAGACGGAGAAACAGATGAACTTTGCATTCATGATTACACATTTTGATTATTTCTGCAAAATCATTGTTAGGGTATCATCCCCAGAGAAAGCCTTAATCCCAAGTTTACAAATCAGTCACTACAAAAAGCCTTATGAATTACCTCCTGCAAATCTTTTGATTAAAACATGGTGAAATTTAGAAGTTAGGCTCTCTTAAACCAGTAGAAAAATATTCCAAGGAAATAGGGAGAAAAATTCTTCAGCTCCCTGAAATCATGTAAACGTCAAGCCTTGATCTTGTTGAGCTAGTTCTTTGGCCTTTTCTCCTCATACCTGCATTATATTACTTTCCCAAATGGATTACCATAGCCTTCTTGGCCATTGAAATCAGTGTGATGAGAGAAGAACAGGGACATATACATTTTATAACAGAAGACTATCAAGGGATACACTATTTTCTGTGACTAGCATTTACACCCTGTTATCCCAGCTCTTCCCCAGGATATGTTGCTCCATTGTGGACATACCTCCTTATACTATAATTACTCCTTTGCTTCTTTGCCTCCCCCACTAGACCAACTTCTTTAAGGGCAGTTTACAGTGCTGTCTCACTGTGCTTGTCTTCGAAAGGATTCCATTGGAAAATGTCTATGTGAGACAGGGATTTGTGTATAGGGATATTCTCATACCTGTGAGGGAATGAAGGCAGTAGGATGGGCAAGATGGAAGAGTTGAAATGGAAAACAGTCACAACAAAGACCTCCTGAGATCCCATAGACACCTTGGGTAACTTCTAAAGCTGGAATGACCCCTTCAGAATCTTCCCACCTTGGGACAAGGGAACTGGACCTTTATTGCTTGTCTGCTAGTCATTGGATGCAGGTTGGCTCTCTGAAGGAGGCATAACCTTGAGCAAGGCAGCTTTCACTGGCTGAGAGCAGTTCCCAGGAAATAACCTAGCTGCCAGCTGCCGTCCAAACTCCCAAAGGCTAAGGGAATAATGAGTGTGCTTTAATTCTGAATGCGGGGATCTGGGTGACATACCACAGCATCCACTATAGTACTCAAAAAATATTCTTAAATAAGAGACATTATAGTCCAGCCATTTCTCCAAGTGACTCGTGTATTAGATTTCATATATGTAACTGGAATGTTTTAACCAACGGGGGATGTATCATACACAGCTGGTAGTTTAGAGGCAACATTTTTAGGTACTCGTGATATAGCTACTAGGTGTCAGCATGAATGTGATTTGATGTATAATTAATTTCATTTATCCAGTGTGATCTGCCAGAAGAAAATTCTGAGACTTGAGTTGAAAGGCCTGGGTTCCTGTTAGAACTCTGTCATTTACTACAGGACAAGTCATTATACTCCTTTGTTCTCAGTTTTCTCATCTGTAAAATGGCAAAAATGATACTTTGCTTGACTCTCCACAGGGTTGTAGTGCACAATAACAAAATGGGTGCTTGTCAAAGCCTGCTGTAAATGGCTGGTGAAAAGGGCCTCAAGAAGCCTTGGGAGCCCTCAGATGGCATGAGGAGCCCTGGACTTTGAGGGTAGTGCAGATGTACAGACAGAGAGGAATGGGGAGAAGGGATTGTGAAGGGAAGGGATGGGGAAGGAAGATAGCATTTTCCTGAGGTGCCAAAACCCATCTCTTGCTACTTCACCACTGCAACTCAGGCTGGCTCAACTGAAGTAAATTCAAAACAAAACAGAACAAAACACAAAAGAGACAGAGAAATCAGGCGATTGAATTATATACGTTAAGTAAATATGTATTTTAGAACTTGTTTCTCACCTCCTCCCAACCAGGAGAGGCTGCAGCAATCGTACTTTTGGGAGGAAAGGAAAACCACTGTGTTTGTTTAGTTCTGGGGGGTTCTTGGATACACACAATGTAGGATCTATCACCTCAACACCACTTTGACTCAACTCGTTCATCCGAAAGCAAGTGGGTGTTCATTTCTAAGTCTCTCTTTATCTCTCTCTTTTTGTTGTGGTCGTGGTTGCTTTGGTCTCATTTTTAATCTTTCCTTGTGACAACCCTCTCTTAGTCCCTGTCCTGAAAGTAAGTGATCATCCTTCAGGTCAGGGTAGAGCTAGCATGGACTTCCCCAGACCCTACCGCAACAGTGGAAATGTTTCCTTTGAATTTTAAGCTTTTCAGCACTGATGGAACAAACTTGGTTTTGGTTGAAAACTAGAGAAAAATGTCCTGTGGTCAACTCCAGGGAGGTGTAGTCAGCTTATTTCTAACCAGAGGCATTTCCCAACTGGTTGCCCACATGACCCTAGCTTTCCCTCCAACCCCAGAGGCTTTCTGTTGCACATTCTGCTCTTTTTCCTCTACTCTTTCTTCTAATTATCCATTCATCCATACATCTCCCTCCTATCTGGTTAAGCAACCAGCTTTGGTTGCTTTGCATATTTTAAAATTCCCTTCTGCAGAGTCCTTGCTTGGGCCTGATGTAGATGAATTCTGCCTTTAACTTCAACACCTTGATTCTGGGACCCACATTGTTTCTGGCTTGGCCTCCATCTCTGGGAACTGGTGGTTGGCCAGGATAATTTCAACAAAGCACCAGGTCTGATTGGGTTCAGGTCTGCTTTGTGCTTCCTGTTATTTCAAGATTTATGGGTTAGATTAATCTGGCACTCAACCCTGACCTTGCTAACAACATGTTTGTTTTTATCCATAAGGTGCCCTAGAAGGAGACCATACCAATGACTGGGAAAGTTGACTTCACTTGGTCTGTGACAGATCTGGCCTCCATACCAATGCTTTTTTTCCTGTGTAGGCAGATAAGTCTTCCCTTAACCCCTGAACTCTTGCTCTGGGGTTTAAAGGAAACAAGGTACCACATATCATTAGATGGTATATGGATATAATGGAAGCACTTTTCTCATGGAAGCCTGCCCTGATCCCCCCCCAACCTCCCAACCAAGGGTAGACTGGGTACCCTTCTTAAGCACTTTAATGGCACCATGTACTTTTCCTTGTATTTTTTGTTTTTGATTTGTTGTTTTCTACCTTCTCTTCTATTAGACCCCATGCAAAAAAAAAAAAAAAAATCTCTTTGTTCATCATTGATTCTCCAGAGTATGGAACACAGAAATGTCGATATATATTTGTTCATAAATTAACTAAAGTTTGGAAAGTGTGGATCCTCTTCCAGTTTTCTGAGAAGGAAGAGAAGTAGGAATATCTGATTTTCTGGATGCATCTACCCAGGGCTCTGTGGCTCATTAAGAGACAATGCTGAGGGTAAGAGGATATTGGCTTCTTACATATGACTCTCTCTCTCTCTGTCACTTTTGTCCATACATACCATCCTCCTTGCTATACCTAGATCTTGGCAAGCACAGTCTTTTCCATGGGGGGAGTGTGGCTGACAATGGACAAAACTGATCAGGAAGAAATAGCAAGCTGCTAATAAATGTTTTTTTTCTTACTGCCTACCCACGTCCATTAACATGGTAAGCAGATGTGTGCCTAGAAGTATATCCATGCTGTCAAGATCCTTGCCAAACTTCTATTCTTTCGTTCTTATGTCTCCCTACTTCTCCCTTCCAGTCTTCTCTTCTGAAAAAGCCACCACATCTTATATAAGACTAGTGTATGGCTCAGGTGGCTTTTAAAACTGATATCGATTACTATGCAACCCCTGCATAATTTAAGCTCTATCACCCCAACATTTGTGAGCTCCATGAAAGCATGGCTCTTTCTCACACTCTCTGACCCCAGTGAGTAGAATAGATGCCTTTTATGTAGCAGAACTGTAATCAATATCTGTAGGGTGAAATTGAAATTTACAGGGTTAGACATCTAGGTTGTGATGGATGGATGTGCGATGTGCTTCATACCATCACCTTTCATCTCCAGGCAGTCAGGGCTTCTGGCCAAGTACACTCTCTTCCTGGCTCTCTTTCAGGCTACCTCATCCTTATCTTAAAAATACTTTCCTCTGAATTCTTAATCTCAGGAAACAAACTGAGGGTTGCTGGAGTGGGGAGATAGGAGGGATGGGGTGGCTGGGTGATAGACATTGGGGAGGGTATGTGCTATGGTGAGTGCTGTGAATTGTGCAAGACTGTTAAATCACAGATCTGTACCTCTGAAACAAATAATGCAATATATATTAAGAAAAAAAAAAGAACAATATAGCAGGAAGGGAAGAATGAAGGGGGGGAAATCGGAGGGGTAAACGAACCATGAGAGACGATGGACTCTGAAAAACAAATTGAGGGTTCTAGAGGGGAGGGGGCTGGGAGGATGGGTTAGCCTGGTGATGGGTATTAAAGAGGGCATGTTCTGCATGGAGCACTGGGTGTTATGCACAAACAATGAATCATGGAACACTACATCAAAAACTAATGATGTAATGTATGGTGATTAACGTAACAATAAAAAAATTTTAAAAAAAGAAGAAAAAAATACTTTCTTCTGAGAAACTCTCTAGGGTAATGCAGATTTGGGCTAGGAGTTCCTTCTATGTGATTGCATAGCACCTTGTACTTCCTCATATCAAAGGAGTGCATTTTAATTCTATCATATTGTAATTGCCTGTGCAATTTCTCTTTTTCTCTCATGAGGCCAAACATTTCCTTAGGGCAGGGACCTTGTACATGCCTTTGCTTTTTTGGGATCAGACTTGTTTGAGTGAAGCTGTCCAAGAAAACTTTCAGTGATGGGGAAATGCTCTATTCTGCTCTGTCCAATGAGGTAGCCACTAGCCAGATGTGGTTATTGAACACTTGAAGTATAGCTAGTGTGACTGAGGAACTACATTAACTGTGTTTAATTTTAATTAATCTATATTGAAATTTAAATAGCCACACATGACTAATGGTTGCAGTATTGAACAGCACAGTTAGAAATTTGTCTGTTTCTGTTATTCTTTCCAAAGAACTTTTAGCTTTTTTGATTCTCTATTTTGTTTCTTTCTTTTCTGTTTCAGTCAGTTCTGCTCTAATCTTAATCATTTCCTTCTACTTGCTTTGCTTTTTCTTCTCTTGTTCTTTTCTAACTTCTTAGCTTGAAAGCTTATATAATTAATTAATTTTAACATTTCTTCTTTCTAATATATGCTTTGAAAGCAGTACATTTTCCTCAAAGTGTTGCTTTATTAATCTACCGTATTTTAATCCATACTACTTAATTTAATCTATAGTATTTTATTTTATTCATTTATTTTTTTAATACTACGTATTTGAGAGAGAGAGAGAGTGAGCACGAGTCGGGGGCAGAGGCAGAGGGAGAGGGAGAGGGAGAAGCAGACTCCCCGCTGAGCTGGGAGCCCGACGCCCGGCTTGATCCCAGGACCCTGAGATCATGACCTGAGCCAAAGGCAGACGCCTAACCAACTGAGCCACCCAGACATCCCTAATCTGTAGTATTTTAAATCAGCTTTATTGACATTTAATTTACACACATTAAAGTGCACCCTTTTTAAGAATACAGTTCGATGAGTTTCAGTGAATGTATATACCTATTATACCATTATAATATATATTATATAGTATATAATATATACTATAATTAAAATATGGAATTTTCCCTTCATCCCCAAATGGACCTTCATAACCCTTTGCAGTCATTCCCTCTCCCATTAACCTACTGCTACTATAGATTAATTTTGCCTTTTGTAGAATTTCATATAAATTAAAACAACTAGCATCTACTCTTTGCCTCTGTTTCTTTATTTCAGCAGAATGTTTTTGAGAATTATCTGTGTTGTTGTATGTAACAATAATTAATTCCTCCTTATTATAGATTAGTATTCCATGGGATGGATAGATCACACTTTGCTTATGCATTTATTTCTTGATGAATGTTTGGGTTCTTTTCAGCCTTTGGCTATTATGAATAAAGCTGGTATGAACATACATGTACAGATTTTGGTGTGGAGATATGTTTTCATTTTTCTTGGGTAATTATTAGGTGTGGAATTGTTGGGACAGATGGTGCATGTAAGTTTATAAGAAATGGCCCAAGTGTTTAAAAAAATGGTTGTATCATTTTCAGTTTTCAGCAAGAATATATGAGAATTTCAGTTGCTCAACATCCTCATCAATACTTGCTATTGTCAGTCTTGTAAGTTTTAGACATTCTAATGTGTGCAGTTATCTAACTGTGGCTTCGTGTTGCAGTTCTCTGATGACTAATGATGTTGAACATCTTTTCATATCCTCATCAGACATTTGTGTAATTTTTGTGGTATGACTATCGAAATATTTTGCCCATTTAAGAAATTGGATTGATTATCTTCTTAGCATTCAGTTGTAAGTGGTCTTTATTGCCTTCTTTTCAGTCTTAGGTGGGAGCATTTAGTCTTGCAATATTAATTGTGCTAATAGCTCTGGGTTTCTTACAGATGCTCATTCTCGGGTTGAAGAAGTTAGTTCACTCTTAGTTTGCTGAGTGGTTTTATCATAAAAGGTGTTGAATTTTGTTAAGTGCTTTTTTTTTTCATCTATTGAAAAATTTTAATTTCTTTTTTAAAGATTTTATTTATTTATTTATTTGAGAGAGAGAGAATGAGAGAGAGAGAGAGAGAGCACATGAGAGGGGGAGGGTCAGAGGGAGAAGCAGACTCTCTGCTGAGCAGGGAGCCTGATGCAGGACTCGATCTCGGGACTCCAGGATCATGACCCGAGCTGAAGGCAGTCACTTAACCAACTGAGCCACCCAGGCACCCCGAAAAATTTTAATTTCAATTTAAATTTTTTCTTAATCTGTTAATATGACTAATTTCATATAAATATAAATATTCAATATGTATTTTTTGTGTCTTTTTGTTAGCACTATGGTTTTGAAATTTATCTATGTTGTTTTGTGTACCAGTAGAATTGTTTTTTAAAATTGTTCTGAAGAGCTCCATTGTGTAAATAACTTCCCATTCTGTCTCCCCCAGTCATTTAGGTTGTTTCCAGTATGGAGCTATAATACATAACCTTTCTACAAACATTGTTGTACATGCCTTTTGTGGAGAGACTAAGCATTCACATTTATTGGTAAACGCCCAGGAGTAGAATTGCTAAGTCACAGAGTAAGTATGTATATCACTTTAGTAGATACTGCCACATAGTTTTGTAAACTAACTGTACCAGTTTCCTCTCCTATGAGTACCGCATGAGAATTCCAGTTGCTCTACAGACTTGTAAACACTTGGTATTGTCTATATTTTAATTTTCTTAATTCTGCTGAGGGTGTGGTGCTATCTGATTGTGTGGTTTTTTTTTTTAAGATTTTATTTATTTATTTGAGAGAGAGAGAATGAGAGACAGAGAGCACGAGAGGGAGGAGGGTCAGAGGGAGAAGCAGACTCCCCGCCGAGCAGGGAGCCCAATGTGGAACTCGATCCCGGGACTCCAGGATCATGACCTGAGCCGAAGGCAGTCGCTTAGCCAACTGAGCCACCCAGGCGCCCCTGATTGTGGTTTTTAATTTGCATTTCTCTGGTGACTAACGATGTTGAGCACAGTTTTATATGCTTATTGGCCTTTTGGATTTTTTTTAAGTGAGTATTTGGATTTTTGGCTCATTTCCCCCCACTAGTTTGTCTGTCCTTTCCTTATTGATTTATAGAATTTTAAAGATAAATTATAGATAATAGTTCTTTGTCAGATAGATGTATTAAAAAATATCTATGTGGCTTGACTTTTACAATCTTAATAGTGACTTTTGATTTTAAGGAAGTCCAATATATCAGTCTTTTCTTTTAAGGTTAGTGCTTTTTGTGCCCTGTTTAAAAGACCTCTGTCTTCTCTGAGTTCAAGAAGATATTCTATTTTTTTTTTTCTGTTAGAATCTTTATTGCTTTAGCTTTAATATTTAGGTCTATGATCCATCTGGAATAGATTTTTGCATGTACAATAAGGTTGGAATAAAGGTTAATTTTTAAAAATGGATATCCAATTGACCTACCACTATTTTTTGAATTGACTATCCTTTGCCTACTGAATTGGCATCTTTGACACAAATCAGGTGACTGTATTTGTGGGTATGTTTCTGGCTCTCTATTTTGTATTGTTGCTCTATTTTTGTGCCAGTGTAATAGTGTCTTAATTTCTTCAGTTTCATAACATCTTGGTGTCAGATAGTGTAAGTCCTCCACCTTCATTCTTCTTCTACAGTACCGCCTTGGCTATTCTAGGTCCTTTACATTTCCATATAAATTTTAGAATTAGCTCGTCAATTCCAAACAAAACCAAACATACCTCTGCCGGGAATTTAGATTGAAATTGAATTGAATCTATAGAACAACTTGGGGTGAAATGTCATCTCACCAATTTTGAGTTCGGTAATCCATGAGCATGGTATATGTTCTGTTTATTTATATCCTCTTTAATTTGTCTTGTCAAGGTTTTGTTACTTTCTGAGGCTGCTTTGTTAGTTGCAAACAGTTAAAAAAATATTTTCTAGATTAACTGAATCTTTTAACCTTTCCATGTATTTGTTTTAGGTCAAGGGTCAGCAAACTTTCTTCTATAAAGTGCCAGAATAAATATTTTCAGGTTTGTAGTGCATAGTCTCTGTTGCAATTACACAGCTCTGCTGTTGCAGAGTGAAAGCAGCTATAGACAATATGTAAACAAATGGGCATATCTGTGTTCCAACAAAACTTTAAAAAACAGGCAGTGAGCATAATTTGGCTTGTAGGCCATAGTTTGCTGACAGTCTTAGCCAATTCTCTTGTAAATAGCCTTTAGCTCGCTTTCTTGTAAACAGGGTATAATTGAATTTCTAAAAGTCTAAGCCAACAATCCGTATCTTTTAATTGTTGGCTTTAGTTCATCACATTTAAAAAAAATAATGATTCTCATATATATTGACTTTTTTCCCATCTCATCTTACTGTTGCTTTGTATTTATTCTACTTTTTCATGCTTTTGTCTTGTCTTTTTATTAATTATATTTTTGTTTATTTTCCTCCAGTTTTTCATCCTTATTTCTATTACTTTCAGTAATTACTTTTGAAGTTTTGCCATGATATTTATCAAACTCTAACGTTTTGAACAAGAAAAGGATCTAGAATATTTTACTTTTATTCACTTTCCTGTTAGCTTATATACTATTACTATCATACATTTACTTAGGTCCTTATTTTTTAACCCGTTGATTAGCCTTTATTATTGTGGTTTTCTTATAAAAATGTTTAAATTCACCTGCATATTTACCATTTTCTTTGCTCATAATGTTTTTCCCAGCATCTTAGACTTCTTTGAGGGAACATTTTTCTTATTGCCTGAAATAAAATCTTAGAAGTCGCTTTAGAAATGTCTGTGGGCGGTGACTACCAGTTTTATTTATCTGGAAATGTCTATATTCACCTTCATTTTTGAAAGGTGGTCTTAATAGCATACAACTTTTGGCTGACGGTTATTTCCTCTCAACACTTTAAAAACACTAGTTTGGTTTCCATTGTTATACATAATTTAATTTTCATTCCTTTGTAGGTGATCTGCCTTTTTTCTCTGGCTTTCAAAACTCCTCTTCAACAATTATACTTTTTATTTCTAAAAGTTCTATTTTCATATCTGTCTGCCCATTTCTAGAAGCATTTCATGCATAAGTATTCTATATTATATATCAGCTAATTCCAGAATTTTTGTAATTTGTCCTCTAAATTTACTGTTTGTTTTGTTTTTTTTCCCCCCTCAGTCATGATGCTTTTGGTAACCGGGAAACTAAGCAGTTTTCCTTTGAGTTCCTGGTTGATTGAAATTAATCTGTGGGGATCCTGAGGCCATAAATTGGGAGTGCTTTCACTCAGTAGAGTATTTCCAGTTGTTTCTACTCGCATCCAGGAGGCATTACCAAACCGGGACCACTTTCACCATGTTCTAGCTTTCTGACTTTCTGTGGGAGTCTTTGATTTAGATCGTTCAACTTGAGCCTTAGTTTCTTATTTAGCTGCAGTCCTGATCAAACAACTTGCAAAAAAATCTTGTCTTTTTGTCTTGCTTATTACTCATTGAGTGCCACTCTGGTTTCAGCTCACTCTTTTTGGGGGGAGGGAGGATTTGGTTTTGTGGGCTGTTGTTTGTTGGAGCCTTCAGAGACATCTCAAAAGTGTATTTAGAGGTTTGTTTCATCCAGGAAAAAAGGAGGAGAGGAGGGTCCGGCAGAGTATGTAGTTTACCATATAGACTAAAGTGGAGGTCTTTAAGAACCATGTTCAGCTGAACCCAGTGTCTGTCACCATTATTTGTTGAATGAATCACTCACTTTTGCCACAGATAGAGAAGGTAGTCATTAGTATGGTATGTCTTGAAGATCTGGGGCAGATTTGCTGCTGAAAGATGTTTCTGCATTTGTTTGTAGTTGATGCCTGCAATTCTCTTTCAAAATGAGTTTCGTCTCTTTTAAATGAAAGCAGTTATTACTTGATAAATGGCAAGTGCCTGCTCAGTTGGTGACTGCAGGTAACATATCAAAATTTTTATCAGTCACGTATCACTTTTACCCTAATAAGAATTTATTATATGCTTAAAATCAAAGAACCATCACATGTTCAAGCTAAAAGGAACATTCGACTTTATAGAATTTAACAATTTTATTTTAAATATTTATATACATATTATTCAGAACCAGGGAGTTTAAATGTCTGGGCTAAGATCCAAAAATTGACTTTATTTTATTTTTTTTAAAGATTTTATTTATTTGACAGAGAGACAGCCAGAGAGGGAATGCAAGCAGGGGGAGTGGGAAAGGGAGAAGCAGGCTTCCCGCTGAGCAGGGAGCCCGATGCAGGGCTCCATCCAAGGACCCTGGGATCATGACCTGAGCCGAAGGCAGATGATTAACCGACTGAGCCACCCAGGAGCCATGCAAAAATTGACTTTAAAAACATAAAGGACAAGCAGATTTTTGATAAGAAGTTTGGGGTAGAGAGTGAACATAAAGTTTAGCATCAGACATACCTGGCTCTGCCACTTAGTGGTGTGTGACTGGGCAGATTCTCATTCTTTCTGTGCCTTAGTTCACTTTTCTCTGAAATAGGACTATGTTAGTACCTCCTTCATAGGATTGTTGTATTAAATGAGGTAAGATATGTAAACCATTTAGCAAATATCTCCTGTATAATGGGTTCAATAACTGTCCTCTGTAGATGTTGTGATCACCCATCCCTCTACCTGCAGCCAAAAAACAACAGAGAACCACTGATGTATATATATTGATCACCTTGAGCCACCAAATTATCTCACTGTTATATTTAAAAAATGGAGTAATTTTAGCATTGTTATGTAAATGTATGTTATGCATAATAATAATAATAATAATAATAATAATGAAATTTTGTAGTTTAAAGGGGGTATATAATAACTCCCTGTGAAATGCAGTCATGTGTTAGGCCTTATTCAATTTCTGATGATGACATATAAATGAAATTGGTTTTGAATCGACTACTCTGCCAGATTCCCACATTCTTGCTCTCACTTTCAGGATGAAGATATTGAAGCTTAGGTAGATGGAATAACTTGCCTAAGGTCATAGAGTCAAAAATCCATGATTCTATACTAAAGCATCCAGGATTTAAGCATAAGATGTTTCCATGTAGAATATAATGTATCCTTCTACATCTTTATTCTTCCATAACAAGAAATAGAGTATCCAAGGAGCTAGAAGAAAAACCATGAGAGAGAGAGTTTTATAAACGAAGAGTGTCACCAGCACTGAATATCACTGAGAGATTAAAAGATGAGAAAGGTAGATATATATTTGATTTTGAAGTGTGGGGGTGCCCTTGATTGCCATTCATTTTAAAAAAACTAGAAGTTGTGATTTTGACCTACAATTTGCTAAGAGAAACTAGCTGGCTAACTCTTGAGAATCACCAAGTGAAAACAGTCAGTGGCCAGGAGAAAAGAGAATTTCTGGCAATGACAATTTATGCTCATTGGACAAGTAAAATCGCTACTATGTTTCTTGTGTGTTAATAAGAATTTCTCTTCAAATACAGAGTTTTAATTTTATATGTTTGTATTACACATGTGATGTTCCTCAAGATTTTTTGTTGTTGTTGACAATGGGCAACCTTATCTATTTTGTTGCAGCCACTATTTTGATTTTACATCTTACAGGGTTTCTAGTGCTTTTACTGGAAGTTCTGATCTTGCCTTCCTCCCTGATTATATCATTATATCAATCTATTTCAAGGATGCTTTTGGTAGCTGAGTCATGTATCCTGGAAATTCCTCCCCTTATTGTGCCTCCCATTTCCCCAACTAGCAGTGAAATATCATTTGTGTGGAAGGATAGTTTCTCCATATTTATACAATTATTTATAGACTAGCTGTGCTCTGGGATCATATTTGATTTATTAAGATGTTAAGTGTAATTTTTTGAGAACTTCATATTCCAGTGACAGGTTCCTTGAGCTCTGCCTTTTACATGTAAATTTTTCATACAAGGGTGGAAATGATATGTAGATGGTGGTAGAGTTACTTAATAAAGACAAAGACAAGTGTTATTAAAGTATTCCATCCAAGTTGGAATCTGAAATAAACAGGAATAAAAGAAAAATAAAAAAATATTTCTGACTAATCTCAGGGAGGCTAGAGATAACCAGAAATGCATCATTTTGAAGGATCAGGAAGAAGAGTATAAGAGATATATAAATTCACTTATTCAATCATTAGTTTAAATAGTTAATTGAACATCTATTTGATAGCAAGCATTGTGCTAAGTGCTGATGTATAGTAGTTAAGAAGATCATCAAAATCTCTGGATGCATGTAATGGGAGAACATAGGAACATATTCTTAATTTCAGGTTGTCTGGAAAGGCTAGGGAAAGTGAACATGAGACTTGGGGTCTCCCACTTAAATTATCTGAAAGGATTGGGTTGATGTTTTTTTTAGATAGGCAAATCTCACAGGGCACAGAATTTAGGTCTGTACAAGATACAGGAAGAATTCAGACCTACACTAATGTGGGTATACTGCCTGGAATTCTTGGTGAAGTCATTCTTCCCTGAATTAATCCTCCCTCTTATGCTCGTAATGCTATTTCTGCCAAGAACCTCTCCTTTGAACTTGATTGTACAGTTGATTTGATTTGAACAGTGATTAGGAACATGAGCTTGGAATCAGACTGACGGGGGCTCTAGTTCCAGTTTGTCATTGATGAGCTAAGTATCATTAGTTAGAATACTTAATCTTTCTGAATTTGTTTCCTGGCCATTAATTGGGGGCAATAACAATACTTACTTCATAGGACTGTTGTGAAGATGTAATGAAAAGAATTCCCAAATCTTTCACCATAATATCTGATTCATACTTAGTAGCCATCATTATTGGACTTGGGCTAAGTTCATTTACTAAGTACCTAAAATGTCCCAGCTTTGTGCTAAGAAGCTTACATGTGAGTTGATAATGTCTCTTTCTCCTTACCACCTTTCACCCCTCATTTTTATCCTTACTGTTGAAATTCCCAGGAAGCCTAGAAATAGAGCATTCCCTAAAAATTGGAGTCAGTAGCCTAAAAGGGCTACACAGGCCTTGGCAGAACTCTGATTTCCAATTCCCCAGTTTAAGACCCCACTTTCCCTCAGCTCTGTATTTGGACCTCTTTCTGGTTACTCTCATGGTCAAAACATCAGAAGCTGATGGGACAGAACAGATCCGGAGCAGTTACATTTATGACAGATGATAACTGCTACAAATTCCCCCAGGTTCTTCACTCCAGACAGGTTTCTGTCTCACCCCTATGGAAGGTGGTGGGGCGAGTACCATAAAACCATGTGCTGCTTTCTTTTTTACCACAGGCAGAGTTTCACTCTGGTTGAATGGGTTCAAAGAAAAGGTTTCACTCTAACTGATGGCCTTACAAACACCTGGAACGTTTAAAGCATTATGATTATAGCTGACTTATTCTGAAGAACTAGGGCTCTTCTTATTTTGAAGGATTATAATTGTGTGTCCTTGTGTGAAAGGGAGAGAAATTTTGTCTTCAGAAATGAAAGTTTTATGACAGCATCACATATAGATGTTTTACCTGATACCCAGCTGCAGAAAATAAAGCAGCCGAGCTGTGGAAGCTGAGGGACTCAGGAGCCTGGTTGTTGGGTTGAGCCTAGTTCTTGGCTCACAGATGAGCAAGTTCCTCCATGATCCTGCTTGTGATTTATCTGTTTTAATCTCCCTTTCTAAAATGCAAGTAAGTATCAATTTTCTTGTCAATATTTAGTCAATATTTTTGCAAATTTGGAATGGAAAATAGGAAATCTCTGCCAAGTTGAGTCCATAAAGCAATGATGGCCATGGGAGCTCACCAGGGATGCAGCTGGGCTAGATAGCTTCTTTTCTGTGGCCTGCAGGGTCTGATTCAGTGACTCCTCATCTCTCTTTTCCTGCTCTCTGCTGCTCTCTTCATGTGCTTTTCCCTTGAGCAAAATTACGGGGGACTGAATTGGTGTTTGAAAATCTTTTCCAATCATGGGAAGTTGGGAACAACTGTGCATAGTTTGAGGATGTTAGTAGTAGAGGCAAGGAGAGGAGGAGGAAGAAGACAGGTGGGAGAAAATTTGGAGTCTGTAGCTTAGAGGGTGTCTTCCTAGGGAAAAATTTCACTCACTGGGTAGCAGAGTTAGAGAGATGGGGTAGATTTGGATCAATCTTTCTGTAAATCTGTATTGAGATTTTTTTATATATATACATTAAACAGTTGTCACTGATCTCTGTCATTTCTCTTTGGCATGGGACTAACACAATTATCTTTAGTTTTTCATTCCTCAGTATAATGTTGATGTTGATTGTTGGTTTGAAATTGATATTCTTTATCATGTTAAGGAAACATCTACTATAAATGTTTAAAGAGTTCTTTAAAATCAAGAAATAGTGTTTGACGACAGATATTGGCGAGGATGCAGAGAAAGGGGAACCCTCCTACACTGTTGGTGGGAATGCAAGCTGGTGTAGCCACTCTGGAAAACAGTATGGAGGTTCCTCAAAAAGGTGAAAATAGAGTGACCCTATGACCCAGCAAATGCACTACTGGGTATTTACCCCAAAGATACAAAGGTAGTGATTCAAAGGGTCACCTGCACCCCAATGTTTATAGCAGCAATGTCCACAACAGCCAAACTATGGAAAGAGCCCAGATGTCCATTGACAGATGAATGGATAAAGAAGATGTGGTATATATATATATATATATATATATATATATATATATATATATGAATATTACGCAGCCGTCAAAAATGAAATCTTGCCATTTGCAACAACATGGGTGGAACTAGAGGGTATTATGCTAAGCAAAATAAGTCAATCAGAGAAAGACAATTATCACATGATTTCACTGATATGTGGAATTTAAGAAACAAGGCAGAGGTTCATAGGGGAAGGGAGGAAAAAATGAAGTAAGATGAAACTAGAGAGGGAGACAAACCATAAGACTCTTAATCTTAGGAAACAAACTGAAGGTTGCTGGAGGGGAGGGGGTGGGGGGATGGGGTAACTGGGTGATGGACATTGGAGAGTGTATGTGCTGTAATGAGACATGTACCGCTGAAACAAATAATACATTATATGTTAATTAATTGAATTTAAATTTAAAAAAAGGAAAAAGTGTTTGATCTATTGAGAACTCTTATGGAAGCAACCTAAGTGTCCATCAATAGATGAATAAATAAAGAAGATGTGCTATATACATATTATATACAATGAAATATTACTTACCCATAAAAAAGAATGAGATTTTTGCCATTTGAGACAATATGGATGGACCTAGAGGGTATTATGTTAAGTGAAATAAGTCAGACTGAGAAAGACAAATACCAATGAGTTCACTTATGTGTGGAATCTATAAAAAAGATGAATAAACAAACAATAAAAAAAACAGATCCACAAATACAGGGAACAAATGGATGGTTGCTGGAGTGTAGAGGATAGGAAGACAGGCAAAATGGTAAAGGGGAGTGGGAGATAACGGGCTTCCAGTTATGGAATGAAGAAATCACAGAGATGAAAGGTACAGCATAGGGAATATAGTCAATGGTATTATAATAGTGTTGTATGGAAACAATCATAGCTACACTTGTGGTGAACATAGCATAATAGAGTTGAATCACTATGTTGTACATCTGAAACTAATGTAACAGGTACACTGTAATGTGAAAGTTGTGCATCAGTTGTATCTCAGTTAAAAAAAGAAATTACAAAAAATGTTTGAATTTATCAAATTTTTTTACAACAACCAATTGAGATGCTTTTATTGTTTTTCTTATTTAATATAATGATATTATCAACCACGCTGTTGTACGATTTGAATGGGTATATGTACGTAAAGGTCTTAGAAATGTGTCATGTAAGTGTTAGCTGTTATAACTGATGTGCTGTGTTACTGGGAGCGGAGGGTCCCCAACAATCAAAAACACTTTTTTTCCCAACAATTGAAAATACTTTTTTTCAGGGACACAGTGTGTCCCCTTGGGATTATAATTCTTGTGTGTAATTCTTCTCTCCCAGAGAACATTGGTCATAAGAGATCTGCAAGTGTTTAAAATTGATTGGATGGATGTGGTCTTATCTCATCAGTCAGATTAGAGTGACCAATAGAATGTTATACTCAGAGAAGTGTGCAAACAAGAGGTGGATGTGTTTGGAGGCAATTCTCCATGGTGTTTTTACACATCTTGTGTCAGCTTCTGTTCCAGATGTCTTTTCTAGGATTGTATAGCACACAACCTCATTTCAAAACTAGAAATGGTGTCTTTCTTGGGGTCAGAGGGCAGATTTGCTTCCAGCCCAGGATAACAAAGATGATTTCTCTCTGTGGAGCAAAGTTCGAACAGAACTGCTTGCAGCCCCTTAAAAGACTAGGAGTTTACTAAACTTGGGGTTCCTCAGCTGGGACATGGACCTGTATATGTAGCACCCACACAAGCCCTTTCCCTCCCCACATGTGACTTGGGGACAATGGGAGCAGATGTGAACATGAAGCTCATGCTGTCTGCTGTGCCATGAGTACAAACTGTCTAAACCACTTGGGTTATTGTTTCCATCCCCACAGATTTTGAAAGTGCAGCAAGTCAGTTCAGCCTGTGCTCAAACCCTTGACAAGAATTGGACAAATGACTTAAGAACAAAATGGTCAAAGTGTGTGAATAGGCAACTCACAGAAAGGGAAATCTAAACAAGTAAAAACATATGGCAAGGTGCTAAATCTTACTCAGAAATACAAAATAAAGATACTCTTTATTGAAAATGTATCAAAAATGAGATACCCTTTTGTTTTACTTATCAAATTGACTCAATTAAATAATATGTATAGTTAACTTTTGATGCTGGTAAAATGAGGAAAATAGGTACCTGTACATTGCTGTTGGAAAGGTAAATTCTTACCGTATTAATTTTCTATTGTTGTATAACATTACCACACATTTGGTGGCTCAAAACAACACAAGTGTGTTAGCTCACAGTGTCAACAGGTCAGAAATCCAGGGATGGTGTGCCTGGATTCTCTGCTTAGAATCATGCAGGGTTGATAGTAGGAAGGGAAAAATGAAGGGGGGGAAATCGGAGGGGGAGATGAACAATGAGAGACTATGGACTCTGAGAAACAAACTGAAGGTTTTAGAGGGGAGGGGTTGGGGGATGGGTTAGCCCAGTGATGGGTATTAAGGAGGGCATGTATTGAATGGAGCACTGGGTATTATACACAAACAATGAATCATGGAACACTACATCAAAAACTAATGATGTACTGTATGGTGACTAACATAACATAATAAAATAAAATAAAAAGAATCATACAGGGTTGAAATAAAAATGTTTGCTAGGGCCACAGTTCTTATTTGGGGCTCCATCAAGCTCACTAGTTGTTGGCAGAATTTGTTTGCTTGCAGTTGTAGGACTGAGGCCCCTCCCATTTCCTTGCTAGCTGTCAACCACAAGGCTGACATAATCAGGGAATCTACAATATTCATAATACTGGGGATTATTGCAGGGTGTGTACATGGTGAGTAGGAGGAGGTCATCCTAGAATTCTGCCTACTGTATTTACTGTAATTTGGGAAAGTAGTCTGGTAATATCTTCTGCAATTAAACATTCATATACATTTTAATTCTGCATGCCTACTTTTAGAACTCCATTTTATAGAAATAAGTACATCAACCTATAAGGATAAAAGTCCAAAGATATTTATTGCATTATTTGTAATGACCCCAAGTTGGAAACTCATTCTTCACCAAAGGAGATAGGTTGAATAAATTATGGTTTATCTATAACATTCTTAAGATGTATAACTTAGATCTTCATCTATTGATAGAAGATTAATAAAGATCTATATTTTTTCCGATTGGTTAACTATTATCCCAATAACATTTATCAAATAATTATCCAGAATGACTAGAAATGACACTTTTATGATATATTAAATTTATTTATTTATTCAAGAGAGACAGAGATAGTGAGCATGAGCAGGGGGAGGGGCAAAGGGAGAGGGAGAAGCAGACTCCCTGCTGAGCAGGGAGCCTGACCTGGGGCTCCATCCAGGCACTCCGGGATCATGACCTGAGCCCAAGGCAGATGCTTAATCGACTGAGCCACCCGGGTGCCCCAGATATATTAAATTCTTATATGTATTTCTGAAAATTCCATTCTGCTCCATTGGTAACTCTGACAGATACAAAATCCTACTAATTAGGTCAGTGTCTCACAATGTGGATGAGCTTTATTATTACATGTACAAACTAGCAGATATTTTGTTTCCATAATTGGATGGACCTACTGGTATGTGGAGCAGGAATCAGCATTTGCCATATGTGCTGTACCTATTTGAGGGAAAAGTTCTCAATGACTTTTTCTTTTATTCATCACTGAAATCCCTTATTACAGAGAAGATGTTTTCGTTAGTTATGGATGATCTCATAAACCATAATGTACCTGGGTAAAGGTGCATCAGAATATGTAATTCCAGGATACCTACTCTGTTTGTAACAAGAATAAGTATTGCACTGCTAATAAAGGAAATTAAGTCCATGTTCTAGTCCACACCTTGTATTTTTTTGCAGAGAATAGTTGATCAATTTTATGCCTCTTGATCTTAATTTATGTTAAAGGGAATGTTGAAAATTGTGTATGCAATTGATAACAATCATTGACTGTGTACCTTTTCAATGCTGTGTAAAGAAATGGAGAGCATGTGAGTATAAAACTGTCCTATATCAGGAATACTAGATATCTATATCTAACACTAGATATTTAAAATAGCAGCTGAATTAAAAACATTTCTTAATGTCATGGTGGTCATAAGTAATATCAGTTTCTCTGATTCCATATGGTTTGAACTCCCACTAAATAGTTCCTGGATCTCCCAAATTTAAGAAATACTCACATGGTAGACAATAAATGGCAGTTCTTGTTACATTATTTTTTGAGTGCTCCCCAAATGTTTTGCACTGTATTAGATACTAAGAATGCAAAAATAAATGTGACACTCACAGAGATTCAAGTCTAGAAAAGGGAGTAGGCACATAAACAGATTACATAAATGCCAAGGCATTGCTGTGCTGGAAGAATTCACAAAGAACACAAAGAAAGGCATCCTGTTCCATTTAGATGGGGCTGAGAAAGCTTTCCTCTAGGAATGATATTTGAACAGAATCTTAAAAGAAGAGTGATAATAGAAACTTATTGGTTGAGGGCTGATTCATGTACTCCATATACTTTAGAAGACAGACAAGCAGGTGCCCATTCTGTTTTGAGATACTCAACCAAGTCTCCCACCAGGTGGGAGGCCATAACGTTTTTCTACAAATTTGGGCTGTATTTTCCAGGTGAAATATGTATACCCTATTCATAGTAATTGGCCCTGTTTTCTTAAATGGTATTTTTGCAAAAGCTATTCCTGCTCTCTTCAATACTCTTTACTACATTATTCATTGAACTAATTCATACCTATCTTTCAAATTCTCAACCTGTGTCACTTCCATTTAAGAAGAATTTCCCACTATCCTAGGTTGAATTGGACATTATCTTTTCAAGGTCCTCCTATTCCTGCATACTCTTTTTTTTTTAATTAATTATTTTTTTTTGTGTGTATATTCCAGTATAGTTTTAGCTTTTGGAAATGAGAGTTTATGTCTTATTAGGATGGCTTTATTATTATTTTATTTTATTAATCCAACAAACAATCATTAGGACCTACTGTATACCAAGCACTACTGGCCACTAAGAATAAAAAAACATAGTAAGTGAAGTCACTGACATGAAAAACCCACAGTTTAGCAGGAGAAACAAATATAATATATTCTAGCAAGAGATATAAAGATTATGACAAAGTTTTGTAATAGCACAAGGTAAAAGCTGATCAGTATTTTGGGGTTCTTAGGAAGTTTTAAGTAGGAGGTAACACTTGAACTGTTTTCTGTAGGATAATTAAGAGTTGCTGGAGGGCAAAGCAGGCAAAGATGGTTCAGTTGAAACAAACATGTTCAAAAGCATGAATAGCTATCTGGGCATTTGGAGAACTAAAGTTAGTTCAGTATATCAATGGAGAATGTGAGAGAAGAGGAACACCCATGAGGGATAAAGCTAGAAGAATTGGCAGGAGAAGGGGGTCCTGTATACCAGATTAAGCAGTTTATATATTATCCCAAGGCAGTGAGGAATTAAGGTTTAGAGGAGGGGAGTTTTATGATTAAATTTGTCATTTAGAAGGATGACTTTTGCAATAAGATGGAATAGAGGAGGAGGTATTAGAGACAGAAAGGCCAATCGGGAGACTATTACCACAAAGTAAATTAAAATAATGGATGGTAATGAAAAAAAAAAAAGCAAGAAAATTTAGTGGAAAAAAACCCTCATTCCCAATTGAAAAATATTAAATACCTAGAAAACTATAAAAACAAACAATATTAAGGAGAAATGACTATGTGACAAAACTTACCATATTTCTAATTAGAGTATCTCAATAGTAAAGATGTTAAATTTCCTCTAAATTACTTTATAAAATTGGTGATATCACAAAGCAAATCACAGCAGAATTTTTTGAGCTTGACGATATGAATCTACATTTGGAGGAATAAATAGTCAAAAATAGTCACTAAAGGTTTGAAAATAAGAAACATAGACCTGAACTACCATATATTAAAAATTAACATGAAAGTAAAATATAGGTACTGGAATACAGAACTAAACAGAAAACTTAAAAACAGACCCAAACATATATAAGAACATAGCATGCAATAAAAGTGGCAATTCAAACCAATGGAGATTGTTGAGACAACTAATTAATCTTTGGAGGGAAAATGGATTTTTATCTTTACTTCATTCCATTCATAAATAATTAGAAGATCCTAGAAGAACTAAAGATATAATTCTTCAATCCAAAAATATAAAACCATGGAAATACTAGAAGAAAATAATACAAAATATTTACATAATCTTGGAATGGTGAAGATATTCCTAAGCATAACACTAAATTCAGAACTCATAAAGGAAAATATTCAGTCATAGTATTCCACATAGCATTACTTCTGATCAAGGAACTTATTTCACATCAAATGAAGTGTGGTAATGGGCTCATGCTCATGGAATTCACTAGTTTTATCATGTTTCCCACCATCCTGAAGCAACTAGCTCAAAGGAATAGTAGAACGGCTTTGCAAAGAACCACTTACAGTGTTAGCCAGATGACAGTGCCTTGCCAGATTGGGGCAAGGTTCTCCAGAAGACTATATATGTTATGAATCAGTGTCCAATATGGTGCTGTTTCTCCCATAGCTAGGTTTCATGGTCTAGGAATCAAGTGGCAGAAATGGGAGTAACACTACTCACTATCACCTCACAATAGATGTTATCAATGTTTTGTGGGTGCAGGAGAAATATGACTAGATTCAGCCCATCCCTGCACTGCTACAGTCACCCCAGGTCCACTTATGCCATGGACCTAGATGGTCGCTTTAAGTGAGTGCACCAGAAAACCTACCCATTGATTCTGATTACCTTCCAATCCTGGAAGGATAGGGTATTGACATATCCTATTTTATTTTATTGTATTTATTAATTATTTTTAAAATTTTATTTATTTATTTATTTATTTATTTATTAGGGGACTATTTTTTTATTGTTTTGTTATTTCTTTCTTTTGTTTGCTTTTTAAATTTTATTTTGTTATATTATGTTAGTCACCATACAGTACATCATTAGTTTTTGATGTAGTGTTCCATGATTCATTGTTTGCATATAACACCCAGTGCTCTATGCAATATGTGCCCTCCTTAATACCCATCACTGGGCTAACCCATCCCCCTATCCCCTTCCCCTCTAAAACCCTCAGTTTGTTCCTCCCCTCCGATTTCCCCCTCTTCATTTTTCCCTTCCTTCTCCTAATGTCCTCCATGCTATTCCTTATGTTCCATAAATAAGTGAAACCATATGATAATTGGCTTTCTCTGCTTGACTTATTTCACTTAGCATAATCTCCTCCAGTCCCATCCATGTTGATGTGAAAGTTTGGTATTGGAATATAAGTAATATTCCATTGTATTTATGGACCGCATCTTGTTTATCCATTTGTCTGTTGAAGGGCATCTCGGCTCTTTCCACAGTTTGGTTATTGTGGACATTGCTGCTATGAACATTGGAGTGCATATGGCCCTTCTTTTCACTACATCTGTGTCTTTGGGGTAAATATCCAGTAGTGTAATTGCTGGGTCATAGGGTAGCTCTATTTTTAATTTTTTGAGGAACTTCCACACTGTTTTCCAAAGTGGCTATACCAACTTGCATTCCCACCAACAGTGTAAGAGAGTTCCCCTTTCTCCACATCCTCGCCAATATTTGTTATTTCTTGCCTTGTCAATTTTTGCCATTCTAACTGGTGTAAGGTGGTGTCTCAATGTGGTTTTGATTTGAATTTCCTTGATGGCTGAGGATGAACATTTTTTCATGTGTCTGTTAGCCATTTGTAGGTCTTCTTTTGAGAAGTGTCTGTTCATGTCTTCTGCCCATTTATTGACTTGATTATTTGTTTTTTGGGTGCTGAGTTTGAGAAGTTTTTTATAGATGTTGGGTATCAGCCCTTTGTCTGTAGTGTCATTTGCAAAAATCTTCTCCCATTCCGTGGGTTGCCTCTTTGTTTTGTTGACTGTTTCCTTTGCTGTGCAGAAGGTTTTTATCTTGATTAAGTTCCAAAAGTTCATTTTCTTTTTTGATTCCCTTGTTTTTGGGGACGTGTCTTGAAAGAAGTTGCTGTGGCTGATGTCAAAGAGGTTACTGCCTATGTTCTCCTCTAGGATTTTGATGGGTTCCTGTCTCACATTGAGGTCTTTCATCCATTTTGAGTTTTTTTTTTTTAAGATTTTATTTATTTATTTGACAGTCAGATACACAGCGAGAAAGGGAACACAAGCAGGGGGAGTGGGAGAGGGAGAAGCAGGCTTCCTGCTGAGCAGGGAGCCTGATGCAGGGCTTGATCCCAGCATCCTGGGATCATGACCTGAGCTGAAGGCATAACAACTGAGCAACCCAGGCGCCCCTCCATTTTGAGTTTATCTTTGTGTATGGTGTAAGAGAACGGTCGAGTTTTATTCTTTTGTATATAGCTGTCCAATTTTCCCAGCACCATTTATTGAAGAGACTGTTTTTTTTTTCCATTGCATATTTTTTCCTGCTTTGTCGAGGATTACTTGACAATAGAGTTGAGGGTCCATATCTGGGCTCTCTATTCTGTTCCATAGGTCTATGTGTCTGTTTTTGTGCCAGTACCATGCTGTCTTGGTGATCACGGCTTTGTAATATAGCTTGAAATCTGGCAACGTGATGCCCCCAGCTTTGTTTTTCTTTTTCAACATTTCCTTGGTGATTCGGGGTCTTTCTGATGCCATACAAATTTTAGGATTGTTTGTTCTAGCACTTTGAAAAATGCCATTTATTTTTAAAAAGATTTGTTTATTTATTAGAGAGAGAGAGTGAGTGAGTGAGGGGAGGGGCAGAGGGAGAAGGAGAGAATCCTCCAGCAGACTCCATGCTGATCTTGGACTGATAACACATGGCTCAATCCCAGGACTCTGAGATCATGACCTGAGCTGAAATCAGGAGATGGCTGCTTAACTGACGGAGCCACCCAGGTGCCCTGACATATCCTACTTTAATGTACACTCCAAATTACCACAGTATTTTCCATAGGAACTTGCCCCATATGAGTACCCCTTAACAGCCAACTTTACCATTGCCCTTCTGCCTGACCATATAGCCATGCCATTGGTCACTGCCCAAGAGGCAGTAAAATCCCAAACAAAGGGACAAACAGTGTGCCATTCAGCCCAGTACACTGATTTGTTTTTACCTTCTTTGATCAGAGTGGTGGGCTTTCAAACAAAATGCTGGTCATTTGCTCTGGAATTGCCATCCATAAACTGAACAGTTATTTCCTGGTCAATTGATAGCTATTTATAGGGTACTATCCAAGTGGTGATAGGGTCTGACAGCTTTTAAACTGTTTTCAAAGATAACCCTAGGGGAAAGATGCTCCCTGCTCATAGGCACCTCCTTGCAATCCCCCAGCAGCATGTTGCTGTATAAATGATTTCCGTTTTATTATGGAATTCTTCTGGGCACTGCTTTCTCCATTGGAACTGTTCTGTCTGCCAAAGAGAGAGGCAGAAATTGCAGATGGCTATGAGGCGGATTCCCTGGGGGACGGCCCTGCACATAGTTGGCAAGTTGGACTGAGGCTAGTAGCCCAGAAGGCTACAAATGGGTCCAGACAGACACTCTGGACTAGGCTTTGCCTACTTGATGGTACAAGTAAATGCTAAAAATATTATAATAGGACCAGAACAGAAAATGTTGCAACAATTTAGATCACTGAGTCACAGTTCTTTAGACTAAGGAACACATTTCACAGTCCATATTGTCCAACCATGGGCAGAGAGATATCTTCTTCAGATTAGCAGTTTAAAAGAGAATTGGGATGGGTATCTGGAACACTGGTTGTCTAAAACCAGTGGGAGGAGATACAGACATGAAAGGCTGGCTTACATACCTTCATGAGTGTGTGCTCACATTCCATATGAAGGAGGCCAAGGGAGGGTTCCCACTACATAAATTCCTCTGCTTTCCCAGTGTATCTGGGGAAAAGGAGGTGGCGGAGGATTACGGTATGACAATGACTATATTTTTTCTTTCTTCCCCACATCATCCCAACTTTTCTTTTCCTTACTAATGCAGTGGTCCTTGGATGAGGGATACCACTGCAAGTATTGGAAACAGGGATGGTTTGTAAGCAGGAAACTATAACTGTATCTTTAAACCTTTGGGTCAGAATTCCCAAGGGCTTGGGGTGGACTCTGCCTTAACCACATCTGGCAAAACTGACATTGACAGTTAATGCAGCTGTACTTCCTAGTGGTAGAAACAGCCCATTCATTCCCTACTTATATAATCCTACCTTATATGGATAGGAGTAGACTGAGAGGGAGGCACTTGCTAAATGAGTGTATCTGGCAATCTAGACCAGCTCAGTAGCTGAAACTAACATCCTTTACAAATGTCAAACATTTTGGGTATAAATGGAGAGGAGAGATAATAGCTAAGGGAAAATGAATGAATGGATTACACAATAAGGGAATTCCAATGTATTACATTAACACTTGGAAAGAGGCTCAGAGCAAGGGATTATATTGTCCTTTAGCTCAATTATACCAGATGCTTAAAAGGGTGATGCCACATATTTCTGAAACTACTTCTATTTTTTGAAAATGAGATGATCACATGGAAGCCAGCAAACCTGAATCTTGCCCAGAGAGACATCTTGGTTATATTATAGGATGATAAATGGAATAATTGCTAATTGTCACCAGCTAGACCTCAAGACCTGACCTTGAGTGCCCACCTGCTTGTACTCATTGAGCTCTGCCCCACAGTTTTCCTTAAGCTCTTCTTTTCAGTTTATCTCTTAACTCAGGCAAATGGAAACTGAACCCCCCCCACCCACGTGATAACAACAGCCTTGACCAGACCTCTCACTGGCCCAGACCATCCAGACCAGTTTGAGCTAAACCCCTGACTCATGCCTGTGCAGATGGAACAACTACCTTTACCTCATTGTAATACTAAAATGAGCACAAGCCTCATTTACATAACATACATACAATGTGTATAGGCATGTTTCCTTAAGGCACATGCACTGCCTTATACCAGCCTCTACATACAATGACAAAGCTTCCCTAAATATTCATCCTAACCCTAAATAAAAGGAACCCATCCACCCTTTGCTATGGAAGTCCTGGCTTTGGAAATTATTCCCTGTGATCTCCTTATTTGCTGCAAATAAAGTTTACTTTGTGTGACAACTCCATCTGTGACTCACCAAGGAGAGAATTCACTTTCGTTCTGTTATATAGTTCTGTTATATTACTACTTAGTGGGACTCCAATAATATGCCAGTATCTTTTTATCCTTATTTTTCAGGTTATATGTATCACACTTACAGTATAACACTGCATTATTGGTAAGATAATACTGATACTGGTCAAAAGTACTGTGACGTTGAGTCAAAAGCCTCCTATACCTACCACACACTGGCTACTCCAATTGTTAAGCATATAAAAGAACCATAGCCAAAGGCCAGGGGGGTGGCCTGTATAATAAAGAATTGGGCTGACCTTTGTCTCTGGTTCCTGGGACATAGCCTCAAAACACTTGGAATTTCCTGAGTGATAGGAAAGTGTCTTTGCTATTTATGGTTAGCCCTGATAGTTTAACAGGCTGACTCAGGGTGGGCCCCTGATAGTTTGTGTTAATGAGATGACTCAGGATGGGAGGCAGCTATGCCTGAAAGACCAACCATGTGATTAGAGGGTTGGGGCTTTGAGCCACAGCGATAGTTAGATCTCTAGAGAGGGAGGGTGGGGCTAGATTCTGACAATGATACTTATGTAATGAAATCCCCGTAAAATTTTGGACACCAGAGCTTGAGTGTGCTTCCCTAGTTGGCACTGTTCTGTTATTGAGTATTCTATTGATGTGTGAGGAGGGTAATGCATCTTGACTCCACAGGAAGAGCACAATGGAAGATTTGAGTTTGGAACCCTCCCAGACCCTACCTTATGATTTGTACCTTTTGCTAAAATAACACTTTAATTAAAAATATAGTGGTTTTCTAGGTTCTTTGAATTGTTCTAGTGATTTATAGAACCTGAGTGGATAATGGGAATCCTCAAATTTATAGACAGTTGGTCAGAAGTGAGGGTGACCTGGGGACCTCTGCACTTACAGCTGCTGTCTGAAATGAGGGCAGTCTTGTGAGTGACCATGCCCTTCACCTGTGAAGTTTGGTCCAACTCTAGGTAGTTGATGTCAGACATCATTGCAATGCCCCTTCCCCTGCCCCCAAATTAATTCTGGTTGAGAATATTAATAAAGTATTATCTAAAGATATTCCTCTCAGTGTAGATGCTGTATGCCTAAAACCACAATTTTGCTGAAAATGGAAGTCAATCGTGAGGGACTAGATTAACATCAGAATCTCTACCATGCAGTATTTGGAGTTTTGTGAATTTACTTATGCTGAAGTTAAAATGGGGTCATTAGTGCAGAGCTACAATTAGACTGGATTAATACCTTTGGGAGATAGAGAAGAGGTTCTTTCTGAGGTGTCTGAAGGGTTAGACAGTGCCTTCTCCAGGGGAAAGGAAGATCTGGGCTCATCTAATCACATCAGTCACATGGGCAATGAGTTCAAAAGTGGAGAAGTGATCTAACGAACAGCCTCCAAGCAGATGATTTTAATCTTTTTGCCTCATCCACCAAAAAGCTTCAATGTTACCTGATATTATATTTGAAATCTGTATTTGAAATGTATCAGAATTCTTCTTTGAAGGGCTACGAACTCAAGAGTAAGGGATGTGTTTAAACACTTGAGTGCTCTTTATAGGTTAAGTATGTGGCTAAAAATGGAGTGGGAGGAATGGCTTGGCTACTCACTTCAAAGGGTCTTCCCCGATAGAAAAGTACTTGTTTTTTGTTGTTTTGTAAGTCATGCTTCCAAGGTAGAATGACAGGGTAATGCAGTAGGAGATGGAAGCTTCATCCTATCTTCATTGTATCCAAGTTTACTCTTGTTTTCAAGGTCGGGATTTAAAACAGGTTATGAAAGTTTCTCAATTTGACCGTTTCTCTTCTACGGTTGCAATGGACAGAACTGTGTTCCCCTGAAATTCGTATGTTGAAGCTCTAACTCCCAATGTGGTGGTATTTCAAGATGGGCCTTTGGGAGACAATTAAGTTTAGATGAAATCATGAGTGTGGGGCCCTTATGATGGGATTAGTGCCCTTGTATGAAGAGGAAGAGACATGTAGTGTTCTCTCTCTGCCATGTGAGGACACAGGGAGAAGCCTGCCGTTTGCAAGCCAGGAAGAAGGCTCTTACTATGAACAACATTGGCCAACATCTTGATCATGAACTCCCCAGGCTCTGGATCTGTGAGAATAAATTTCTGTTGTTTAAGCCATTCAGTCTATGGTATTTTGTCATAGCAACCCAAACAAACTAAGACAATGGTTTATAGCAATTTTGCTCAGCATCTGGTAAATCTTTTATTAAATATTATGATAGTATTTTTCTGTCTGTGTGCTTCTTTCAATCTTCATAGATATGCTGATAGACAATCAAGGCAAAGTCAGGCACTGTTATTTTTCTGTTATTTAAACTGAGAAGTTCAGCCTTGATATTTTGACTTAACTTCCCTTATCTTTTTCAAGCCTGAGTTGCAACAACTATCTGATCTTTCCAATTTCTTCTTTTTAAAAAAATAATACCCAAATAAGAATAGTGATGTTATTAAAATGATATTTTGTTAAGACACTATTTGAACCCTCCCTACACCAACCCTCCCCCTTCATTGTGAGGATGAGCATGGGGGAGCAGATAAAAGCTGACAGATGAGGAAGGTGAAGCAAGAAAAGGCAAAGAAATATTAGGCTAGGTGCTAAACCTAGTGCAGAACTCCAAGAGGTTTCAATGGACCCCATGAAGGATTCCTTTTTGCCTATTTAGCCAACAGTAGAAATTATTTCTCTCTCCCCCAGAAAAACCCAAGTGCAGACCAACTCTCTTTCCCCATCACTTTCCAAAGAAGAGAATCCACAGCCACATTATAACTTGGCAATATGGTGCCATCTTATATCAAGTAACCAGTAAAATCCTAAACTTAAACCCAAGCAATTCTCCCTGGGGTGGCGAAAGAAGGGAGGTGGGGAGAAGGAGCCTTGAGCTCCCCCTAGAGGTTAGCAATAACATTCCCATGAAGTAGGATTTATATTGTAAACTGACGTTTGTTTTCTATATAACTAAATTTTCCCTCATCAATCATACGGCCAAAGTCTGTTCGAGAATTTGAGGAGCATTAAAGTAATCAACAAACTGATAAGAAAGCATATATATATATAGCACATGGGCTAAGAAAAGCACGAAGACACTCTTATTTTATGTCCCTTTTTAAAATCCTTGTTACAAACATTCTGGTGTGGACTTGAGTATTGAGGTTCAACCCATCATAATTAACAACATCAGTCAGACACGACTGCATGAGTTGCTTGAAAAGGAGAAATGCTAGTCTTACCTCCTTTCCCAACCTCTCTTCAAACCAAATAGTCAGAATTTCTGGAGGTGGGACCTAGCATTAGTACTTAAAAATATTTCTCAAGTGATTCTAATGTGCAGCCAAGTTTGAGAACCAGTGTACTAGGACAAAGATGTGCTCATCAAACCTGGTTTTTTCTTTCTGAGCCCCATGTTTTTTCTTCTTTAATATTTTATGTTTCCATTTTCCATGGTTCCATTTTGTTGCTAGCAATTCCTCTTTTGATCTCCTTTATATTTTAATTTTATCTATCTTATTTTCTTCTTGAACACTTCCTTTCAACCTCTGTTCAAAAGATGCTTCTAAATTGCATTTAATAAACCCAAGATATTCTAGGTTTGCCCCATCATTCTTGATCTGGTAATTCCTATTCCTCTATGATCCTGGATCTTGTTTATGAGAAATAAGGTAGAAATCCATATCCAGGAACATGGTCTCATGTAAAGAATTTGAATATTAATGATTTTCCTGCACTCATCATACTTTTAGAGTTGCCTTTGCATTACATTTTTTTAACATTGCTCCACCTAGAACTTAATTCTTTTTTTAAATATATTTTTTAAAGATTTTATTTATTTATCTGAGAGAGAGAGAGTGAGAGAGAGAAGAAGCAGGGGGAGGGGCAGAGGGAGAGAGAGAAGCAGACTCTTCACTGAGCAGGGAGCCCAATGTGGGGCTTGATCCTGGGACTCCGGGATCATGACCTGAGCCAAAGGCAGATGCCCAACTGACTGAGCCACCCAGGTGCCCTAGAATTTGATTCATTAATAGAACATCGAAGAGGTTAAGGTCTTATGAAGAAAGTCATCCAAACATAACCCTAAACTCAGTACTAGACCTAAAACCTCCAAGTCCTCAGTTTTGTAACTGTCATTCTGGGATGCCTTTCAAAATAGCTGGGAAGATAGGACTGATGACTACATACTGATTTGTTGGCTACTGCATCCACCTTCTCCTACAACTAATGTTTAGCCATGACTAAAAAGACAAAGTAATTTGGAAGCTTTCAAGGAAACTCATCTTACTTTAGTTTATGTGCTTGATTCAGCTGAAGCAGGAAAACTCCATAATGCCAAAGGAGCTTGTCTAGTTGTCTTCCTAGGACAGGTCTAGGGCAAAACCAAAGCTGATTTTTTTTGGCTTCATCCCTTTTACCTATAGGTCAGCTCTCACCAGACAAGAATCAGATGGGAAACAACTGCAAGGTCCTGATGTTTTTGCTTCAATTTATGTTTGTGCTAGTAAGGCCAAATTTCAGCGCCCATGTCCTCCTCTTTACTCCTCCTCTCCAAGGCTCAACTTTAATTTTCTGAATACTCATACTCCTAAGTATCCTATGAGAACCCTTTGCCAGCAGGGTGAAGGGCAGTCACTGGTCTACTATGGATCCCTATTCTTCTGGCTTCTGCTGACCCTCTTTGGCATATGCCCTTCTTATTCCATTCTTTCTAAGTGAATTTATTTGCTCATGTTTCAGGATCCTTGCTCTTGACCTCTCTCGGACAAGTGGAGATCTTTGAGCTAAGCTTTTGTGTTTGGAATTGATGTGACTGGTATATAGGTGCAGGACTTCAATTAAAAAAAAAAAAGGTCTGCTAGCTGAGTACTGAGGAAGATCTGGCTGTGAGAGGAGATAAGAAATATCAGGTCCAAATGAGGAGGGAAACATCAAGACATTAAATTGAAGGGCTGGTAAAACAACAGCAACAGCAACAACAACAAACAAACAAAAACAAAAACAAAAAACCTGGCAAGACAGAATGAGTGGGTACAAGAGAAAAAACTTGGACATATTTCCAAATGCAAGGAAGTGCAGGGGATGGGAGTCTTAAAGTTGCCCATGGTTAAGGCATGGAAGAAAGGCTTGAATGATTCCTAGGAATTTCTGAAACTTATCCTACTGGAAGTGAGCTGGTAATCATTTCATCTGCAACTTCTAAAATACATTTTAGGTAGAACTGCTATCAAAAATTTCAGTGAAGGTTTGCTACGACCAAAGTGTTCTATGAAGTGCTTGCTGCAGTTCCTTGTTAAACTGGGGATATTTCTCTTGGTCTTGCTCTGATCGGGGTTCCTTCTGGGCCTGAATTGTTGCTTTCTGTCAGTGTTCATTGCTGGTCTGCTCACAGTGATGAAGCACACAACCTACCCTGGTGGGAAGAGATGCTTCCTGATTGAAGACCAGGTCATCTTGCAATACACAGAAATATAGAAGTTGAGATACTTCCTGTGCAAGACAAATAATCGTTCTTTCAACCTAGACTCAGGGCACAGGTACAGTGTGTATTTAATCATTTAGTGCTAAGTATTATATAGATAATTATCCCAAAGGAGGAGAAAAACGGAAAGTTCCATGCTGGAAGGGCTCCTTAAGTAATTGCCTATATTTAATTTCAATGAATGATTTTGTATTTTAATGATTTCAACAATCTGAGCTTCAAATCAATTAGGTATTGAGTCTCTTCTACATGACAAGCAGTTTTGTGGAAAATGGGGATTCAATAATGAACAATATCTGTGTCTACCCTCAAGAAATTCATAGGTGAACTCAATTCATTCCCACTTTGTTCTAGAACAAACTTCCTGTTCAGATCTCTTTGTTGGGCAATTAGCCATAAATGGAAATTCAGATGTCACTATGGAATCTGCAGCTAACTTACATGATGGGAAGTGTGCCAGGTGAATGTAGAATTCTGGGAGCAAATCTGATTAGATTTGGATGAAGAGTGTATGAAGATATTTCAAGAGATCCATAATTAAGCTGTTAGAATCTTAGGCCAGCATTCCTCCAACATGCTTATTAACAACTGGATTTATCATCCTTTAAGATAGGATTTCAGGGAGCTTTTTATTTCTTCTATCTTCCTTCCTCCATCCCTGCCTCTATCCTTTCATGTTTTTCTTTCCTATCATCAGAGCTAAGGACTGGATTTATCACAAAAGTGGCCAAATCTGTACTTTGGCAGATGTGCCTCTATAAACATTAAAACTTTGACCTTGTTAACCAAATGAAACCTGCTTAAAGTTTAAGATTCACACAATAATAGGGCATTTATCTTATTCTCTGGTTGTAATTCTCCACCTTCTAGAAAGGACTTCAATAAAGGAAAAGTTCCTATGCTTTTTTTTTTTCATGGTCTGTAACATTCCTAGATTTTATTGTTATCTTTTTTAAAATTTTATTATGTTATGTTAATCACCATACGTTACATCATTAGTTTTTGATGTAATGTTCTATGATTCATCGTTTGCTTATAACACCCAGTGCTCCATTCAGTAGGTGCCCTCTTTAATACCCATCACCAGGCTAACCCATCCCCCCAACCCCCTCCCCTCTAGAACCCTCAGTTTGTTTCTCAGAGTCCATAGTCTCTCATGGTTCGTCTCCCCATCCGATTTCCCCCCCTTCTTTTTTTCCTTCCTACTGTCTTCTTTTTTTTTAACATATAATATATGATTTGTTTCAGAGGTACAGATCTGTGATTCAACAGTCTTACACAATTCACAGCGCTCACCATAGCACATACCCTCCCCAATGTCCATCACCCAGCCACCCCATGCCCCCCACCACTCCAGCAACCCTCAGTTTGTTTCCTACAATTAAGAATTCCTCATATCAGTGAGATCATATGATACATGTCTTTCTCTGTTTGACTTATTTCACTCAACATAATACCTTCCAGTTCCATCCACGTAGTTGCAAATGGCAAGATTTCATTCCTTTTGATGGCTGCATAATATTCCATTGTATATATATACCACATCTTCTTTATCCATTCATCTGTCGATGGACATCTTGGCCCTTTTCAGGGAAAGCAGTTTGCCAAATGGGGTAGGCTGAAGTCCTTATAATGTAAATTGAATAAGACAGGGGCCTTATCCCTAATCATTGACTCCTCCAAAGTAGTATTACTGAAATAACAATAAAAATAATAAAAAATAACCAAAAGAGCTAACATTAATTGACAATTTCTTATGTCACAGGCACTCTGCTATGTACTTTATATGTATTTTCTCTTTTAATCATCAGAATAACTCTATGGGATAGACACTATTATTATCTTTGTTGTAATATAAGGGCAATAAAGCTTAGAGAGACTAAGTAATTAGTGCCATGTCACACAGCTGCAAGGGCTGGAACTGTGATTCAAGCCCAGGTCTTTATCATCAGCTTCCCATTTGGACCATGTTGAGGAACCACCTGGGTCAGGTTTTCCCACATGTGTAATACCCATTCATTCTACAATTAGGTATTGAGTACCTTCTACATGACAAGCAGTTTTGTGGAAAATGGGGATTCAATAATGAACAATATCTGTCTCTACTCTCAAGAAATTCATAGGTGAACTCAATTTATTCCCACTTTGTTCTAGAACAAACTTCCTGTTCAGATCTCTTTGTTGGGCAATTAGCCATGAATGGAAACTCAGATGTCTCTATGGAATCTGCAGTTAACTTACATGGTGGGAAGTGTGCCAGGTGAATGCAGAATCCTGGGAGTAAATCTGCTTGTATTTTGCTTGTATTTTGACTTATACATCTGCTTAGTATTTGCCATTTTAAACACCCAGTGGCTCTATAAATATGGACCCACTTTGTGCACTAAGTATTGGCACTGTTGGTATTATTGCTAAGGGCAGGAAGCTTTGGTATCCAGGTGCACAAGCTTTGACTTCAGGGGAGGGGTTGTATTGTGAAATGAGTGGGTAGACAGGCTACTTCCCAGCAGTCACAAGTACTCTGCCCAAGTCCTCCCACTGACTTTAAAACCCAGCTGAGTTTTGCCCTTTTCTTGTGTCCTCCCACCTTTTGGTATGCAGGAAGGATGTGGCATTGTTACAAGAGTGATATCACAAGGAACAGGACATGAAGTCCATTCAAAGGCATCAAGAGTATACCTTCTCTTGGTATGCTCTTTTGTCTCCAAATTGAATGGACAATTTTATCTTTGGATATTTCTTTCAACCTTACATTTTAATAATGTAAGGGATGTCCTCAGAGACTAACAAAACCCTTTTCGTGATATCTAGATCAACTTTCAGTACTCACAAGTCCTCTTGCTGCTTTAAAATGGCATCTCAACTTTGATATGTCCAAAACTGAACTTACCATCTTCCAGCCCCTGCAAACATGTGCTAAGCCCCTCCACTGTTTCCCATCTTAAAGAATGGCCCTATCACATACACAGTTGTCCAACCCAGAAACCTATCCTTCATTCTAGTTTCCTCCTTATCCCTCACCCCAATCTAATTAATCAAATCTTGTCAACTCTTCTTCCTAAAAGATCATCCATTCTTTTCCCAGCTCACTGCATCTACCCTTCTTGCCTTCTTTCCTTCTTATTTGCTACTCTCTCATCTTTTATTCAGTTATTGTCAAGGTATTTTTATAAAACTCCAATTATTATGTCATGTTCTTACTTAAACACCCTCCAATACCTTTCCACTGCTATTAGTATAAGCTCGAAATTTTGTAATGTGGCTAACAAGATGCTCCATGACTGGCCTCTGCCTACCTCTCCTGTCTGTGTCTGACCACTTAGACTCCAACCATGATGGATTTGTTTTTGCTTTTGAGAGGGCCACATGCTATCTCCCATTTGAGCCTTTTACATGCTGTTCTTTCTATCTGGGAGCAGTTCCTACTCACACATCTGACATCAACTTAAATATTCCTTTCTTCAGGAAACTTTTTATTCTTCTACATTAAGGAAGGTATGGACAATATATGTATCTTGAACGTCTCTAACAAAACACTTGCTCACTTTATTATAAATTTTTGTTTAATAGTCTATCTTTTCTGCTAGCCTGTGAGCTCAGAGATGGCAGGGACCACATCCAGTTGTTCATAAATGTATCACAGCTTGGCACATAGTAGGGGCAAAATAAATAGCTATTTAATTAATTAACTTAATGAAAGACTTAAGTAGGGACAAGTATTATATAGTCTTGTACTTTGCTAAGTCATCAAAAACATATATAGCACTTTTACCTTTGCTTTTCTTATTGGTTTTAAAAAACAAAAAAGTAAATAATTCCAAATGGTATCAGAGGTGCCTGAAACCTTGGCTTATCTCTAGGTAAAACTGTGAAATGAAGAAAAAAATGAATTTAGTGGTCCCTATTGTCAGGTGGCTGAGGTTCCAGTTTTGTTCCCTTCTGGCCAATGTTCTCAAGTGAAAATCTTGGTAGGCCCAGTTTCCCCTAGAATTTGCAATTTTTCCCATTAATATTTTTAAAATCTCACTAAAACTCATCTCAGCTGAATCCTTTCCCTCCCTTCTATTCCATAACACACACCCTATATTCTGTTTTATCATGGAGCCGTTGAATCATAGGTTTGGAAGGAACCTCAGACAATATCCAGTGTACCCCACCATCTTACACTTTAACTCCTGCTTTTCATTTTCATGTTAAGAGTTATCCAGAACAAGTGGCAAAAATACTCAGTGACAAGGAACTCCCTACCTTCAAAGGCTACCCATATAGATGGTATTAATTGGTCAGAAGCCCCTGTTGAAAGGGTATGCATATCTGGAAGGGAGGAGACATGTGGTTTCATTGTCAATGTAAACTTTGAAGGAGCTTATCCATCTTTTTCTGAGACCTGGTTTGGTAGAAAATAAGAGGAGATAACATTTAAGACATCAGTCTCCTTGGGGAAAGGAGGTTAGAAGGAAGCCCCATAGAAATAGGAAAAAGGGTATAGAAAAGGACAGCTGGCACTTTCAGAAAGTGGAGCTACTCCCAATTTCACCACATTCTTTTCTTAGACTTGGGAATGCTTGAAGAAAGAGAGAGGATGCTTGGAGGACAGAAGACCCAAAAACTAACACTGACAGGTGGTGGTGTGTGTGTTGGGGGATGAGGGTGGGGAAGAAGGGAATAGAGGCTTCAAAGTTGTCTTATTAATTATTATTATTTTCACATACTTTATCATAGGTGGCAATTAGATTCTGAGATGAACAAAAAGGATTTTTTGCAACTAATATTTCAATATATGTGTTCACAAATGAATTAAAATGTTTTATGTCAATGCTATTGTTAAATATATTCAGCAAATTTATGTTCAACTTTTCTTAAGAAATTCTTGTTAAGAATTTGGCATTTTGCACATAGATCAATGGAATGGTATAGAAAACCCAGAAATAAATCCACAATTATATGGTCAATTAATCTTTGACAAAGCAGGAAAGAATATCTAATGGGAGAAAGACAGTCTCTTCAGCAAATGGTATTGGGAAAACTGGATGGCGACATGCAGAAGAATGGAATTGGACCACCGTCTTATGCCATACACAAAAATAAAATGGATTAAAGACCTAAATGTGAGACAGGGAATCATAAACATCCTAGAAGAGAGCACAGACAGTAATGAGATTGGCCATAGCAATATTTTTCTGGATATGCCTCCTCAGGCAAGGGAAATAAAAGCAAAAACAAACTGTTGGGACTGCATCAAAATAAAAAGCTTCTGCACAGTGAAGGAAACAATCAACAAAACTAAAAGGCAGCCGACTGAATGGGAGAAGATATTTGCAAATGACATACTTGATAAAGGATTAGTATCCAAAGTATACAAAGAACTTGTACAACTCAACACCCAAAAAACAAATAAGCTAATTAAAAAATTGGCAGAAGACATGAACAGACATTTCTCAAGAAGAATAGATAGCCAAGAAACATGAAAAGATGCTCAACATCACTTATCATCGGGGAAATACAAATCAAAACTACAATGTGATGTCACCTCACACCTGTCAGAATGACTAAAATCAACAACACAAGAAACAACAGGCATTGGCAAAGATGTGGAGAAATAGGAACCCTCTTGCACTGTTGGTGGGAATGCAAACTGGGGCGGCGACTTTGGAGAACAGTATGGAGGTTCCTCAGAAAGTTAAAAATAGAACTACCCTTTGATCCAGTAATTGCACTACTGAGTATTTACCCCCAAAATACAGAAACACTAAGTCAAGGGGATACATGCACCTCTGTGTTTATTGCAGCATTATTTACAATAGCCAAACTATGAAAGCAGCCCAGATGTCCACTGATTGATGAATGGATAAAGAAGATGTGATACACACACACACACACACACACACACACACACACATATATATATAATGGAATATTATTCAACCATAAAAAGAATGAAATCTTGCTATTTGCAACAACATGGATGGAGCTAGAGAGTATAATACTAGGTGAAATAAGTCAGTCAGAAAAAGACATACACCATTTGATTTCACTCATATGTAGAATTTAAGAAACAAAACAAATAAGCAAAGGAGAAAAAGAGAGAAAGAGACAAACCAAGAAACAGACTCTTAATTATAGAGAACAAACTGATGGTTACCAGAGGGGAGGTGGGTGGGGTGATGGGTGAAATAGGTGATAGAGATTAAGGAGCACACCTGTGATGAGCACTGGGTGATGCATGGAATTGTTGAATCACTATATTGTACACCTGAAACTAATATAACACTGTATGTTAACTGTACTGGAATTAAAATTAAAATATGAATTTGTTATTTTGTTTGTAATAAAGTGAACATTATGAATGATGAGGAGAGCAAGTAAATCCAGAATAATCTTTCCAAAAGCAAAGATTGTCTCTATGAGAAATGAAACATTATCTAAAATAATAAATAATACAACTATTAACATCAACACTATGGATGAGAAGCTTTATCATCACCTAGTCCAGTGACTTCAAAACCTTTTAAAAGAAAGCTGATCTCTGTTTCTGTTTTTGCTTTTTAAGTGAAACATCATGCCAAAACTAAATAGAAAGTTAAAAGCAAAGCTGTTTTGATTGAAGTGGGGTGAGACCCTCTAAGTTCTGTTCACTTGTTTCCTCTTTCCCTCCTCTGTAGGAATTGAGGACTCTTTGGAATTTAGTTTGAAATACTATTCTAGTATAACCCATCATCAAAATTAAGATCATGGTAGTTTTATCTTACTAAATCAGATGCCCTTCTAAAGTAACATAGGCAAGAAAAGATCTAGTTAAACAGGAACAGAACTAAGAAGTAACCCATTCTATAAACATGTAGTACTTACACACACATACACACATGTGATCTAGACACACCTGCAAAAAGATATTCACAGCATGCTATTATAGTACAAAGTAACAAACATGTGTACACATATCCAACTGTCACCTGGGCAGGTGGGGTCACCTTGACCCTTATGGAAAATTCCATGTGCTCCTCAATATTTTTAATGATTTCTGAGCTTATGTTTTCATAGTTGTCTCTATTTCAAAGCTCTTGCTTCAAGGGGATTAGCTAGACTTATGAACTGTTGCACTGTTTAGCTGATATCTTCCTTCCTTCCTATCATGTCACACCAGGTATGAGACTCAGCCCTAAGACATAACAAATAATCTACTTCATTTGAAATGTCTTTATTTTATTGTAGTAATACAACTCCTGAAATGACAAGCTTAATTTTACTCTGCCAAATACATCATTTTTATATTTTGAGCTTTATGATTTAAATGTTTAATATTTCTTCCTTAATATGTAAACACTTGTATGATCAGTGGAAGAAAGAGTGGCTTTGACAGGGTTTATAAAAAGATTAGTTCACAGACATAATTTTGAAATTACAAGTGACCACTTCCAGTTCTAGAAAACTTGCAGTGATTAATCAAGACAAATTTTGCCTTGTCTACTCTAAGGAGAGAGAGATGATTAAAACTGTTGTGTGATAGAAGGGGACAAATCTAAAAGCAGAGACATAAAAGAGGGGGCTGTAAGATAGCCTCATCACAAACCAGTAGAAAGGTGAAGACAGGGACATGGAAAGCATAGGCAGGTCTGTGTGTGTCCTGGAACATGGGGTCAAAGGAGAGAAGAGATGGAGATGCCACCACTGTGAGCTGATAAGTGAGGTGTGAGAATGTGGTGGGAGAGGGCAGACAGGAGGGTGATGATATAAAAGGGGAAGTCATAAGGAAATGGAAAGATTTTTATCTTTGACTTTTCATGTTCTGTTTTGGGGATGGCTACATGTCTTTTATTTTCAGACCTGCCAGAATTAGAAATGTGTATTAGTTTTCTATTGCTGTTGTAATGAATTAGCACAAACTTAGTGACTTAAACAACACAATTTCATTATTTTATAATGCAGTATGTCAGAAGTCTGACATGGATCTCACTAGGCTAAAATCAAGGTGTCAGCAAGACTGCATTCCTTGAGTTCTAGGAAAGAATCCACTTCTTTGCCTTTTCCAGCTTCTAGAGGATGCCCACCTTCATTGGCTCATGACTCTCCTCCTCCATCTTCAAGGACAGCAACATTATACCTCTCTAACCATTCTTCCATAGTTACATCTCCCTCTGTGGAGTTTCTCTGCTTCTAAGAACTGATATGATTAAATTGGGTTCACCTGGATATTTCATTATATTCTCTCAAAGTCCTTGATTAAATCACATCTGAAAAATCCCTTTTGCCATGTAAGGTAACATTCTTAGGTCATTATTCTGCCTACTATAGGATAATTCCTTCTCTAGCCTACTCTAGATCTTTTAATCAAAATGAAACAAGGACACTAATACAAGCCAAAGGAATTCTATTCTCTCTCTATTTCTTGTAAAATCCATTGTCAAGCAATGCTCAGCTATAATCTGTGTTTCTTCTGCCCTGTCTAAACATGAGAGTCTCAAAATATCTGAATGGTGCCAGGGTCCCAGGCCTGGCTGAGTTTCTTGGTGTCTGAAGGATGGATTACAAACAGAAGTAATTGTGACTAGTAAGCAGGCTTCTGTCAGCATAACCACATTAGTCTAAAAAGAAAAAGACTATTTGAACACTTTCATTTTTTTCCTCAGGGAAAATATAGTGGTCAGTAGTGCTATCCAAAGCCTTACCTTATTTTTGACTGTGAGGGATACATTTTTTACTTTTCTTAAATTTAAAATTAAGCAAGCATAATTAGTAGAGAAAAAGGACTTATAATGGTAAAACTATAAGCATTGCTTATTGTAAGACCTAAAATGTTAAGTGCTGCTTTGACATCTTTGGGCCTCACAGGACCCCAGAGGCTTCACCAGGAGTTTTCCTGCTCTTGCCAGATATGCCCTCAACCTAGTGGGAAGGGTCCCAACTGGCTAGTTCCCATATCAGCCAGACCTGCTGCAGCCTACCTAGTCCTCAACCTGATGGGCTTTACCTTCCTGCCAGTCCATACAGTTATTCAAACAAGCAAATCACATTCTCCCATAGGAACCAAGGGTCACTCCATTCTCTCATTATTCCAAAGCCTGCCTCCCACAGCCCCTGCTGGTTCACTCTGCTCCTGAGTGCCATCCCCATGTGGCCCTGCATGGCATGTGGTATATGCACTATCCTGGGCTGTGAGTATATGTGACTAATACACTGCTGCCAATCTCATCTGTCCAGTGTCAGGTGTCATATGTTCTGCCATCTTGTCTATTTAGGGTGGGAAACTTCTCTTTCACCAATGGTAGGAATAGGAAGTGATCAGAACACGTTTGCTTTCTTTGTTGCAAAGTATTTGGTCTACAGACTGAAAAGGATAAGTGAGTGCTCTGGGTCCCTTAATAAGAACCACAGGTCCAGTCTTCCTCATGGGAAAGGGAAAACAGGTCAATATATCTATTGGCTATTATGTATGCCTGGGATTTTTCTAGAGAGTTCCAGTAACATTGCAGAAATGTGGCAGAGGATAGAACACAAGGCAATTGGTTTCACATGCAGCTCACTAGCTTCTTTGGGTGTGTCATAACCTTTCAAATACCAAATTAACAGACACAGGAATGTGTTGAGGAGGAAGAGGTTCTTGGCAAGACAAGGCCGCATTCCATCTTATTTTCTCATCAAAGCTTTTTGTCTTGACTTTTGTAGAAATAGAAATAGTAAGAAAATAGTAAGATCTAAACTTAGATTGATATCTAGAATATAAAAGGCAAATCAACAAGACAGAAAATTTAATAGAAAAAACAGATCAAGATGAGGCTAGGTAATTGACAGAAAGGAAAATCCTGGTGGTTATTAAATATTTAAAGATTTATTTATTTAAAGGGAATATTTAAATATTTGAAGAGAAGCTAATTCTCACCAATAATCCAGGAAATGCAAGTTAAAATAACAATACTACTTTACACTCATCATTTGGCAAAAATTAGGAAGTCAGATAATATCAAGGGGTGGTAAAAATGTAGGAAATTTCATGAACTATTGGGGGCAGTACGAACTGGTATCACTTACTCAAGAGCACAGTCTGACGTAAATAGTGAAGTTAAGCATGCCCATACCCTATGACTAGCACCTTTGCTTCCGGGAATATATCTCAGAGAAGTCCTCAAGGAGATTATGAGGGTGTTCACTCAAGTGGTATGTATGGTAGCAAATAATTGGAAGCAAACTAAATGACCATTGATTTTCAAGGCAATGATAAAATGTGATGAGATGATCAGATTCTCAGCAGCATTCAAAACCAATAATTTAGATTTACATTTAGCAACATTGATAGATCTCAAAAACATAATGTTGAATAAAAAATAACTCAAGAAACATGAAAAAATGTTTTTAAACAGTTTTAAACAGGATGACACTTACATAAAATCCTTTTTATTTAAATTAAAACCCAAACACAAAACATGCCATACGCTTTAAAAATACACATATTTTCAAGTAAGTGTGTGAAAAATGGATTAGAAGGGAAGTGTTTGGCTATGGAATAGGGGAGGGAAATGGGATTGTGGATGGGGGATGAAGATGAAAAAATAATAGAGTAAGATATCACAAATGAAGGGACCTAACTCTAACTGATAATCATAGTATATTACAAATGGGAGCTATGATTAACTTGGTTCTGTGCACCTGATTCCAAAGAAATAGAAAGGAGGAAGAAAGGGAGGAAGAAGGAAGGAAGGGAGTAAGGGAAGAAGTAAAGGAGGAAGGAAAGAAGGAAGGAGAGAGGAATGAAGGACAGATGAAGGAAGGGAGGGAGGAAGGGAGGAAAGGGTAGAATGTGTGTGTGGGTACAGATTATGGGACCCTGACTTTTGAGGAGTGCGTTTCCAACCACTGAGCCCATTCTTGTAGGCACTTTGGACTCCTAGTGAGGACAAATAGATAAGAAGGCATCCTGGTCTAATAGATAGGAATTTGGAGTGCACGACAAGAGATGTGTACCTTTCTTTCATCTTTATCACAAGCTGGTTGAATAATCTTTGGTAGGTCACAGATATCTCTGTTAAATGGACCTGCCCTGTGTACCCTGCAGGATCCTTGTGAGGATAAAAGTAGGGGAAAATGTGGCAGAAAATATCAGCTTTGCATAAATATCAGATGATGTATGTGTTGCAAGACTGGGGGTGGACAAATGATTCTAGTCAAGATAAGAGTAGAACTAAGTTTCCTAGGCCCTGAGCTTGCCCGGGTCTTTGACCCCCTGGAAAAGGGAAAGGACAAAAACCAAATCTAAGGGAGATTCTTTCTTTTTTAAAAAAATTAAAAGGGCATCTGGGTGGCTCAGTCGGTTAAGAGGCCGACTCAATTTCAGCTCAGGTCACAGTCTTAGGGTTCTGGGATTGAGCTCAGCATGGGGATCTGTGCTCAGCGGGGAGTCTGCTTCAGGATTCTCTCTCTCCCTCTGTCCCTCCCCCTGCTTGCTCTCTCTCTCTCTAAAATGAATAAATAAATCTTTTTTAAAAATTACAGTATATTGTTATATTTGTTTTATTTTATTATTATTGTTGTTAATTTACTACTGTGCCTAATTTATAGATTAAACTTTATTGTAGGTGTGTTTGTATAGAAAAATCATAGTAAACATAGGGTTTGGTACTATCTGTGATTTCAGGCATTCACTGGGGGTCTTGGAACATATTTCCTGTGGAATAAGGGGGACTACTGTAGTTCGGTACTATTATGATCTCCCCCAAACTTCTAAATATTCTCCTTTCAGTTTTTCTTTTACTGATTCTCCTAGTTTGACCTTGGTCACATTATTATACTTAGAAATGTCCCTGGTTCTGATTGTCCCCAGGTGTTTCTTTGTTAGTGTATTGGGTTGGATTTTCATATCTTATAGTTGGAAAATATTAGAGAAGATGTTATGTACTGTCTTTCAGTGATATGAATCTCTCAGAAGTTAAAAAAATTAATCAAAATCCACAGAGATAAAGAAGATGCCTTTTGGTGCAAGAACTATGAGTCCTTTTCTAGTAGATGCTGAGAATGATTCTCAGAAATCCTTAGGACGTCAGGAAAGCTCCTCTCCCCTAGACCTATGGACAGTGCAAGTGCCAAGAAACTTTAAGGGATATTCCCTTAACTGCCCTCCTACCCTGGCTTATTTCCTCCCCTCCCTTCCCTCCCTCCCCTCCCTTCCCTCCCTCCCTTCCTTTGAAGTTAATGCTGTTAATTTTGGGTGTCAAGAGCTAGATCTTTGGGTCAGCAGATCTCTGTCTGGCTATGCATGAGGGCAGGTTTGGCTTCTGAGCAAATTCGGACATATTAGGTTCCAGGAATGGCTCACTGATGAAGGAAGGAAGGGGATATTGCATTTCCTGAGTGCCAAGAATTGATATTGGAGATATCACTTAATTATACAATAGTCCAGTGAGGTAGTGATCATTGTTTTCATTGGAGAGAAAAATGACAGGCTCAGGGAGGCTCAAAATGTTTGCAATGGGCACACAGTATCACACACCAAGTGACAGAATTGGATTTTGCCTCTGACTGATGACAAAGCCCATTATTCTGTTCTATACTCCTATGAGGTCTTGAAGGTCATCTAGCACCATTCTCCTCCCCTACCACTTTCCCTGCATTTTCAGATGAGAAAACTGAGGTCTTCAGAGATTACCTGTGTTTTCCTAGGTCATATGGTAGTTAAAAGCAAAACTGGGTTTGGAACTTGGGTGCCCTGGGCCCCACTATTTGCCACTTTATGCTCCCACAGTTACAAAATTAGATAATATATAATGTAGCTATGGTCATAAAAATCATGTGATACTCTCTTTGCTTGAAGATATTTCTTAATGTTTTTCTTTCCAGCTTTTCTGCCCCCTGTTTCACCACCACAGTCTGCAGTATGTCCTCTTTTTGGAAATATCTGCTGCTGCATAGAGAGAGCTTCAGAAGGTACATGTGGCTGGGAATTTCTAGGCATTCAACTCAGAAATATGAAAGACCAATGACCAGAGCTGGATTTGAAGGCACTGTAAGGAAGGCATTTCTTACAAAGTAACCCATGGATGGACTTGTTCTCCAGGTAGGTGATGCACCCTTGTTGAAGCTGAGACTGGAACAATGGGTAGGAACTCAAAGGCAACTCAAACACAAATAGAAACTGGGCAATAAATGGTTGGCTAGAGATTGTCTCTGGCTTGTAATTAGTTTCTAATTTGAATTTAAATCATGTAGGAAAGGAATGGCTCTTCAGAAGAAAAATAAATGAATGTATCAACAATGCCTACAAGTCCCAAGGAGCCACTCTGCATTTTATGTACATCTTGTTTCCTTTAAAGGGGTTTCAAAGTACCAACAGGCAATGGATGATTGCTTTGTGCCTCTTGCCCCAACGAGGTAGACACCGCTACATTAGAGGAAGCCTGAAGTTATCCATCTCGTTCTCTCTTTCCCCCCCTAAGCCCAGCTGTTATTTCAGGATCATATGAGATTTATGTAAAAATCCACTAGCCTCCCTAATGAGGGAAAACAGATGAGATACAAGTTCCTGGGGAGTGGAACCTGCTCTTAAGCAGAAGGGAATGTGAGGGTTATCTGGGAGAGAATGTGGGCATGAGACAAATCGTGCATTCTCAGGAAGGACAGATAATATTAGAGAGCAAGGTAAACTGGATGAAAGTTTGCAGAAGAAGGATCAACACAGAAAGCTTTGTGGCCAGGCCCTGGCTTGGGGGAGGGACATGGAATGGGGACAGCTGTATATATTCAAGAAAGGTAACTTACTGGGAGGGAGACGATCAGTGTTCTGCCTCTGCACCTGGGAGCTGGCTGGCAGGTCTGCATATGGCATCTTGTTTCCTTTAAAGGGGTTTCAAAGTACCAACAGGTACTTAGGAGAGTAAGTCTGTAATATGCATCAGATTTCAGCAGATTGCTTCTGAAATTACTGGACAATGTTAAGCATCTGAATGGCGCTTTGTGGAGGGGTGGTGGTATTGTTGATGGATGTGTATGCAATGATGTGTATCATAGGAAAAAGTTCTTTCTAAACCTGAAATGATGTGATTCTCTGACTCTAAAAGTTAAAAAGCAAAGCAAGAATATTGAAACCTTCTAATAGCCCTGTTCTAGTCAAAGGGATAACTAATATCTCATCCCTACTTTTGTATTCATTCTCTATTCTTCTCAATAATAAGGTTTCTGAAAAAGATGGCTTTTGCTGAACAATTTTGAGTCTCAAACTCACAAGGGCTGGAGCAAATTCTCAATCACCCATGACTCATATAAATTATATTTGGAAATTCCTTTCAACAGAAGGTCCTTCTACATGTTTTCTCTATAGCCCATTCTGGAAAAGTTCTCTTCACTTTTAATCAGACACCCTTGAAGCCACTTTTCCTAGATTGCTGTTTTCAGTAAAGACGGGGTACAATTTTTTTTTTTCCTGAAGATATTTTGACATTTTTATCTTCACAGTCTATTTCACAGAAATAAATCAAGTGCACCTCTGTTTTCTGAGCGTGATAGAAAGATACAAACTGTGCATGTCAGATAGAGATAATTTTAAATCCTAGTTCCACTACTTAATGGCCATGTTTCTGCCTCCAAAATGCTATGCTTACTGTTTCTTCTCTCCATATCATTGCCTGGATCTCTCCTTTATATCATGTAGGTCTCTGTTCACCCCCATAGCTTCCTACCCTGCTTAGTTTCCTTCATAGTTTTTATAATACTCAACATATTACTTGTTTGTTTGCCTTTTTTTTTTGGTTTGAGTCCTCTTTTATTGTCTGTTCCTTCCACTAAAATAACACCTTCCATAGAGCACACACTCAATAAATATTTATTAAATGGATGACTAAATGAGTGAATTAGTGACCTTGGGCAATTTAGTAACTTTCTTTGAGCCTCAGTCTCTTTTTCCTATTAAACAAGGGTTATTAAAACTCACTCAAAGGATCGCACTGAGGATTAGATAACATAATACAACATATCTAGCACAGTGTCACATCAAATATATTCAGGGCCTCTTATTTTTTCTTTCCCTGGTGAAAAATGATTCCCTTATAATGTTTACCTGATGGATCCCTAAGGATCTGTACCACTGAGAGATAATTACATTGGTATCTGACAATCAAAGGACAAAACAAAAAACAAAAAAAACAGAACTCAAACAAAAATCTCAGTGCTTTCAATGGGTTTTCTGACAACAGGAAGGAACATGAAAACTGACAAGAACATTTTGTAAGACATGGTCTCTGGGAGAAAACCTTGAGGTCTTTGGTTTTCTGATTTCCTTCTCTTATGGCTAAGACAGTATTGGCCGAGGGAAGTGAGGTCACTTGCCAGGTAACTAGTAGCAGAGCTGGGTCTGGAACGTAGATGCTTGAGACTTGCTTTGTGCTCCTGCCCTCCTACACTTCACTTGCCTCTAAACCTGAATTGGTTCAAGCTAGTTTCGTAGTTTAGAGACTCTGCAGATGGAAAATGTTAATCATTTTGGTTTCAGATTCTTGGCTGATTCCAGCTTTCTAACTCTTTAGTTATAAACATGTCTTAACCTTCATCATAATAAGCACCTTAATAACAATAAAGATTAGGAGATTGTTTTTTTCTCTTATTAAATTAGGTGACCTCTTCAAAACTTTCTTTGTTTGTAGGCCTAAAATTATATTGTAGAAAATAGTTGAAAGAAGTCATATAAGAATAAGGGAAACACATGCAAGATGAAAATAACAGAACATAATGCTGGAAATACTTTAAGATCAAACTTGGTATCAAATCAGAGACTCACGGTCTGAAATCAATCAGTAAATGATGTGAAACGATGTGATAAAGCTATGAACATGATCTGAAACTGCCATAGAAAATAAGCTCAATAATAAAAAAGTATGATTTTAAAATCTCACTTTCATTTTTTTAGACATGGGCAATCTTCTATGACATTTGATTTGTCTAAATAAAAGCTTTAAAACTTTAACATAATTAGACATGCTTTATGCTAAATCAGCTTTACAGAAATATTGAAAATGAAGTGTATATTAGACAATCACAGTTTCCATGTAGCTTATTCTGGGTAGAATCAGAATAGATACCTTTTTAAAACCTAGTTCCTAAAAAATGAGCTAAATTTGCTTCTAGTGGGCTCCTAATAACTTTGCTGGTTCAGGCTACATTCTGATGGGACTTAGTCATTAGCGGCTTTCCTCTCACATGCCCTCCTCATGTCCTTACTTTGCCCTTCTGTCTCACATCTACCTCCTTCCCTCCCTCCCTCCTTTCCTTCTACCCCCTCCTTCATTCTCTTTCTTCATCTGCCCCATGACACTCCTTCCCATTCCCATAACTTTCTTACTACCCCTCTCTGTCCATCTTTCTTTCCTTTTATTGGGCCAAGCTAATTTTCAGAAAATCATAAACAAAGGTCTTCGTGTCTTGAAAAACTGCATAGACAAGACTTTCAATTTAAAATATGCTATAATTTTATCAGATGTGGTGATCTTAGATACAAATTGTAGTATATTACATTGATGGCCCCAGTTCTTCCCTATAACCACATTCTTTGCATCAGACTGTGAAGTTCTACCCTTGGAAGAGGTGGGGGTATATTTCCCCACTCTTCAACTTTGTTTTGGCTATATGACTTGCTTTAACCAATGAATGAAGTTGATGGTATACCATTTCCAAGCCTGGGGCCTAAGAGGCCTTGTGTAATTCTGTTTTACCTCCTTGCACTTCTATCATTGCCATGAGAAGAAAATGCCAAGACGCCTCTGTGGGTCTCAGAAAGAGAATGAGAGACACTTGGCCCAGAACTACCCACCCAAGTCAACTCTCAGTCAGCTGACCCCCGGCTGACACACAAATTCATAAGCTAAATAAATGCTATTGTTATGTGCCACTGATATTTGGTGCCTCTTTGTTACACAAAGTTATTGTAGCAATAGGAAATTGATACATTATCTACCTCAATATCTTCCATTTTGAACATGTGGGGACTGAGGCCCAGAGAAGTCTGTTATGAACTAGTTAAGGACAGATCTGGAACTAGGACCCAGAATTTCACATAGCTGGACCTATACTTGTCCAGTAAACCATGTCTTGTTGTGAAGTGCATTTGCATATGCCTACAACTCTTAATACCCTTCTGCTGAACTTCTATTAATACCTCCTTATTATTTATTTCTTTAACTAATTTGACTCTATCATTTCAGCTAATCAATTGAGTTAACTTGATTACTCAATTTATGATAAAAGGCAGGAAACAGAAGGCAGTATTGTATTGTTAAGGCTTATCAGTCTTGCTGTGGTATATATGTGTATGTATGTATGTGTGTGTTTGTGGTGGAGAGCTATGAAAACTTGTCATCATAGCTACCACTGACTGAGCAATTACTATAACTAAACCATACACCATGTATTGTGCTAAGTACTTTTTTTTAAATTCAAGTATAATTAACATAGAGTGTTATATTAGTTTCTGGTATATAATATAATGATTCAACAATTTTATACATTACTCAGTGTTCATCACGATAAGTATACTCTTTTTTTTTAATTTAAATTCAATTAGCCAACATATAGTATATCATTAGTTTCAGATGTAGAGTTCAGTTATTCATCAGTTGCGTATAATACCTAGTGCTCATCACATCACGTGCCCTCCTTAATGTCCATTACCCAGTTACCCTATCTCCCACCCATCTCCCTTCCAGCAACCCTCAGTTTGTTTCCTGAAGTTAAGAGTCTCTTGTGGTTTGTCTCCCTCTCTGATGACTTCCCGTTCAGTTTTCCCTGCCTTCCCCTGTGATCCTCTGCACTGTTTCTTATATTCCACATATAAGTGAAACCATATGATAATTGTCTTTCTCTGATTGACTTACTTTGCTCAGCATAATACCCTCCATTTCCATCCATGTCGATGTAAATGGTAAGATATCATCCTTTTTGATGGCTATAAATTTCAAATCTCCTTCACCTGTTTCACCCATTTCCGATCCTACCTCTCCTCTGGTAGCCACCAGTTTGTTCTCTATAGTTAAGAGTCTGTTTTTTCATTTATCTCCTTTTTTTCTTTGTTCATTTTGTTTCTTAAATTCCACATATGAGTGAAATCATACAGTATTTGTCTTTCTCTGATTAACTTACTTCACTTAGCATTATACCCTCTAGATCCATCCATGTTGCTGCAAATTGCAAGATTTAATTCTTTTTTATGGCTAATATTCCATTGTGTGTGTGTGTGTGTGTATGCGTGTGTGTATCATAATTCCTTTATCCATTCATCTATGATGGACACTTGGGTTGCTTCTGTATCTTGGCTATTGTAAATAATGCTGCAATAAACATAGAGGTGCATATACCTTTTTGAATTAGTGTTTTCTTGTATTGGGAGTAAATACCCAGTAGTGGAATATTCATTATCTCATCTGGTCTATACCAAGGGTTAACAAACTAGGGCCTTGGGCCAAGTCTTGTCTGCTGCCTGTTCTTATGAAGTTTTATAGGAACACAGACCTGTTTATTTGTTATGTACTGCCTATGGCTACTTCTGTGCTGCAATGGCAAAGTTGAGATGGTACAGCAGGGACAGGATGGCCTGCAGAGTTGAAAATATTGCTATCTGGCCCTTTACAGAAAAAGTTTGCTGACACCTGGTCTGACAGTAGTAGTTTTCAAGTGTCATCTGTGGATCCTGGGGTTCCTTAAGAGGTCCGTGAGGTCAAAATTATTTCATAACAATACTGTCACATATTTGCCTTTTTCACTTTCACACAGTGCCTGACATTTGCACTGATGGTGGATAAAATTGTTGTCATTTTGGTATCAATTAAGGCAATGGTACCCGTCTGTAATAGTCACCACATTCTCTAAGCACTCACAGTAAACAGAAAAGTCAGTTTCACATAAGAATGTCCCAATGAGGCAGCAAAAATTAATTTTATTGAATTTTGACTCTTTCAGTATCCATCTTTTTAATATTCTGAGTGCTTACGTGGGAAGTGGAGTAGGAGCGTAGGCTGCACACTGAATATAGTAGTCTAAAGAGAAAGTCCTTGTGTGATTGAGTTAGGAGTTCAATAGCTGTTTTTTTTCATGAAACACAATTTTTACTTGGGAAAAAAAAGACTAAGAAACAGTCTTTTTGATTTTTCAGACTTGAGTATTTGGCAGATATTTTCTCTTAACCAAAAGTAATGAGCCTGTTACTTCAAGAAAAACATTTGGCAATATTTTTTGCCAATGATAAAATCCAAGCTTTCAAGTGAAAGTTAGTTTTGGAAAACTTGCATACCACCTTGAGAGTGATTGCTCACTAGTACTTAGTGACTTTTCTGGTGACTGCAGCGGTGATATGAATGAATGTAAATTTTTTTCTGGCTGTTGAATAACGTAATGGATCAGTGTTAGGAAGATCTGTATAAATTCAGTGTGCCAGTATTTAAATGATCAGTGAATTATGTTACAAATTCATGGATGGTAAAGGAGCCTTTCAAAATGCAAGGTATTCCAATGGATCTTAAAGTAACAGTATAAATTCATTGATGTAATTTTTGATTTACATGGCAACCAATGTTTAAGAAACTACCACTTGTTAAGTTCTGGTATGTAATCAAATGACGATATCCACAATTTTCTGAAAAGAATATTAAAACACTCCTCTCTACCAACTACACATTTGTAGTTAATTAGATTTTCTTCGTACACATCAACCAAAACAGCATGTCACAACAGATTAAATGCAGCAGATATGTGAATCCAGTTGCCTTTCATTAAGTCAGGTATTTTAAAAATATATATAAAAACATAAACTGTTCTCATTAATTTTTTTGAAAATATAGTTCTTTTCTATAAAAATTTGTTGTTGATGTTAACATGCAATAGGGTTAATTTTTAAATGAATAAATGTTCAAAATATTCTTTTTTAAAAATTAATTTATTTTTTTATTATGTTATGTTAGTCACCATAGAGTACTTCATCAGTTTTGGATGTAGTGTTCCATGATTCATTGTTTGCTTATAACACCCAGCGCTCATTGCAATATGTGCCCTCCTTAATACCCATCTCGGTTTTAATTTTTGCTATAGTAAATATTGATAGATATAGCACATGTAAATAAAAGCTCTTAAGGATCCTCAATAATTTTTAAGAGCATAAAGGGGTCCTGAGTTAAAAAAAATGAGAATCGCTGGTCTCTATATACTCTATGATATGGGTATAATTATTATCCCACGTTTATGGATGATGAAACTAAGGCTAAGAGACATTAAGTAGCTTGCTCCAAATAGCTTGTGGTACAGCTAAGATTCAAACTGCAGCAGAATGATTCTGGAACTTAACACTTGTCACCACTAAAAATGCCTCCCAGCATTTCTGGATTTAGAAAGCTGGCGAGAATCTGGACAGTCTCTCTACCATCCCTTTACCACTTAGAACAGGCCTCTTCTGGGATGCCTGGTTTTGGTTCAGGTCATGATCTCAGGGTCATGAGGTAGAACCCTGGGTGGGCTCCGTGCTCAGCATGCAGTCTGCTTGAGATTCTCCCCCTTTCTCTCTCTCTCTCTCCCTACTTGCTTTCTGTCTCTCAAATAAATAAATAAATAAATAAGATCCTAAAGAAAAAGAACAGATTTCTTCTATGCCCACTTTTTATTCTATTCACCTCACCTCCTTCTAAGTTCTAAAGACATGGGCCAGTTTATATGCAAAACTGCACTTAGTACAGTTAGGTAGAACAGAACATAGAACATGTGGAGAGAGGGTGACCACAGACCTACCTGGGTGGGGCTTTTCACTTTCTACTAATTAGGAAGAGGAGAGAGGATGAAAGCCAGCACTAGGCAGTCTGGGGAAGGTTGGTTCAGTTGGCCAGGGTAGGTGGCAGGAAGGTCTGACTTAACAACTGGCTTTTGTCCTGTTCCATGTTCTCATTTCAGAAGTATTCCAGAGACGCACTTCCACATCCTGGTCCATGGCAGACACTGAGCATAACTTAGAACCCTCTTTCTCATTGAGCATAGCGACAGCCTCAAGGCCTGGCCTTCTCAAGGCCAGGTCCCCTACAGTCACTCTGCATAAAGGATATGGCATATGTGATGAACCTTATTACTATTCTGGTGTTATGTTGTACCTGTGACCCCATCTGTACAGCAGGTGTGAGTCTCTTGAACACAGAGTCCATCAGGAAGCTGTGTGTGACTCATTCCCAACTAGAAAAGCAAGTGCTGCTACTTCTATGGAATTTCCACTGGCTGCAGTCATTAGGAAAGATCTGTATATTTTTCCTCCTATACCTATGAAATAGAACCCTCTTTTGTCATCCATGCCCTATAGACAAATATATAGTAATTAGCAGCATGGGCTCTGGAGTCAGATTATCTGGGTGTGACTCTCTAGTTGTATTGTGAGGATCAGATGACTTAATGTAAATGAAACACATTTAACAGTACTCACCTTATAGTAATTCTCCGTGAATAGTATACTGTGGCAGAGTCCCTATTTAGGAAAATGTAGATTGTTTAAAGCTAGGAATTTCAGCTCCAGCAGCAAGGCGGTTAGGTATCCTGAATTATCCTCCAGTTGAAAACATCCAAAAGAAATGGAAAGAATATAAAGAATATTTTAAAAATGCATCTCTGAGCCAGCAAGAAAGGGATACATCCACAGAGGCTGAAAACTCAGTGAAAGTAGGAAAGTAGGAAACTTAAAGGCAAATGCACATCCAAGCAGATTTCATTTGGGGTTATCTAACAAACCTTGGTGAGCTTGATGTTTTGTTTTGATGGGTGCACAGGACTTAGAAGTCAAGGGATAAAGACTAAGTTTGGACTAAAGTGGGGATCTCCTAAGAAACTCACAAATAAAGCTGGAACACCTAAGAGCTATGGTCTTAGTTTAAGGTTAAACTCAATCTTCCCTGTAGAATGGGACAACAAGGAAACCTATCTGGTTTGACCTTGGTTTGAGCAGAGAAAGAAAAATCTCCCCTGAGAGTTTATAACCACAAGCCAGTCCTCTCTGGGGTTTGAACATGAATGGAAAGTCTGAGCTGCAAAAAGAAATGGTGAGCAAGTATGTGATTAAAGATGTGGTTAAATAAAAACAAACACTGACTGTATAAAATAATAACAGCAATGATAATACCTAACTGGTAGGACAAATCAAAACAAGACAGAACCAAAATACCAGACAGCTACAGCATTTAAGTTCAGGGAGTTACACTGATTAGAATGAAAACATTCTAAGATCTGTGTAGTGCTTAAGAGAGGATAAAAATACGAAATTTCGAGTTTGTTAAGTATGCATGTTAAAAAATTTAGGTTAACCACTAAAGGAATAGGCAACAAATTCTCCTTCATCCTGAACACCTTTTGAAAATCTTCTCGGGTATAATGATTTGGCACTGAGGTAACATTATCTGAGGCCCTGTTGTTGGGTCGTAAAGAGAAAGAATAGTTTTTACAACATAAAATATTCACTAATGAACTGGCTAATAATGAAATTAGTCCCCACATAAATATCCTTCTCCATCTTTTCCAAGTCTATGGTTGTGAACGTTTGAATGCAAAGTAAATTGAGGGATGAGTAAAACGCAAATCTTGCAAGACAGTCAAGATATTGAGTCTGTGAAAGTACAAGTGGAGAATCACACTTAAAGCTTTTGAGAAAGCTCTGGCAGGTTCAGAACAGTTAACAACTGAAGAAGAGGGAATCAACAAAGATGGTAGCATGATCACATGATTTAAAGGAGAATGATTTTGATACACACAGGTTAAAAGAGCCCTTGAGAAAATGGATGAATCTTTAATTGCACTGATTATGGAAAAACCTGAGATGCTAGAAAAGGGAGCCCAAAATACAGTCACCTGAGATAGAAGTTATGTCTCTCTCATAACAGTCTATCTCTGTGAGGTCAGTTGGGGTGCATGCTCCTTCCATCTTACTGCTCTGTCTTCTCCTGGGGGGTGATGCTCACCTGTGGAGTTAGAGATAAATCATGTGGCATATCCATGTTTCAATTAAAAGGAAGGGGAAAGAGAGGAAGTCCAGAACAAGCAATTTCCTTTTAAGCAAGTGATAACAGAAGATATATGTTTATATCACTTCCTCTTATGTTCCATTGGCGAGAACTAAATTGCATGGCCACAGCTGCTAGTGAAGCTGAGAAACGTAGTCTCTGCCTGGCTGGCAAAGGGCCTAGCATAAGAGGAGAATAGATTTGTGGGGACCACTAATTATCTGCCCCAGGTAAAATTGACCCTGTGATCATGTTCTAAAAAACACATGAAATCATGTTGCACTATCTGTACAGTGATGTATGATAGTTAGGTCTGATAAATTACACCCACCCAAATCAATACTTGATTCAGTCTTTAACTTAAAAAAAAATCACCATAGCATTATTACTCATATTTTGTAAGTCAGATAAAATGAACTTATTTAAAAAAATAAATAAGCAAGGGTTTATTAGACTAGGTGCTTAATAACCTTTGTTTTGTCTTTTTATTTTCTAGTAAAATGACTAGAAAACTTATTTCTCCTCCACATCTGTAGTTGATGTGATTCTCGATCCACAATCTCTGTGTTCGAGAATTGAAACAAACCTAATTTCTATGTTTCTATTTTTAACCTTTGTGTATTTAGGTCCAAGCAGTTGCAATTTAATTTCACTTCATAGTTCCTCTTTTCACTCTGGTTGCACCTAAATTCCAGCACCCAGAAATTATTGGGGCTCTGTCTAACCTGGCATTTGCTGGGACAGCTATCATTCATCTGGGCCTCCTTCATTAAAAACATACTTCAAGGGGCGCCTGGGTGGCTCAGTTGGTTAAGCGACTGCCTTCGGCTCAGGTCATGATCCTGGAGTTCCTGGATTGAGTCCCGCATCGGGCTCCCTGCTCGGCAGGGAGCCTGCTTCTGCCTCTGACCCTCCCCCGTCTCATGTGCTCTCTCTCTCTCATTCTCTCTGTCTCAAAAAAAAAAAAAAATACTTCAAACAAATACATGTGCCAGGCCCTGAGAAAACGTTCAGCCCTTTCCCTTCACTAGTGAATTTTGGTACATTGCTAAAAATTCTGGCTCAAGAGCAAGGTCAAGCATGCACACATGTTAGAAAGAGAAGTCAATTTAAAAGATTGGCTCAAAGTGAGGAAGAAGAAAGTTAATGACTAAATGGAAATCTGGGGGTTATCTATGATTTTTCATTTTCAATGAATTTTTTAGAGATGTGTATGTATAAGAAAGAGTGACTTCTGTTTGTCCTGGGGAATTACTCTTTCAGTGTTGGGGTCAGGGGTAAAGATCGTTGTAAACATTCAAGTGAATGCGGTGGTATTCAACCCACCTCTTACCACATGACTGTAGCTTCCTAGTTGCTGTGGGATATCAAAGGGAGAAAGAGCCACGGTTCTAAAAGTTGCTTAGAGTCTCCTTGTAAAGAAAAATGACAGCTAGGACAGGCAGGAAACAGAACTGTACTAATAAAACACTGTGGCGGAAATAAAGCACAGTCCTGAAGAAGGCTAGTATTATAGATAGGCAGAGAGGAAGGGGAGATGATTGTAAGATGAAAGAACAGTGTGGTCAATTAATTGCAAAAGGGCAGCAAGGAGCATGGTAGGCAGAACGTCTCGGGCCAGGGATGACAGGTGTAGCTGGAGCCAAGGTTTGAGTGGGAAAATTTGCTTTGTGGCTACACTCTCTTCTCAGCTACTCATGCTGCACAGCTGCAAGCCCTCTCCTGGGCACTCAGTTTAATTGTGTTACTCTTTCTATAGCCCTAGTGAATGAGAACACTGGCTCTGCAGTCAGCAGACCCGAGTTTGAATTCTGCGTCCAATACTTACTGCTGTGTGAGCTTGGGGAAGTTACTTAATCTCTCTGAACCTCTCTCTCCTCATTGCCTAGCAGGTTTTTGATGACCGCAATGAGCTACCATATATAAAGCATCCCATGGAGTTTTCAGATACTTAATAAGAGCAATAGTCATCATTATGATCACCACTGTGGTGATGAGTGCTGGGACCAGGGTGGTAGCATGGGGCAAAAGAGGATGAAGTGCAGCTTCAGAGTGTCCTGAGTTCACACAACAGCTACATCACTTCCCTAAAATTCCCACTCTGCCAGGAATAAATGAGATCATGAACATGATGTGCTCCACATAGGCCTGGTATGTCATAGTGCTTTTGAAGATGTTTGCTTCCTTCCCCATCACTTATCCACCCTTTTTTCTTTGTTCCTCAGCATACATCATCTACGTTTATAGTTTTGAGTTTGTGCATAGACTAGGACAATGGACACAGATGAGGGTGGTCATGTGTTGGCTTGCCTGGACAGTCCTGGTGTGTGTTGTTCACCCAACATTATTTCAAGTAGTTTTGAATAGTCTTCACTTTCACTCACAACACGTCCAGTTTGGCAATTAATCACCCTAGTGGGACCTCCAGCTTTCTGCCCTCCTGTCCTGCATGCTAGCCATAGTCACGGGATGCTTTTTCTGAAGGGGAAATCACCTGGGGGCTTTGGGCTGGGGCATATCCCTCCAGAGTGGCTGCAGAGCTGACAGGCATCTCCCCAGGCAACCCCCTTATTTGTATCTCCTTCACTGTCTGGGGGTCCCCAGGATTACCTGGCCAGCTCTCTGTTTTCTAGCACAGCCTATTCTTTCCCCTGGAACTCTTACTGAGATAAGACACAGACATACAATAGAGTTTCCCACCATAGAGTTTCCCACCCTCGCCTTTCCTGTTTGTTTCCAGCCAACACAGTTTTTCTGGTCCTCTGAGAGTTTATGATACATTTGGGAAAAGGAAGAAGGGGGATCAAAATAATGTACAGGAGGAAATCACAACTCAACATTGGGATGACATTAGAAATGCCCCTAACCTCCATAAGCATATGAAAGTTGGCCTTTCTTAGCCCTCCTCACTGATTCATCCCTTCCAGTGAACTTCTGAAATCCACCTTGGTCTAGTCCTCCTGACTAAATTTTTTTTTTTTTTTATTCTTGGGACTTAATGCAATAGTTTCCCCACTATTTTCTTTAGCAATTTATTTTTGGAACTTATTGGGTGCCCAATAAATTTTTTTTTTTCTAGAATGGGGGCAAGCAAAGAAATGGACTGAAAAGGAACAAATTCCTGGCAGGTTTTTTTTTTTTTTCTGAAAAGGCTCATTCCCTGAGAAATCCTGGTCTCATCAGAATGACACTCCAGATAAGGATAGAATCAGTATAAATGCTTACTGAAGGCTATGTGCCAGGTGCTTTAGGAGCATTATGTCACTGACATCTCACAGCGACCCTGTTAAGTTATTATACTCTTTCCTACCTTTACTATACAATTATTATATTGTTTCCCACATTTATTAATGAGGAAACCAAGGCTTAATAAGGTTACGTTGTCTAATTACTCCAATAATTCTTCCATTATTACTGAAAAGGTTGAGGCAAGCTGGAATTCAGACTCAGTCAGCCAGTCTTCAGAGCACCTGCTCTTAATCCTTAGACTGTCTCCCCAGACTGCAGGAACCAGAGACCCCATCCCAGACTTGTAGCTAGGATCCAACCTAGAGAGAGCCTGTCTGGCATGGGGCTGAATTTGGGGTGGAGTGGGCCCTACACTTCTGAAACAAGGCTCGACACTCTGACCATTTCTACTTTGTCTCTCTGTGGTCTTGCTTTACCTTGCTTTCTCTGACAGCTTTTCATACCAGTCTTAATGATTATATCCTCATTTTACCTTTAAAGGTTATTGAAAAGGTACCATTTGGTGGCTGTTTGGAAGGGTCACCCCCACTTCAGTTGGCACTGATTTTCCACTGCCGTATTTTCTTACCAGATGGAGTGCCATGAGGGAAAAGGGGCATTCTGATGTTAGGGTGTACAATGGGATGGTGGAACAGGCTGCTGCACCTGGGTGGACTCAGGGAAGGAATTTTCCAGGCATTTAAGCTAAACCTCTAAATTTTGCTAATTTTGGATCAGTTCTTCCTGTGAGGTCAGCATGGGGGAAATGCTCTTGATTACTCTTCACCTTTGGATTTCTGGGATCAAGATCTTCACTGCCTGATTATATCGTGTGTGGTTATTTATTTTTTTCTCACTGAGACAACTAACTTTCCCTGATTAAGGTTGGGACTTTTTCTCTTTGGTCATTTCAGACCCTTTCAGTGGACTTTTTGTATCTTGTCTTTTGCCTCTGATGTTTCCTTTACTCAATCAGACTTTATTTCATGTCTCACTGGCTTCTCCCCTGCCCTAATTTTTAGATGTCAGGGAGTATCCAGGGTAGGCTATTGGGTTCTCATTCTGGAATGCAGTCTTAACAGTGAGAGACAAAACTAAGGTCAAAGCTGGAGGCTGATTGGAGGGAGAACGTATACCTTCTAAATGGGTTCTTTTAGTAGGAGTAATCCAGGATCATAATGTTACAGTATTTCTAGCTTTGGAGATGATCAACTATAACATTAGCTAACACTTACCACACATGTATTATATGTTACATCCTGCAAATTGCCTATTTTGCTGCACTTGACTTTCACTCAAACCCTGAGCAGGAAACTTTCCATTTTCACGAGGACAAAATCAAGGCTTAGAGAATTTAAGGGCCTTGCCAAAGGGTCACACAACTAGCAAATGATGGTTGTGGGGTTAGGATTCAGCCATTTTAACCTCTACACTGCTGTGTGAAGGAAGATATCACATGGGGTGAGTCAGCCAAATGACCTTAATCTTGTTACATAACCTGTCTGTGTTTTAGTTTCCTCATCTGTAAAATGGGAAGAAGAAAATGACTCTTGGAGTCATCTTAAGCACCTCTGTGGTGCTTAAATGAGGAGCTGTCCAAAACAGATCTCTTGATTTGCAAACTGCCTCCTCAAACTGCTTCTCTATGGTCTTCCTCTTAACTGAGTCAATGGCACCAATACATAGCGACTCAGTCAAGTCATCCAGAAAGCATCTTTGATTCCTTGAGTTCCTTCACTTGTCATATTTAATGCAGTAAGCCTTCTTGCTCCACCTGAAAAGTACATCCCAAATCTGATCATTTGCCAAAATCTCTACTGCCACAACCCTAGTAGTCAACGGGCTTCACATCTTGCCAGGATTACTGTGTCTTACTGCTTATAGAAGTTGTTAGTATTAATTCATCTCCCACACAAGTAGAAAAAGAAAACAAATAGAACTCCCCCCACTTTTTTTCTTAAGTAGTAACTAGAAGACCAATAGAAAATATTTTTTACTAACCTTTTAATAACAGAATCCCACATTTTACACATTAGGAAGGAACTTTATTTAATATGATGTGAAGGTTAGAGGTGGGAGCAGCTAGGAAACATCAAAGGTGTTTTTTTTTTGTATGTTAGGGGAATTTTGTTCCCCATGTCTGGGCCAGGAACAGAAGATGAGATCTTCAGTTACTAGAAAGAGAGAGATTGAGAGCATCAAGGAAGAGGGTGCTACTGTAAATAAGGAGTTTTAGAATTTTTTCATCAATGGGCATTGAGTTGGCCCTTCCCCTGTCACCTGGAAACTGAGATGAAGCATGTAGGGGCCCTTGAGATAAATTGGGTTCTTGGGTGCTGTCAGTAGACATTTGTAGTAACTATGGAGGGGACCTCACCAACAGCCAATAGGAACAGGGATCTAGAGAGTTCAGTATGGAATGTCAAGGTGATTAGATCATGCAAGGGGCCTGAAGACTCAGGAGGAACAATGGTTCAAGGAGAGAACTGATGACAAAGATGAAAACTATCAATCTGGACTGATTTGTGGAGCATCCGAGCTCTCTTTGAAATGCCCAGAAATACTTGGGACCACACTGTGGAATGTGACAGGGTCAGGTTATCACGTGGGTTAGGATCTATCTAGCCCAACAGTATCCACTGGAAATATCACAATGTAATCTAAAAATTTTAGTAACCACATAAAAAAAGCAAATAGAAACAGGTGAAATTAATTATAATAATGTTGTATTTAACCTAATAGATCCAAAATATTGTCATTTCAATATGTGACACTAGTCCAGTGGTATGCTGGTAAAGCAGTTCTCTCTGAAAAAAAGTCCCGGTTTGTAGTGTTTACCAATTTCCATGATGTAAATACTCTTACTATGCTCAATTTCAAGTTACAATAATGATACTAATAATGACAACTAACAATTATTGAATGCTACTCTGTATCGAACAGTTTCTCTCTCTCTTTCAGCACTGTACTTTATTTGTCTTTTTTTGTTAGCATTTTGTTATAACATTTCTATAAGAAAAAAAAAGAGCAACCCAATTTCAAGTTGTCTCTTTTTTTTAAATTTTAATTTATTTTATTATGTTATGTTAATCACCATACATTACATCATTAGTTTCGGATGTAGTGTTCCATGATTCATTGTTTGCGTATAACACCCAGTGCTCCATTCAGTACGTGCCCTCTTTAATACCCATCACCATCTCAAGTTGTCTCTTAATTCTGATACAACTTTATTTTAGTCATTTGTAAGTCTCTTTATACTGTAGTGTTTTCTACAGCTGCAGTATCCTAATTACAAGGTTATTATCTATCTATTTATTATCTATTATCTATCATCTATCATCTATCATCTATCTGTCATCTATTTATCTATCATCTATCATCTACCTCTATCATCTACTGATTGATCATAGATGACTAAAAAAGGCTGTGACATTAAATAATTTATCAGTAGGAAGTTGTAAAGCTTTTATTTGCATACAGATCTTTTGACTTTGCCCAGAATGTCAAGAATAAAAGCAAAGTGGGATCAAAGAATGGTGGGGCATCATGGAACTAGAAGGGTAGAAGGATAGAACAATAGAAGCCCCAAAGAACAGGAATAAAACTATAGCCCTCAATCCAATTGAATTCAGTCCCTGTACTGAGCACAGCCATGGACCAGTTCTGGGGCGGAGCAGGGGCATATGACAATGGCTAAGGCTTGTACCCTCTTCCCCATGGGTTGACAGGCACATCTATGCAGAACTCTGACACAGGTTAGACTGTAATTGGTGCTAAAAATAGAGCCTAATCCAGCTTTCCCAGACTGAGCCTAGAAAGCACCAAGGAACACAGCAGAAAGTAGGAAGGAGAGGCCTGGAGGAATTCCCTAAACTGATTTGCATAAAGTCGCAGTTTTGTGTGTGTGTGTGTGTGTGTGTGTGTGTGTGTGATTTTCGCAGAAAGGATATACCTCTAGGACTTATTAGTACAGCTTAGGGAGGTGGAAATGAGTGAACAAACCATATAGTGGTAGTGAGGGTAGGGAGATAAGGGAAAACTACCTTCAAAAAGAGAGAGACTGTTGATCGGACCTAAGCTTTAAGAGGTGGTTAATGAACATATACGTCTGTGGAAGAATAAACACTAAAATGCCCTTACAGATTAAAAAAAAAATCACACTACAACATTTGTTGAAGGCCTACTCTGTCTAGAAACATTGCTCAGTGTATTTATAGATTCTTTTACTCTAGTTCCAAACTAGAAGTACATTCAGAAAAGAGTTCCCTAGATGTACATTGAAGATGACAGGATAACACTCTTGTTATCACAGAGTGCATGTATCTGGAGGTAGAAACAAGAGAGAGTTTGAGAAACAATGCTCCTCTGGTACAGTTTTTATAATTTTTAGCTTTCTCAGTCTGTTCAGGCTGCCATAATCAAATACCCTAGACTGGGTGCTTAAACAATGGAAATTTATTTTTTCACAGTTTGGAGGCCAAAAGGCCATGATCAAGGAATCAACATGGTCAGGTTCTGGTGAGAGCTCTCTTGCTGTCTTGTGGCTCTCTTCTCACTGCACCCCTCACTTGGCAGGTAGAGAGAGAGAGAGTGAGCAAGCTCTCTAGTGACACTTCTTATAAAGGCCTTACCCTATCAGACAAGGCTCCACCTTCATGATCTAATTACCCTCCATCTCCAAATATCATCATCTGGGGGTTAGGACTTCAACAGAGATTTGTGGGGGGACACAAGCTTTCAGTCTATACCATCAGCTATTAAAGGTTTGGAACAGTTAAACAAACAGACAAACCCAGATGATCTTGGTTTAAATCCCAACACTGTCGTGGTTAAGTTACTCTGAGATTCTGGTACCTCATCTTAAAGATTTGGTTAGTAATGACCATGCACAGTTGTTCCCAGAAGGATTGAATGAAGCTCAGAGGATTTGTTCCTGGCACACAGAAGACATACAAGAAACATAAGCATGTGTTCTATTCACCAACAATTTGGGGAAAAAATCAGATCCAGCAGATAAGAAGTTATTTTGCTACTGAATTTGACAATGTTAACATCTGCTTAGATATACTGATTGCTTACTAAGTGCCTGGGCCAGACACAGGGCTTGTATTTTCATTTAAAAAATTAATAGTTTTGGGGTGCCTAGGTGGCACAGCTGGTTAAATATCCGACTCTTGGTTTTGGTTCACGTCGTGAGATAGAGCCCTAAGTCGGGCTCTGTGCTTGGCGTGGAGTCTGCTTGAGTTTCTCTCTTCTGCTCCCTCTGTCCCTCCCCTCTGCTCTCTCTCTCAAATAAATAAGTCTTTAAAAAAATTAATAGTATCATACAGAGTTTAAGAACAGGCCTCAGAGTAAGAGGATCTGGATTCAAATCCCGTATCACAAGGTTACTATGTGACCTTGGCCAAGTTAGTTCATCTTACTAAGCCTCAGTTTCTTTCAATTATAAAATGGGTAGAAAAATAGTACCCTCCTTAGAGATTTGTTGTTGGGCAGTGGAGAGGCGTTTCAGGCAGGACAATAAGCAAATGCAATGTTCAGAGAGTGAGTACTGTATTGTTTCATTCATGGTCAATTATGGGAATGGATCTATACCAGGGTTCATCAACCTCAGCACTATTGACATTTTAAACCATTAATCCTTTGTTGTAGTGGGAGCTGTTCTGTGCCTTGTGGGATGTTTAGTAGCATCCCTGTGCTCTACCCAGCAGATAACCTGTAACACCCACCCCAAATCCAGACAACGAAAAATGTCTCCAGACATGGCCAAAGGACTGACTCCTGGGGGAGCCAAATCGCCCCCTGTTGGGAATCACTGGTTTACATGAATTCCAATTTACACCCAATTAAACATATTTTGGAAAGAGGAGGGAATTTCTTATGTACTCTGTTTGGATTTGCTTCTGGAATGATTATTTTTGAAAGAAAAATTATCTTTTGGGGGTGAATAAAGGTTCTGTATGTGACAGTGGTTTCATGAGTATCTACAGTCAAAACTCATCTAATTTTTCACTTTAAAGAGATAAAGGTTTTTTTGTCTATAATTATATTTCAATAAAGTTGATTCTTTAAAAAAGAAAACTGCCTATATTGTTATGTATTAAAAGATCTACTTACAAATTTTTATATATTCTTGGTGGTGCCACATTTTGTACATACACAACTTAAAAAGTAATATTGTGTCTAGGAATTTCCTCTCATGATGTTGTAATACTTCCTGGGCATAGTTCCACAGACAGAAAAATTTCTGTGGCTGTTTTGTGCCACATAAGTTTTAGAATCTATCATCATGCTCTAAAATAACTGCCAATGATCAACTTAAGATAAAGAAAAGTAGCAAATTCATATGAATGGAGGGGAAAATCAGCATCAGAAGAAAAGGGGTTGACAAGATGAGGGGCTAATGAGTCTGAAACCCAAATGAAATATCACTAGAAGAATTCACATTTGCATTTGAAATAATGGTGTACATCCGGTTTCAATGAAAAGTACACATTTCAGGTTTGCTAATCTTTCACATAAGACCAAAGTCCAGCTATCAGGAAACTTCTGTATTTAATAGTGCCATTTTCAGTTTTGTTTAGACTCTCATTCTTTCTGATCCTGAAAATAGCACGTTTCAGATCTACTGCAAGCAAATTCAATTTAATTTGGTAAATCTTTATAGAAAGACGATTTTGGCCCTGAGAGTGAGTGCTATACAAGACTCTTAACTTTAGGATCATGCAACATCATGGAGGAGCCTGAAATAGATTTAAATTGTTATGACACAAGAGAGATTATGATAAATGCTCTTGATACAGGGGTGGAAACAATTGCATTCTTCTGGGAGGCCCAGGGGAAGCTCCTTATCATAGAAATGTAATAATGAAAGAGACCTTAAGTGGTCATCTGGGGAGATTCACAAATCTTACCGGAAGTTTTAGAAATACAGATTCACAAGGCACTACTCCAAACTTCTCAAATCAGAATTTCTAAAATGAAGGGGTCAGGAATCTGAATCTTTCAAAAGCTATCCTCGTGATTCTGACGATCAACTAGGCTTTGGGAACTACTGTTCATACAACCCTCCCCACTCGATGGATTCCCGGAACAAGATTCCTTCAGGGGTTTTGTTTAGTTTTTTCTGGAACACTGCAAGCTCAGTGCCTCACAAGACAGCCAGCCCTTCATGGAAAATGTAGTGTGTAGGCTTTGATTGTCAGAGATGGAGGGTAAGGATATTTGAGGCACAGCAACTATCAGGAATCACCAGGAAACAGAAGGAGATAAGTTTGGAGTAGAAACATGAAACCCTAGGTCCCATTACGGAGTGACTTGAATATCAAGCCAATGAGTTTCAGCTGCATCCTTTTTGAGATGTAGACCCTTGATAGAATTTAGTCATCACTGGATTTAAAGAATCTGCCAAAGCAGAATGGATTGGAGATCAAAGAGATTGGAAATAGGGAGAAGAGCTAGAAGTTTCCTTCAGGAGTTCAAGTGAGGAGTAATAAGGACTTGGGTCAGAAGCAGTAAGAAAGGCAAAATGGAGGAAATTATGAGCCGTGCCGCAGGGATAGTCCTACAGAGCTTGAACGATTGGGGCCAAGGAAGAGTCAAAGCTGATTCTGGGGTTTTGAGATTCTGGAATGCTGGAACATTAACCAGAATGAAGAAATTAGGATCGAGATCAGGTTGGGAAGGCAGACGGCAAATCAGGCTTTTGACATTTGGAATGCATTTGTTTCCATCACCAACTATCTTAATTCATCACTTGTCCCAGGACAGAGCTTAGTTATGACTCCCTTTGTATGTTCAGAGGTTGGCATAGAATAGGCCCTCAAAACATTTGGTGAGTTAATAGCCACTGTAAATATCTTTCCCTCTCTGCTTCAGTTTAGGATCTTATTTCTCACTTAAATAATTGCAAGTTCCTGACACCATACCGCTGTCTTTGTGTGAATTAGAACAAGGTGCCCTCTCTGAATTTATGAATTTAAAAAGGGGGCTTTTATTTGGGTGGATGCAGCTCTTTGTCCACTTGGGGCTTGGGAAGCCATGCACACCTTTGTGGGAAGATAAAGACTGCCCTTCCTATAGGGCGAAGCCTTCCACTCAAGGATGGAGGACAGGGACAGCTCAGGGCAGAGGTGGCTTCAGACCACACTCTTCTCCTCAGATGCCACAGGGTGCCCTGGAAAAGTCCCCCAGCTAGTGCCCTTGATCCTGCTCTGCCATTTCTATTTCACTCAAGGAGATATTTTTCTAAAATGTCACCATATTACATTCTGCTTCAAACCTTTCTTTGTTTCCCCAAGACCTTCAGGATAAAGTTCAAAGTTCTTAGAACAAAAGTCCATTTGTGACTGCAAGCCTCTTCCCCGGTCACTCTCCTTCACAGTCCTCCTCTCTAGTCACAGTTCCCAAATGGGCAAAGCACAAGCAGCTTCACCATGTTGCGTTTCCCTCATTCCCTGCCCAGCTATTACTGCTCTTACTTTCCCGCCTGTGACTGTCCTGCCTTCCTGTCTATGACCTCCTTGAGGACTAAGAACGTGTTTTGTTCATGTCATTTCCCTAGCACCAGTATGCCGGCACCCGGCTTATGCTGGTTGAGTGGACAAATGACTTAGAAACCAATGAAAAGCCAGATTTTACCACCATACCCCTACCCCCAAACCAAACCAAAAAATCAAAATAGAACAACACAAAACAAATACCCCCCACACACCAAACAAATGTTTTTTTAAAAAAGTTTTTGCTGCTTTCTAAGCATGAGGTATTCTGTCAGTTGTCAAAGTCTTTTATTTTCCATACTTCTCTGTAATCTTGAAATGGCCATTCGTTTAGAGGTCAAAGATCTATGGGAAGATAATTGCTTGGAATGAAGTTGAAGCTTCCTTCCAAGGCTGGCTTGCTCTGGAGGGTCTGTGTGTGTGATCTCTCTGAGAAGCTTTACAAAACAGCACAGAGATTCAGGTAACATTCTTGACCTCATTGAAAACATCCTCTTTGAAGCTGGAGGACTCTGTCCATTTGCCTGAGATAGAATGCCATTGGTGATGTCTCAGACGGTGGTTTTACTTGTTCCAAATGCCAGGACAGCCCAACTTTGAAATGTTGATGTAGTCTGTCAATAGGGCTTGCCTGGAACTTCCAGGCCAATTTATATTTATTTTTTCTGGGTGTATTCCTCTGCTTCCCACAAAGAATGTGAAGAAACTGTGAGAATGTATTCAATAAAAAGAGAAATGTTTTGATGTATACCATCACTTGAACTTTAACCTAAACATCACAAGTACGCAAAATATGACATTGGAGATCCAGACAGGGAGGTGAGAGGTGCGCCGCACTCCTGTAGACCCACACATTGCAATGGTCGACCCCGCGCTCTTTTGGGACAACACAAAAATGGAAGCTTATTCTGTTGCATAGTTCTCATCGTCTATAACAAAAAACAGTAATTGTAGTTTTTCTTCATAGAAACCACGATGTTAATAATGAGAAGAGATACGGCTCAGGGCAGAAGTACACACGCTAATGTTTATTTTTTGTATCCTTTTGGCAGTCATTTAAAAATATTTTCTATAATTTCAGCATTAATAGTTTTCATAGATCTTTTACAGCTAGTCTTTATAGTTTCTTTTAGTATTTTAGGCTTTGCTCTTTTCGTTGGGTTTTGAAAATAAATGAGTAAGTCATTACCAATTTTAACATCTATTTATGACTATCAACTATTACACAAGAATTGGTCTCTACACACTGATTTTTTTTTCATTTTTTCCCCCCTCCACACCCTGTATGTTACACATGCTTTTTTTTTTTTTTTAAAGATTTTATTTATTTGCGAGAGAGAGAATGAGAGACAGAGAGCATGAGAGGGAGGAGGGTCAGAAGGAGAAACAGACTCCCTGCTGAGCAGGGAGCCCGATGCGGGACTGGATCCCGGGACTCCAGGATCATGACCTGAGCCGAAGGCAGTCGCTTAACCAACTGAGCCACCCAGGCGCCCAGTGTTACACATACTTTGCTCATAGGAATAACTAGCTAGAAATAAGTGTCAATGGAACTTGCTTTTTTTTTTTAATTTTTAAAAAAATTTTTTATTGTTATGTTAATCCCCATACATTACATCATTAGTTTTAGATGTAGTATTCCATGATTCATTGTTGGAACTTGCTTTTTAATTTTGGCTTGGAGTCTATGATAAAGTGTTACCTTATCTTCCAGACAAAAACTTGAATTTCTGAAGACCAAAGTATTCTCCAAGTGCAAGGCATAATGATTATAATGAAGATATTAATTCATATCTTCTTTGATTTATGCTGTAATAATAAAAGTATTTTCCATTTTCCACAAATGATTTCTCTTTGGAATATGCCTTATATTCACTTTCTATAAAATTAAGTTGATATAGCATCCATATTATTGATATCAAAAGAGTCTTTTCTCCCTCCTTTCTTTAAATATCTGTTGAATGGCTCATGGGAAGCTTAGAGAGACCTACTTGCCCACAGAAGAAACAGAATTCTGCCTTAAACTTCCCCTCCCCAGCATCCCCATGTCCTTCCGTACAGCACTGGGTTTACCATGTATCCAGTAAATATTTGTCAATCTGGACTTGACTTTATAAATCATTTCATCATTTATTTCATTTTGTCATTTATTTCAGTGCTCAAGGGTGAGTAGTGTCCATCTACTGGTAGAATACTCTTACTTTCTAAGTTCTGAGTCCCGCCCCTGACCTCAAAGGAAGGAACAATCTATTTCAATCTATTCATTTCTTCATTCACACAAAAATTATGTAAGGGGACAAGGAAAAGTGGAAGGAAGGGGAAAAGTTCAGGTTACTCTTCTGCTTCTTTTCTGCTATGCTTAAAATTAATCATGTAAATGCTTACTAAATTTGCCTTAAAAGATCAAAGGAGAAAAAGATTGTAAGGCTGTCTATCTAGTACAGTGTCTGATGATAGGAGATGCTCAATATTTATTATAATGCAATGTACTAAAACCAGAGGCTCTCACTCCTTTTTTTTTTTTTAAAGATTTTATTTATTTATTTGAGAGAGAGACTGAGAGAGAGAGAGCATGAGAGGGGGGAGGGTCGGGAGGGTCAGAGGGAGAAGCAGACTCCCCGCCGAGCAGGGAGCCCGATGCGGGACTCGATCCAGGGACTCCAGGATCATGACCTGAGCCGAAGGCAGTCACTTAACCAACTGAGCCACCCAGGCACCCGGATCTCACTCCTTTATTGTTACATGACCACCATCCCATTTTCTTCTTTTCTCTCTTTCATTTCAAGAACGGTCTGTGTGTGCTTCTTTATATCCATGGATATTTGTACAACGGTTCAATGCTTAGTTACTCAATAAAGTGCAGATGAGAAATTAAGTCCAGCATTTCCCTCCAATCTCTTCTCTTACTTAAGACACCTCAGGGAAGGGATACAGGAACTCTTACATCAACGGATGATGATTTTTATCTTTATCAAGTGACCCACAATTTGGTTACTGGTGCAATGAGAAATTAAGAAATTAGCACACTTTTATGACTGTCATTTCACAGTCACTCAAATCAGAACTGGAATGCTACAAAAACAACTCCCTGTTAGCCCAGAGGAAAAAAAAAGAAAGAAAGTAAAGGGGAAATTCAGATTAGTCACAAAGAAGTTCCCCCGCCTGCCTGCAGAAGCTGCAGTGTTAAAACTGAGAGAGTGCGTTCTGCTCTTTCAATCGCCTCTTATCTCTGGTCCTGGGACCTCTGTGTATTTTCTGATTGATAAGCTTTGTTTTCCCTTCATCTCCTTCTTTGTGGAGAAGAGGTCAGTCCCCCTCAGGCTCCCCTTTACCACAGTTTTCATCTTCCTTGCATCCAAACTGTGAAGATGGAAGGGGTCCAACCCCTGGATGAGAATGTGGGAAACACACCAGGGCGAAGATTCCAGAAGAACAAGCTATTGCTGGTGGCAGCCATAATTCAGGGGCTGGGATTGCTCCTGTGTTTCACCTACATCTGCCTGAACTTCTATGCTTCCCAGGTAAGATGGATGCTCCTGTGGGCACTTTGTTTCCTCCAGCTCATGGTGATGGCAGCTCCAGCAGCTCCAGTCACTTGGAAATAATCTGGTGCCAAAACTGCTCATTGCCCTTCATCTGCTCCCCCAGCGATTGTATAAAGTGTGGACAAACACCCTCTTGTCTCTCCTTTCCTTCCTTCTTTTCAATAGTGGCAGTGGTGGGGCAGAGTAGAGGTAGGTAGGGCAAGGGCACTGCTTCTGGATTCTTCTTCTTCTTCTTCTTTTTTTTGCAATGCAAGAATCCTGGTATTCCTTTATGAGCTCTCACTTTGAAGCTTGGAGTCACTGATATACTTGCTTTACCCATTCTGCTAGCAAGCATCTGATCAGGGAATTTATATAAAAAGGAAATAAGAAATGGACCAGTTCCACTTTCCCACTGTATTCATAAACCCCATAGGCGATTTGCTTTTTGAAGAATGCTGAAGGTATCAATATTAAGTCCTTTAAATAGCTAACCTATGGACTTTAAGGGCAGAGAGGTGTGTGTTCAAGTGTGTATTCACACATGGCCAAATACACCGATAACTTAATCAGAGATTATTTTTCAGTCTTTCTCTGCCAGTCACAACTTACGGACATCACTTTGTCTTTTTCCACTTTTTTTCCAGTGCACTATGTAGTGGGTGATCATTTTTCTAAGTATTTCTCCCATTTAATGAAGATATTCTTTCCCTTTTTCCTTCTCTTTGTTCTGGTTCCTTCTACATTATTTTTTCTTATTTACTTGTTTATATCTACAAACATTACTAGGTCTTTAAGGATGTTCTTGGCTGCAGGAGATTCCACTGAAAAGAAAATAAATGTATAGTCTTCCCATGTTCCCTTGGTGGGGCTAGTCTGATAATTCTTGTTTCCTTGGCAGGTCACTTTAGGTTAGAAAAGTCTTTCTCTGGTAAAGGTGAGACAAAGGGAACTTATTCTGATAGCCATGTCAGAGACTGGGTACCTCAAATTAGACCAGGATAAGATAAGCAGAGTCCTAACCAATGCATGGGCTTGTCTTTGTCTACAGGAAGTAGGGGTTTTTGGTGCACAGAGGCTGGTGGGAGTGTGGTTGTGATCAGTGTACCGCAGAGAGGGCTCATGTTCCTAAATTCCACAAGTGTAGCTGGTGTCATGTCAAGTCTGCAGACCAATGAGCACAGCAATGTGCCAGTCCTCTCTTGGTCTTGTCACACATTTCCTTCTCTGTGCAGAGCCCCTTGGATGAAATTAGATTAGGCAATTAGGGGGGAGGGAAGGGGGAGGAGTAATGTGTCCATGGCAGGATGCCTAAGACATAGACCGGAATTAGGCTTTTCTGAGAAGAAAACAAAGAGAATGACCAAAAATAGAATAGCTGAGTGCATTCACCAGGTCTGGGAGCCCTGAGAGTGCTTTTTCAGACAAGCCACAGTATTACATATTTCCTTACACTGTGGGGTGATAGAAAGACAGGACAGATGGCCCCAGTCAAGGCTCAACAATTGCACTGGGGCTCTGAGCAGGAAAGACGAAAAGGTGAAACAGATATATAGCCAGCTGGTGGCGGGACCTCCCCAGACTGTTAATACCTAGGAGATGCTGAGAAGGAGAGGGGTCCTTTCGGCAAGTCACTCAGTGACTCTGTGACAGAGCCTGGAGGGAAAGCTAAGTGCGGGTTTCCAGGATGCTAGAATTCAGTGAGCCAATCTCTGGGAGAGAATTAGCTTTCTCTGGTCCTGGCACAGAAATGGAAGCAAAGACATAGGAGGTATGTTAGAGCTGTTTGCTCAAGAAATGTGCTCTCATATACTTGGGGTACAGAATTTTTTTGGCACAGATATTTGAAATTCTTCACTTCACATCACCTTTAATTTTTTTCTTATTTCTTAGCTAGACTGTTGTAGCTAACATAATTTCTTGTACTGTTGTAGGACCCAGGGCAGCACAATGTGTCTTTACATTTAATCTCATGTAGTCTGTTAGGGGGAAGGATAGCATAGATGGGTCATGTGTGTTCTCCCTGGAATTTGATCAAATGGTGGTGGTGGTAGTGTGTGTGTGTGTGTGTGTGTGTGTGTGAGAGAGAGAGAGAGAGAGAGAGAGAGAGAGAAGGGTGTAGTGTAGCTGTTGAAAAAGGGACATAGACTAGTAGCCTTCCCAAACTTATTGATAAGACTGGAATTTTGGTCGAAGGATGGGGTTGGTGGTGATATAAATCAAACCTCTACTTTTATAAAACATAATATTCCAGTGATGTGCCTTAGGGGTGAAATTAAGCTGAAATGCTCATCATTTGTCCAGTTAAACTGGATCTCTTTTATTGTAGGAAAACATATTTGGAGAACAATCATGGTTTTTCCTTATTTCCTAGATTTAACTTTTAGCTTTATAAAATAACTGCCTACATGTACAGCTCTGTAAAAAAAAAAATACAGATATAACTATTAAACTTCATTTGACAGGAGACTTTCCCTTCAATCGAATTTATTTAATAACCTTTGTTTTCTCACAACTCTGTTAAGTTGTATTTACTTATGTGAAAAGCAGAAGTTTTAGTTTTTGAGATACTAGAAAAAAAGATAGGTCTTACCCACTACTCCTGTAACTTCCCTCTTTGGGCCTTGATTTACTCATTTTAACACAAGACAGTTGGATCACATGATCAGAAAGATCTCTTCCAGCTCAATATCCTGTGAGTATGTAGTTTATATATATATTTGTAGAATGGGTGTGAGGTTTTGAGAAATACAAAATATAAGTAAATAGATTTTTGTGTCTAAGCTTATGAATTTCCTGCTTCTTAAGAAAGGACTGGAGGAGATAAATTTTGCACACATATATATATTTTTTATTAAAGATTTTATTTATTAGACAGAGAGAGAGATAGCAAGAGAAGCAGGCTTCCCACAGAGCAGAGAGCCCGATGCGGGGCTTGATCCCAGGATCCTGGGATTATGACCTGAGCCGAAGGCAGATGCTTAATGACTGAGTCACCCAGGCGCCTCTGCACATATATTTGTAATGTGTACTTATGTATCATATATAAATCATATATATATCATACATAAAATATCATATATTTATCTATATCACCTATTCTGGGTTAGCTAAATGCCTTACTTAGAAAGGGGAAAGAAGTGGATGCCCTAGAAGAATATCCATGATACAAGTTATAAAACTGAGTGTTTCTGTCACCAAAACCAATACACATTGTTTGGATATTTATTGGGACTGCCATTTAAAGTATCAGGCTCCTAGTTGTACCTGTGGTGTCAGTGGAAACAATGGCAGAAAAGAGCTGACCTGTAATGTGTGAAGCTTTCGTAAATTATATCCATGTGGGACTCCAGGGTGGCTCAGTCGGTTAAGTGTCTGCTTTTGGCTCAGGTCATGGTCCCAAGGTCCTGGGATTAAGCCGCGTGTTGGGCTCCCTGCCTGGGCATGGAGCCCATGTCTTCTCCCCTCCTCATCTCCTCCCCCGCACCGCCACCGCTTGTGCTCTCTTGCTATCTCTCTTCCCCCCCAAAAAAGAAAAAAAATTATATCCACATGTCTCAGGGCTTTTGAAGCCAGGGCTTTTCTAAGATGTGTACCATCTTTACAGTAGCACTTTATATATGTGAGGGCTTTTATTGATAATTCTTCAGCAAATCCCACAGTGAAAGATTTATACTCTTACCACTTTTACTGCTGGGAAGAACAGAAGTAGGGGTACTTGGAAAGTGAGTGAGTGGTTCTGTACCAATGATGCCCAGAATTAGAACTCGGTTTCTTGATGAAGTTTCAGGCTATAACTTGGATTTTTATTTGTATCAATTAGGAAGAAAAAGAGGTGTTTTTGCCTGAAGAAATCTTATTTCAGATTAGCTCAATTTATTTTTTTATTTTATTTTTTAAAGATTTTATTTATTTATTTGACACAGTGAGAGAGGGAACACAAGCAGGGGGAGTGGGAGAGGGAGAAGCAGGCTTCCCGCGGAGCAGGGAGCCCTATGCGGGTCTTGATCCCGGAACCCTGGGATCATGACCCGAACCGAAGGCAGACGCTTAACAGCTGAGCCACCCAGGTACCCTGAGATTAGCTCAATTTAAATGCGTCCCCCATGTCATCGAACACATTTTTTAGAAATTCTTCTTTTAAATGACAGGCAAATAAGTGATTTCCAATACATCTGAGTTTGCATTTCATAAACAATTCTGTGAGAATGAAAAAGAAACGTCTGAAGTGTTGAACTGAACTTGTCATTAAGTATTTTCAGGTTTTCAGGGTAAGTACTGATAAAAACACAGAATTTTTGGATTTTTGAGCAGACATTAGACATAGTCTATTTACAGATAAACCCCCAGAAACTCAGAGATGGTAGAAGCTGCAGGAACAGGTAATGCTTCAGCTGATTAGAAGGAGGAGTGGAAATTCTTTAAATGGACAAGAGAGATGGTGGCCTTGGACAGGGTCAGAAGGCTTCCTCAGTAGAACCGCAATTTGTTCAGAGTGGTTGAAGTTGAGTGTTCATAGGGGAAAGTGGCAAAAGGTGAGGCCAAAAACCTAGGCGGGGGCAGGTCACAAAGGGTCTTGTGAGTCATGCAAAGGGAGCACACTTTATTCTATGCAAAAGAGAATACAGGGCAAATTACTAAAATTGTTGCTTCTCCAAATTTCGCTTCTCTCCTGTGGTCTATGTATTGGCAAATAAGAGAGTGAGTCAAATCTCTTACAGCACTAGGGGGCACCACAGTAAAACTAACCATTCTCAGATTTTTTGTTGTTGTTGTTTGTTTGTTTGTTTTTGTTTTTTTTTTTTAAAGAGAGCCTACTCTCTTTTCCTGAGGAGCTAAGATTAGAAAACTTTCCTCAGGAAGCCAAGTGATGATCCATGTCTAAGAGAATGAATACTGTCGGGGGGCCTGATATTGTTCACTATTTACACAGTGATGATATTTTCTAAATAAAAAATTTAGATACATGTTCTGACCCATGTACTCAAAATAGGACAGAGTAGTTTGGACAGAGATCATGCTGGAAAATGCCACATATGTATATGGATATAGAAAAAAACACATACACACAGGAGATTTGGGGAGTGAGCAGAAGGGCTCTTGGTATAGACCTAGGAGTATAATCTCCTGGTTCCTTTTCTCTGAGCTCAGCCCGTAGCTACTAGCATGGAGTAGACCCAGCCTTGCCCAGGGTTGACCACCCTGCCTTTCCAATTCTATTTCTTTAAATAGCAACTACTTTTGTGCCCTTTACTCTTAGAGTAACTGCAGCTTTCCACCCTCTTCAGGGATTCTTTATTCATGGAAAATCAATGTTAATTGGGAGGTAGCTAGGTTAGAGGAGCCATGTACAATGTTGTTTTTAGGTTATATTTAGTGAGTTAAAGGAAACAACAGAAATACAGAATAGAAAGGTTATTCCCCAGTCACAGGTGAAACCTATGGTCCTGACATCCGATAGCTTGTGTGTTTTGTTTGTAGTCACCATACTTTGGGTATCCATACTTTTTCAAGCGAAAGAATTAAAACACTTCCTTATATGAAATTACAAAACATCTTCTCAAACTTCAGAAGGAGCCATTGGAGTTGTGTAGACAACAGTGCCCTGGACCAGGAACCAGATGACTCGTTCAGTCCAGCCTTCTAACTTTGTGACCCTGGGTAAATTCTGTGAAATTCCTAGAGTGTCCATTTAATCATTTCCAAAATTGGAACTTGGCTTCTGTGAGGAGCGAATGTTGTGGTACAGAGCTTTGTAAGTGCTGAGATTATTATTCGTGAACATGCTTCCATAGGCAGAGGACCACTGAAATGTTTACTTTGTGGCATCTATCACATGGACAAACACCCCGTAAGTCAATCCTCAGAAAGCATACCATAGTTAAGGTTAACCTTAACTTCATGAAGCTTGACTTTGTTACTGAAATTTTTAGGATTAAAAACAGACAAACAAATCCTTGTAATAATTATAGCATTTTTGAACGTAGATTTCTAAGAGCTCATGACTGCGTTAAAGAAGAAAGGAAGAGTGAAGGGGAGAATTTATGAAGGTATACCGTGTTATTAGGGTTAGTGTCTGAAAATGGTTTGGAGACCTAAATTACACACTTAGACCATGGCCTGTTCCATCTCCCCCCACCACTTTGATATAGTTCATCCAATTCTGTAATGACTTGTTTGCCAAATCAGGTAGAAAATTATGTCTAGAAAAGGCATGTCGTCTTGTTCACAATACTGGAAACATTGGGGATCTGACTAGCATAATTAAAAATTATTTTTCCTTTCAGAGACCTTTCATTCTAAAATGTACCTTAGGTGGGTTATGAATTTGTATAAATTTGTCTAGCTTTGATAACATGTAAACATCACTTAAGAACACACTCTGACAGAAAAATGGACAAATAGGCTCAACTTTAATGTTCCCAATACTAATGTAATAAGTAAATAATAAACCATCATTCCCAAAGTGTTGCCCTGTATCTGTGGGGAAGTGAGGGTCCCATGAGTTTAAATGTTGGACCCTCAGAGCTGGGCTTTCCTGTAGCTAGAGCTAGGGCATGGTCCTAGAGAATCACAGAAACCATCAAAGATCTGGATGAAAACAATATCACAAAACATTATAAGCAAGCAGCAAAAGTCATTAAGGGCAAATATAAAAACCTGTTGGGTTATAAAATAAGTTGTAAAACACATTTTACAGTTCAGTAATACAAAATATATTTTGAATTACTTGTGTGTTGGGTGCTTAATGTTTTCAGCTTCCAACACCCTGAAAGTTCTTAACCTGACCCTGTCTGTATCTGGTATGATGAAGACTGGGAACTCAAAGCTCTTTTTGGAGGGATGAGGGGTACCACTCCTGCTGTTACTTGCAATAACACCCCCTCATTTTTGCAGATCTTTTCCCTACTTTTGTCCTGTCTAATTCACTACAACTTTGGAGAAAGTTAGATGGATATTTGTGTTCAGTTTTGTAATGAGGAAATTTGAGGCATGGGAGACTTGCCTAGGTTTATGTAGAAAAGTCAGGGTTAAAAATTAAGACCGGTGGGGTGGGGCGCCTGGGTGGCTCAGTCAGTTAAGCATCTGCCTTTGGCTCATGTCATGATCTCAGGGTCCTGGGATTGAGCCCCACATCAGAGTCCCTGCGCATCTGGCTCCCTGCTCAGAGGGAATCAAAGATTTACTTTAATGTGATAGTGTGATTTGCTCACACGATGTATTAGTTTTTTAGGGTGGCCATAATAAATTACCATAAACTGGGTGTCTTAAAACAATAGAAATTTGTTCTCTCACAGTTCTGGAGGGTAGAAGTTCAAAATCAAAGTGTTGGCCAGGCCATGCTCCCTGTGAAGGTTCTCAGGAAGAATCCCTCCTTGCCTCTTTCTGGCTTCCGGTGGCTCCTGGCAGTCTTTGGTGTTCCTTGGCTTGTAGTTGCTTTACCCCAAGCTCTGCCTCCATCTTTGCCTGGTCATCTCCCTGTGTGTATCAATGTGTCCTCTCTTCTTGCTTTAAGGACACCAGTCATATTGGATTTAGGGCCCACCCTAACCTAGTTGGCCTCATGTTAACTTAAGTAATTACATCTACAAAGACCCTATTTCCAAATGAAGTCACTTTCTGAGGTTCCAGGTGGACATGAATGGGGGGGCACTTATTCAACTCATTACAAATTACTTATTCACTTATTTATCTATGGAGTCACAGTTACCTGTCAGACACTGAGGAAGCAGCGGTGTGCAAACTAAGGTCTTCCTTGCCCTCCCAGAGTTTCCAACACAGCGGGGAAATAAGACAGTTAAAGAAGCAATCGCGCAGTGTATGAGAAGTACTGGATAACCAAGTAGGGTACAGTAAGAAGCTTCACTAAGAAGTTTCACAGAAAACTACCTACCTGCTTCCATATCTAGTTTCTTGACTGGGATTGTAAAGCAAGCATACTTTTCTTTTGCATTAGGTGCTTTGTTTCTCTTCCACTCATTATCAGAAAGGCTCTAGTTTTCTTTTTTTTTTTTTTTAATTTTTAATTTGAGTGTAGTTGACACACAATGTTACATTCGTTTCAGGTGTACAACATAGTGATTCAACTTCTCTATACATTTGCTATGCTCACCACCTGTCCCCAAACAATGCTATTACAACATCATTGACTATATTCCCTATGCTGTACCTTTTATTCCCGTGACTTATTCATTCCGTAACTGGAAGCCTGCACCTCTCACTCCCCTTCACTCCTTTTTCCCATCCCCCCACATCCATCAATTTGTTCTCTGTATTTATTGGTCTGATTCTGCTTTTGTTTATTCATTTGTTTTGTTCTTTAGATTCCACATATGAGTAAAATTACATGGTATTTGTCTTTCTCTGTCTGTCTTATTTCACTTAGCATAATACCCTCTAGGTATATCCATGTTGTTGCAAATGCAAGATTTAATCCTTTTTTAAAAAGATTTTATTTATTTATTTGAGAGAGAGAGAGGAAACACAGAGAGAGAGTGAGAGGGAGAAGCAGACTCCCCACTGAGCAGAGAGCCTGAGGTGGGGCTCCATCCCAGGACCCTGAGATCATGACCTGAGCTGAAGGCAGACGCATAACTGACTAAGCCACACAGGTGCCCCAGATTTTTTTTTTATGGCTGCATAATATTCCACTATCTACATCTATGCCTATGCTTATGATTCTATCATCTATCATCTATCTATATATCTATCATCTATCTATCTATCCATCTATCATCTATCTGTCATCTATCATCTATTGATCTATCGTCTATCTATCTATCATCTACCTATCTATCTTTATACCACACCTTAGGAAGTCTTTAGTTTAAAATTTCATTGTCATTGTCACCACCATCATCATCCCACTGATGATTTTTCCAGTCACCAATCTCAGTTTGCACCAGAATTCAGGTTGAGGATTATTTAGGATCATGCAAATGAGGCTAAGAGCTTCACTGCACAAACAACACTAGAGATATTTTTGATTGTTCACTACCCATCAGAGGGAGCCACTTGGGGAGGAGGCCTGCTGCTTTTTTTTACAGTAGAAGGATTTACTGTGTTGAAAAGATCTTCTGTTCAGAAGGTCTTCTTACCACCCAGTCTCTTGGGATTTCTCTTTTGAATGTTGTGATTTGCCTACTCTCTGACACGGAGGAGTCTGTAGGCATTGCTTAGTCCACAGTGTGAATAAGTACTTCTTATTTCATATGGCTTATTCTACCCCAGTTTAACTGAGGTTGGACATCAAGATGAAGAAATTAGAAACTGAGGAAGGGAAAGGACTTATTCTAGCTTAAGACCAGACCCAGGTGTTCCTATTCCCAGACCAATGCCTTATCTGCTCTACTATGTTGCCCTCCCAAAGCAATGGTCCTTCCTTTTTGTACAGCAGGTGAAATGGGAAATGAGTGACTTCAAATAGAAAGATATTGATTGTAATAATTTTGCAACTCCCTTTGTACTCAAGGATGAACAGGGCAATTTCAAAAAACCTTGAGCTATGCATAGTGTTGGCTAGAGCCTGTGTCAGATATTATGTGATTATGGAGTCACTAGCTAAGGTCTGGGCATAGTCTAAGGGGCTAAGTTCCACCTTAGCTCAGTAAACATTTATTTACTATGCCATTATGTTTGAGACATTGTAAGACTTATGATAATGCAGTGGGTACATTGTAAACTGACCCTTCCAGTTGCTTAGAGACTAACCTGCTACAAGGATATTATGGTGGAGACTAAACCATTGAGGTGAAAAGGGAGTTCTTGGAAATAAGTTGTCAGACCCCTCTGTCAGTGTATTTTGAGGACTTCCCCAGTTAATGTGGAAAGGGAAACCCAGATATAAGAAAGTCTTTCCCTTGAGGATATAAAGAACTGGTTGCATTAGGTCAATCATAATTTTGAAAGTGTGCTCATGTCATATGGATGCTTTTGCTTCTTCATTTGGTTGTTTACCTGAATACCTAGATTCCTTTTAGGAATTTGTTAATTGCTAAGCATTCAGGACAATGAAACCACAGTTCTTGTTCTCTGAGATAGAGAGGACAGGGTCAGTAGAAAGTGCCTCTTTGAGGGATATCCATTACTAAGTAAATTTGGCAGGAAGAGTGGAAGTGGTTAGAAAGTGCAGGCTACATTTAGGATATCATATGGGCTGTGTAGTAGAGAGGAGAATAAACATTAAGAGAAAGATTACAGCAAAACGGTGCTGGCAGCCATGGGAATGGAGAAAGAGAGTTCGGATGAAATTAAAATGGATTTTCTTTGTGTTCATTAAATCACAAAAGATTATTCAAAGAGGTTTTCAAAGCCACACATTTTCATCTTTAAGAAATACACCTTTTGGGATAAGGTTTTCTGAATAGAAAAGCCTCTCTGGCCAAAGAACCAGTTTTTGCCTGTTCTTCCCTTTTTTTTTTTTTTTTTGAGTGGGCTTGTGAATTTCCCTGATAAGAGGTGGGCCCTTTGCAAGGAGGCTGTTTCCCCTGAGTACACATTAAATGCACCAGGATGAGAGTCTACTTTCCCAGCCTATTATAATGAGTTAAGTATGGAAAATTCCATCTTTCTTTTCAGAGGCTCTTTGAGACATATCCTGACAGCTTGTGAGGTTGTGCTTTCATGATCTCTCCGGTCTCTTCTTTTTTTTTTTTTTTTTAAAGATTTTATTTATTTGACAGAGAGAGACACAGCGAGAGAGGGGAACACAAGCAGGGGGAGGGGGAGTGGGAGAGGGAGAAGCAGGCTTCCCGCCGAGCAGGGAGCCCGATGCGGGGCTCCATCCCAGGACCCTGGAATCATGACCTGAGCCAAAGGCAGACGCTTAACGACTGAGCCACCCAGGCGCCCCTCTCAGGTCTCTTCTATTGACATGAAGCCCAAGGTGGGGGAAGGAGTGGTTCACATCCCAGTGGAAGTGGCATGGTGAACTGGGGAGTCCCCATCAAAGATCTGTTTCCCCACCATCCAACACTGATTCACACCCCAGCACACTCCCACGTAAGATCTTGACACTATCCTGATATCAAGTGAGGAAGGACAAGGCCCACAGAGTGAATGCAGAGCCCACTTCCTGCTTTCATATTTGATGAGTGTCATTCCCTCCTTCCAGGATGTCCTTCTCCAGGACAATTGCCAAATGAGTATAAGGTTGGCAGCCTCATGCCACATCCCAATGAATCAGAATTAGAAACTCACACTCTCCAAAGATGAGCTCTTTATTTTATTTATTTATTTATTTATAAGATTTTATTTATTTATTTCAGAGAGAGAGAGAGCACAAGATGGGGGGACAGTCAGAGGGAGAAGCAGACTCCCTGCTGAGCAGGGAGCCCAATGTGGGACTTGATCCCAGGACCCTGGGATCATGACCTGAGCCAAAGGCAGACGCTTAAAAGACTGAGTCACCCAGGCGCCCAAGATGAGCTCTTTAAATAAGCATCACATTTTTGGGAACATGGTACAGACTGCTAGGTAAACACTAGACATCAGACATTTTCCATCCATGTTCTTGGACAAGTCAGTGCTCAAGATGCTAAGAGAGGCCAGGAAAGGACCTAATTCTGGCTTTTCTTTGCAGCACCTGCTTGCTGCCTATTTTATACTTATTCATTGGCCTGCTGCTCCTTGCCAGGACAATTGTACCTAATCAGAGCTGAGCTAAAAGTTTTGCCAACCTGTACTATGCAGACAACCTTGTGGAGTTGGCTGAAGAACTTTTTTTTCTGAAGAACTTCTGGATATTTTGAGATATATCTGACTATTTTAACAACTATCTAAAACCTAATATATTAGTCCTGATCAGTATTGATGATGAAAATAATTCAGATTAATCTTGGACCATCAGACAAATGTTTTCATAGGGCTTTTTTTTTTTTTTTTTTTTTACTTTTAAGATAGTATAAGAGAAGGTTTATTATCAGGAACTTGGAGTTCAACCAAACTCAAGTTAATACCTGTTTATTCATGAGCAAGTTCCTAACAGCACTGATTCTCATTTTCCTATCTGCAAAACATGGGTAATTATTATTCATACATACTAGGATTGTTTTACACAGCAAATGAGGTAATGAATCTGAGAAAGTATAACCTAGTTCATGGCATATTGTAAGTTCTTAATGAATTTTTACTCTTTTTCTTGAATACCAAGAATGCTCTCATTTCTAGACCTTTCTTCCATAGAATGTCTTTTGCTTATCTGGTTCTTTTCTCTCTTTCAAGGCCTCTGTCCAGCTCTTTCCTCCTTGAGCTGCCAAAGCCTGCAGTGATTTTTCTGTTCTCTGGAACCTTATGGCATACACTGTCTATTGACATTTACCAAAGGTTTTATATAGAGGGAGGGTTTTATTTCCTCAACTGGCATATGAGTTTGTCAAAATAAGAATTGTCTGTTCTATTCCTTTGTGTTTTCAGAGCTGAATCTAATGCCTGCCATACAACAGATACTCAGTAATTGTTGATGCTGTGTCAAACCACCAAATAATTCAGTAGAAAAAACATTTCTTATTTGCATCAAGGAGATGATTTCTTTTATACTCATGCTTCTGAGACTGCTTCATTCAAACATCAGGACTATACTTTTTCTGATGTGCTTGCCTTATAGGAGTTTGTATTTCACCTTTGAGAATGATGTGGGCTCTTCAGACTTTCCAGATTGAAGAAGCTTTATTCTATAGCTTGTTCTTACATGGAAGCTCTCTGGGACCTTTGATATTTTCCCATTTTTTTTTAGTATTTGGAGAGGACCTGAGGATTTTGCTTTTCTTGGTATTAAAAAGACCATGTTTATTTGCATGTGGGTAAAATAAGTATCTTCTGATTGTTTTCTGGTAATCTTTCTCATGAAGCCCAGATCCTTTTGTACTGTTTCTTTGGGCTACAGAGAGCCAGAGAGCTAATATTTCAGGGACTTTGGTAGTCTTTATTCATTATTTTATTAATTCCTTCATTCTGTAGTCATATATGAGGCTTGAGCTTGAGTAATGCTGCATGGAATAAATTAAGAACATGATATGGATTTTGTCTTCCATGTGCATCCAGGAATAATAGCTGACATTTGTCAAGTCCTTTCACTATTCCAGGACACATGCTGAAAATTCACAAAACATTAGCTCATTCAATTTCACAACAACCCTTTAACATATAGATTTTACCATTTCCATTTTATAGATGAAAAAACTGAAAATCAGAAGGTAGTACCATTCCCCAGGGTCACATACTTAAATAGTCTTGTAGAGCAAATGAGACATATCCAACGGTGATAGAATGGAAGTCAATGGAGTGTTTTTGTTTTATTTATTTATTTATTTTAATATTAGGATCCACTCTTGGTGTTGTACATTTTATGGGTTTTAACAACTGAATAATGGCATGTACCCACCATTACAGTATCATGAAGAATAGTTTCACTACTCTAAAACTTTTGTACTCTATTTATTCATCTCTCCCTCCTCCCTAACTCCTGGCAATCACTGATCTTTGTCTCTGTGGTTTTGTCTTTTTCAGAATGTTAGATATTTAGAATCATATAGTTTGTAGTCTGTTCAGATTGGCTTCTTTCACTTAGTAATACGTATTTAAGATTCCTCCATCTCTTTCCATGGTTTGATGGCTCATTTCTTTTTAGCACTGAAAGTGCAGCGGCTGGATGTATCACAGTTTGTTTATCCATTCATTTACTGAAGAACATCTTAGCTGCTTCCAAGTTTTGACAATAATGAACAGAACTGCTATAAACATCCATGTGAACACAGTGACTTTAAATACTTGCTATGGGAGCGCAGAAGCCAAAAATCAGGAATCTGATTTAGGCCTTGAAGGTGTTGATGTTTTAATGAGTAGACACAGATGGAGGGACATTCTTGGCGGAGACAACAAAAAAAGTATTTTTCGAATGCTTGCCAGACAAACTGCTGGGCGCGTTCACATGTTATCTTACTTAAACTTCATAATCATCTGGAATATTCCAATAGTAATATTATGCCTTATTTTCATAAAGCTGAAAACGAATGCTCAGAAATAATATATAATGTTTCCAGACTGTTTTTCTGGGACAGAAAGGTGCACAGTGCTGCACTGTGAGGCTCTCCTCCAGAGGAAGGGAGTGGGTCCGCACCCTGCCAGGTACTTTAGGATTTGTTGTTTTGAGTCCCAGCCACTGGCCAGATACAAAACACAGGAGAACTCTGACCCTGGGCATGCTGATGGCTGGGCACAGACTTGTTGAGGGCAGGGATCTAACGAAAGCTTGGGACACAGAAGAGGAGATTGATCACTTTTCTGTGAGGGCCTCCTGAGCAGCGGCAGCTATAAGTTTCCCTCCCTGGGACAAGAGGGTAGGGTAATGCCATCTTCCACATTCACCCACACCCCCCAGCCTGGTTGGACTTTAGCACAAAACATAGCACCTCCAGTAGAGGCTGGAGTCACTTACACAGAGCCACGCCCACCTGTACCTCATGGGGTATCTTTATTAGGGCAAGTCTGGCTGTGAATCAGCACCGTGGGCCTCTCCCTCAGACCAACACAGGTCTCCCACATGTACTAAGTCTACTGATCATAGAGTGCTCCAAAGCATCAGCTTCATTTCAGTGGAAAGAGGAACAGGTTTTTTTTTTTTTAATTAAAAATATTTTTTTCTTTTTCTTTGGCATTAGGCTTATAGTTTTTTGTTCATTTGTTGGCTTGTTTGTTTCCTTTTTTCATTTTTTGGATCAGTCTTTTTTTTTTTCCTCTCTTTTTTCTTTCTTTCTTTTTCTTGGGAATCAGGCTTATAATTTTTTGTTTGTTTGCTTTCTTGTTCCCTTTCCTTTTCTTTTTTCTTGGATCAGGGTTTTTTTTTTTTTTTTTTTTAATCAGGCTTATCTTAACAAACAAATCAAAGCACATTTAGTTAAAGGTCTAAATATCAAATACTTCCCACTGCAAGCAAGGAGGAACTCTACAGAGGACTGACCTGTGGGAAAGAGCAGCCAAACACAACAGCAGAAGGCACACAGCATACACCAGAAACACTTCCCGAAGTGCAGGCCATGGACAGTGTATGACATCTTAATATAGTATTACTATTATAGTATTACTCTCAGGAACAATAAACATAACAAGTTTTCATAACACACAAAAGGCAGAAACTTAGACATAATGACAAGATGGAGGAATTCTCCCCAAAAGAAAGATGAAGAAGAAATCAATCACAGCCAGGGATTTGCTCAAAAGAGATGTAAGTAATATATCTGAACAAGAATTTAGAATGACAGTCATAAGAATACTAGCTGGGCTTGAAAGAAGCATAGAAAACACCAGATAAACCCTGGCTACAGAGATTAAAGACCTAGAAACTAGTCAGACTGAAATAAAAAATGCTATAACTGAGATAAAAAATAGACTGGATGTAATCACATGAAGGTAGAAGAACCAGAAGAACCAATAGGTGATATAGAAGATAAAATTATGGAGAATAATGATGCTGAAAAGAGGAGGGAAAAAAAAACTATTAGATCATGAATATAGATGTAGGGAACTCAGCTATTCCACAAAGTGCAATAATATCTGTATCATAGGAGTCCCAGAAGACGAAGAAGAGTGAGAAAAAGCTATATTTGAACAAATCATAGCTGAGAACTTCCCTAATCTGCAGAAGGAAACAGGCACTCAAGTCCAATAGGCACAGAGAACTCCCCTCAAAATCAGCAAAAACAGGTCACCACGACACTTGCAAAATACAAAGATAAAGAGAAAATTCTGATAGCAGGGTCCTTAACCTACAAGGGTAGAAACATAAGGTTAGAAGCAGATCTGTCCACAGAAATATGACAGGCCAGAAGAAAGTGGCATGATATATTCAATTATGCTGAATGAGAAAAATATGCAGGCAAGAATACTTATCTAGCAAGGCTGTCATTCAGAATAGAAGGAAATATAGTCCCCAAGACAATTAAGAAGTAAAGGAGTTTGTGAACTCCCAGCTCTGCAAAAAATATTAAAGGGGACCCATTGAGTGGGAGATACCAAAAGCAACAAAAACTAGAAAGGAACAGAGACAATCTATAGGAATAGTGACTTTATAAGTAACACAATGGCACTAAATTCATATCACTAATTACTCTGAATGTAAATGCACTCAATGCTCTAATCAAAAGACATAGGGTATCAGAATGGATTAAAAAAAAAGACCCATCGATATGCTGCTTATAAGAGACTCATTTTAGACCCAAAGACACCTCCAGATTGAAAGTGAGGGGGTGGAGAACCATCTATCATGCTAATGGACATCAAAAGAAAGCTGGAGTAGCCATACTTATATCAGACAAACTAGATTTTAAACAAAATACTGTAATAAAGATGAAGAAGGGTACTATATTATAATAAAGGGGTCTATCCAACAAGAAGATCTAACAATTGTAAATACTTATGACCCCAAATTGGGAGCAGCCAAATATATAAATCAATTAATAACAAACTTAAAGAAACTCATTGATAATAATACAATAATAGCAGGGGACTTTAATGCCCTACTCACAGCAATAGACAGATCATCTAAGCAGAAGATCAACAAGGAAACAACGGCTTTGAATGACACAGTGGATTAGATGGACACAGTAGATTAGATATATTCAGAGAATTTCATTCTAAAGCAGCAGAATACACATTCTTTTCAAGTGCACATGGAACATTCTCCAGAATAGATCACATACTGGGTCACAAATCAGGTCTCAACCAGTACAAGAAGATTGAGATCACTCCATGAATATTTTCAGACCACAACACTATGAAACTTGAAGACAACCACAAGAAAAAAATTGGAAAGACTGCCAATACATGGAGGTTAAAGAAATCCTACTAAAGAATGAATGGGTTAATAAGAAAAATTAAAGAAGAAATAAAAAAATACAAGGAAGCTAATGAAAATGAAAACACGACAGTTCAAAACCTCTGGGACGCAGCAAAGAGGGTCAGAAGAGGGAAATGTATAGCAATACAGGCCTTCCACAAGACGGAAGAAAAGTCTCAAATACACAACCTAACCTTACACCAAAAGGACCTAGAAAAAGAACAGCAAATAAAGCCTAAAACCAGCAGAAGAAGGGAAATAGTTAAGATTAGAGCAGAAATAAATGATACAGAAATTAAAAAAAAAACAGTAGAAGAGATCAATAAAACTAGGAGCTGGTTCTTTGAAGGAATTAACAAAATTAATAACCCCCTAGCCAGACTTATCAAAAAGAAAAGAGAAAGGACCCAAGTAAATAAAATCATGAATGAAAGAAGAGAGATCACAACCAACACTGCAGAAACACAAACAATTATAATAGAATATTATGAGCAATTACATGCCAAAAAATTGGGCAATCTGGAAGGAATACATAAATTCCTAGAAACATATAAATTACCAAAACTGAAACAGGAAGAAATAGAAAATTTGAACAGACCCATAACCAGCAAAGAAATTGAATCAGTAATCAAAAATATTCCAACAAACAAGAGTACAGGGCTGGATGGCTCCCCAGGCGAATTCTACCAAACACTTAAAGAATTAATACCTATTCTTCTGAAGCTGTTCCGAAAAATGGAAAGGGAAGGAAAACTTCCAAACTCATCCTGGGAGGCCAGCATTACCTTGAATTCAAAACCAGACAAAGACCCCACTAAAAAGGAGAATTATAGACCAATATCCCTGATGAATATAGATGCAAAAATTCTCAAGATACTATCTAATCAAATCCAACAACATGTTAAAAGGATTCTTCACCCTGATCAAGTGGGATTTATTCCTGGGCTGTAGGGGTGGTTCAATATCCACAAATCAATCAATGTGATACACCACATTAGTAAAAGAAAGGACAAGAACCATATGATCCTCTCAATAGATGCAGAAAAAGCATTTGAGAAAATACAGCATCTTTTCTTGATAAAAACCCTCAAGAAAGTAGAGATAGATGGAACATAACATCATAAAGGCCATATACAAAAGACCCACAGCTAATATCATCCTCAATGGGGAAAAACTAGAGCTTTTCCCCTAAGGTCAGGAACACAACAGGGATGTCCATTCTTACCACTATTGTTCAACATAGTACTGGAAGTCCTTGCCTCAGCAATCAGATGGCTGGCTGGATGGCTCAGTCATTAAGCATCTGCCTTCAGCTCAGGTCATTATCCCGGGATCCTGGGATCAAGCCCCACATCGGGCTCCCTGCTCCAAGGGAAGCCTGCTTCTCCTTCTCCCACTCCCCCTGCTTGTATTCCCTCTCTCGCTGTCTCTCTCTGTCAAATAAATAAATAAGATCTTTAAAAAAAAAAGGAAAAAAATCAATCCCATTTATAATTGCACCAAAAATTGTAGGAAAAATCTAGGAATAAACCCAACCAAAGAGGGAAAAGATCTGCACTCTGAAAACTATAGAACATTCATGAAGGAAATTGAGGAAGACACAAAGAAATGGAAAAACATTCCATGCTCATGGATCAGAATAAGAAATATTGTTAAAATGTCTATCCTACCCAAAGCAATCTACACATTCAATGCAATCCCTATCAAAATACCATCATTTTTCACAGAGGTGGAACAAACAATTCTAAAATTTACATGGAACCAGAAAAGATCCCAAATAGCCAAAGTAATGTTGAAAAAGAAGACCAAAGATGGAGGCATCACAATCCCAGACTTCAAGCTGTATTACAAAGCTGTCATCATCAAGACAGTATGGTACTGGCACAAAACAGACACATAGATCAATGGAAGAGAATAGAGAGCCCAGAAATGGACCCACAACTCTATAGTCAGCCAATCTCCAACCAAGCAAGAAAGAATATCCAATGGAAAAAAAGACAGTGTCTTCAAAAAATGGTTTTGGGAAAACTGGATAGCAACATGAAAAAGAATGAAACTGGACCACTTTCTTATACCATACACAAAAATAACTTCAAAATGGATGGAAGACCTAAATGTGAGACAGGAAGCTATCAAAATCCTAAAGGCAGAAACCTCTTTGACTTTGGCCGTAGCAACTTCTTACTAGACACATCACCAGAAGCAAGGGAAACAAAGGCAAAAGTGAACATTGGGACCTCAACAAGATAAAAAGTTTCTGCACAGTGAAAGAAATAATCAACAAAACTAAAGGCAACCGACAGAATGGGAAGAGATATTTGCAAATGACATATCTGATAAAGGGTTAGTATCCAAAATATATAAAGAACCCATCAACCCCCTAAATAAATAATCCAGTTAAGAAATGGGCAGAAGACATGAACAGACATTTCTCCAAAGAAGACATACAGATGGCTAACAGACACATGAAAAAATGTCAACATCACTAGCCATCAGGGAACTACAAATCAAAACCAGAATGAGATACCACCTCATACCTGTCAGAATGGCTAAAAATTAACAACTCAGAAAACAACAGATGTTGGCAAGGATGTGGAGCAAGGGGAACTCTTTGCACAGTTAGTGGAAATGTAAACTGGTGTAGCCACTCTGGAAAACAGTATGGAGGTTCTTCAAAAAGTTAAAAATAGAACTATCTTATGATCCATCAATTGTAGTACTAGGTATTTACCCAAAGGATACAAAAATGCTGATTTGAAGGGGCACATGCACCCTAACATAGCAGCAATGTCTGCAATAGCCAAACTGTGGAAAGAGCTGATATGGCCATTGACAGATGAAGTATAAAGAAGATGTGGTATGTATACACACACACACACACACACACACACACATATATACACACAATGGAATATTACTTAGCCATCAAAAAATGAAATCTTGCCATTTGCAACAACATGGATAGAGCTAGAGTATATTATGCTAAGTGAAATAAGTCAGTCAGAGAAAGGCAAAAAGCACATGATTTCACGCATATGTGGAATTTAAGGAACCAAACAGATGAACATAGGGGAAAGGAAGGAAAAATAAAATAAGATAAAAACAGAGAGGGAAGCAAACCATAATAGACTCTTAACTACAGGGAACAAACAGGATTTCTGGAGAGGAGGTGGTTGGTAATTTGAATTAAAAAGAAAGATCGTGCACAGTACTGTTTTGTATAAAAAAAAAAAAAGAAAGAAATAGTATATAAAGTTTCCAAATGCACAAACCTAGATAAGTCACAATTTGAACTGAGTCTGACTCCCAAGTCTGTGATCTCTGTCTCGTTTTACCAGGCTCTAGTCAAGGGCAAAACATTTGAGAAAACAGTTGGCTAGAACATAAGACACAGACAGGATATGTGTGGCAATAAAGCTTGACAAGGAGGTTGGAGCCAGTCCATGGAGGGGCTTGAACTGGGCACTGTGGAAGGGTTTCAGGGCCGTGGGGTAGTGAGCGTGAAGTAGTCAAATATGGAGGATGAAGGGAAAAGTTGTGAAAAGGCAGGGAGCAAGAGAAAGGAAGGAACATCTTATTTTATTTCACAACATTGCCTGGATTTGATGGTATTGATGCTAGCAAGAGACTTCTGAGAATATGTAAATGTCTAATACTGGGCAATCTTTAGGAGAAGGAACAGGAAGCCTGAGTCGAGTTCTGTTAGATCTACCCTAGAGAGGAAGTCATGTGTGCTTTCTTTGCTGCCTCTCAGCATTGCGGTCTCAGAGAATGTCCTCTTGGTTACTACCAACCTACTTCACCAGGGTACTTCAAAACATTCAGCAATTTCTTTGATTTGCAGGGACCTTTTAGAGATTTTGCAGAGTCAGTCAAATTAAATCATGAGGACTTTTAGATCTGAGAGCTGGATGTAAATTTGGATGAAGAGGCTTCGTGTTTTTCTCTTTTATTAAAATTGACTTAGAATTGCAACTTTTAAAATCCAAATCTTGGACAGTTAATGCTGGAAGGGATGCCTGTGATCTTCTGGTAATTTTTAAAGATGAAAAACTTGACTTCTAGGGAAGTTATGAGATTTGCCCAAGATGACACCAAACCTGCCTGGCTGACATTAACACTGACGTTGCCGTGTGCTGAAACCTGTGCTCTTTGTGCTACTCCACAGGCTGCTTCTGATTTTAAATAATGTGGCCACTCATGCTGGGACCAACCAGCTGGAGAGTAGTGGGGGCATTTATTTACCCAGGGGATTATGGTGATAGTGTAATATGCCCTTTGAAAGGCCCTCTTCCAGAACATTGCCTTAAGCACGAAGGTCACTAATTCAGCCGTCACAAACAGTTCACAGAGGGGAGAGAACCACAGACTCTCAAGCTCTCAAGTCATCCCAAGTCAACACCTCTGTCCATGTGCTCACCACTGAATTAAAATTGCCTCTGAGGTCCACCCACTGGCAGGCCTCAGAAAGACTCTCCCTTCTTCCTATGCAGCCTGTTGGTTTCAGCTTGGTATAAGGCTTGTGATTTGACTTAGAAGGGAAGTAGGGGATTCCTCATCCATGTGGGCAGTCTCAGTGGAATCCACTTGACTGCAGCCCCTAGTGTGCCAGGAGAGTGGGAAGCAGGGATTCCACACCCCAGGGTATGAAAACAAATCCCTCCCCATACCTTTGATCAGAATGTCTTGCCAAAAATAATCTGTGAGAAGAGATGTTGTTCATGGCAAGAGTAATAGGTGGTGTTTTTTGGTTTTGGTTTTGGTTTTGATTTCCTTTTTTAGTGAGTAATACAAGCATGTGGTAAAAAAATTTAAAAATATGAAAAAGTAGACTGTGAAAAGTAAGTGTCCTTCCACTCCTGACCTTAGGCTTCCAATTCCATTTTCCAGAGGTAATATTTATGACCTGTTTTCTGAGTATTCCTTCAGATATAGTCAATGCCCATACATGCATTATTAATATTTTTTAACATGAATGGTGATATACTTTATATACGATTCTGCCTTTTTTTTTTTGCACTTCATATATTTTGGAATTTGCTCCATATTGAACTGCTTTGTTCTTTTAACCGTTAAATTACTATAGATATTTTATTTATCAGGCTTCTTTTCTTTATTATTTTACTTCTCTCTTGCTGTTGAGTACTCACTTGATTCAAGTTGTATTTTTCAAGTCATTAAACAAAAGAGAAAGAGACAATGTTAGAAATATATACACTCAAATCTACTGAACTCTGAATGATTAGAACAGTTTCTATTGCCCGTGTGACCTGCAAATAGTACAATCTTACTCCTGTGTTGCATGCAGTGAAAGAACAAGCAGCCAGGAAGCTTCCAGAATTCACTCTCAGTACATTCTAGGAGTTTGTGGCCATGATGGATTGATTGGTCCCAGCCTTCTTCATGAGGGGATCTCTATGACTGAATGGATTTCTTAAGATGGCTATTAAATGCTCCATTATCTAAAGTGGGAAAGTGGGGCTCAGAGATCCAAAATAATATACCAGAGAAGAGTTTGGCAGAAATGGGGACAGATCTTAGATGTCCCCCATGACAGAGCAGAATACTCCTAATTTATCTTAGGAGATGTTATGGAAAAGCAAGGGGGCAGTAGAAAGTCTGGGTCTAATCTTTGTAGAAAACACGAAGTGTCTTGTCAAATCATTCCTTCTATAGTCCTGCATTTTTGCTTCATAGGATATGACTTGTCAATTTCATTTGCTCACTTTTTTTCCCCCTAAAAATATATCCTTTTTCCTTCTTCAGGTGCCACCTCAGTATCCTCCAATTCAAAGTATCAGAGTACAATTTACCAGTAAGTATTGTTCAGTTGATTTATGTTTTTAAAAGAACCTTCCTTCTAGTCTCTTAATTTCTTTCGGAAAACAGAATCTCTCCCTACCCTTTGGGAAGCACGAAATCCTGCAATTGTTAGAGCCTGCATGCTGTTTTCATTAGGCACAAAGAAGGTGTATAAAGAAGACAAGGTTGTAATTAGTTACCAAATACGTGTTTGTCACTGTATTAATCACTTTATATGCCTCTCTTAATCCTTCCAGGAATCCTCTGAGTAGGAATTATTCTCATTTTTTAGGTAAGGAAACTAAGGCTTTACTTCTTACAAGGCTGTCTGACTGTATGACACATCATTTCCCACTAAATCGATTATAGGACAAGATTTTATCTTAATGAGAGTGGGGGGGGGTCTCGGATATGAAGACAAGGTAATCCTCTAACTACCAGGATAGCGTTATTTGGATCCATGATTAATATTAGGACAATAACCAGTAGTTTCTATATGGATATTCATTTGTTTATTAAATTCTTCTGAGCCTGAAGGGAAGTATATCTTGCCTTCCATCAATGGCCCTCATTTTCAATTCAGACTATCCCCCCTGGGCCTGGCGCAAAGTAAGAATTAACTGAATTATGCCGAGTAGTGGAGACCTGTTGTTTCCTATAACTAAGGGACATGGGCCCAAATGGGGAATCTGAGATATGGTTGCTTGGCCATTCGGGATATTGTGAGGTAGAAATAAGAATTATTTAGTCTTTTTGCCTTACACTTGGAATGGCCTTATACGAAACTACCAAAGCCATTAATCTGTGTCCTCCATCACCCCTCATATTTTTTTCTGTGGTAGCAACTCTTCCCAAGGCATTTTCCAGTAAAAACTAGTAATAAGGTAAAATGGAGAAGCAGGTCTGTGTTCTTAAGCTCTTCCACCTGCATCTTACTGAGCAGAACTGAGCCCACAGACATTCTGTGTATAACCGCATTATTAAGCTTAAGCGACTTCTAGCAAAGGCCAGTAATAAATGCTGTTGAGAAGTCCAGTCCCAAAGCATATGAAAAATTTGCATTTCATGGACAGGTGGAGAGAGGATTTAGAAGCATTAACAAGCTTTGTGTGAAGGTGGTGTGCAGGATCTGGGCAAGGGGCATTCCTGCTAACCTTCCCCTAGTCTCTCCATTAAAAAAGAAAGGAAGCACTGAAGTTACCAACCCCTCCTGGTTTTGAAAAATCAGGGAAACCTCGAAGTTCCATTTCCTGTCACTGGTCTGTTGTGACTACTGCCAATTGCTATAACCTCTTAGTTTTTGAATCCCAACCCCATCTGAAATTCTCTTGGCCTCTAGTATCATGCCTCTTCTTCCACTCCACAGGTGACGCAGACTCCAACCCTCATGTAGAAACACAATGTTCTCTTTCTTTCATTCTTTCCAAAATCTCTCCCTATCACTTTTTCTTAGATGAATTAGAAGGTTGTTGCCTTTCTGTGCTGTGCTAAGGAATCATTTTTTTTCTTCTTGCCCTCCCCTCCTTAGGGTGTGAGAATGAGAAGGGTTGTATCATCACATCCCCAAACAAAGATGAAACCATGAAGGTGCAAGACAACTCAATCATCATCAACTGTGATGGGTTTTATCTCATCTCCCTGAAGGGCTACTTCTCTGAGGAGCTCAGCCTCAGTCTTTATTACCGGAAGGGCCGGAAACCCCTCTTTTCCTTGAGCAAGGTCACATCTGTTGACTCCATTGGAGTGGCTTATCTGGCTTTCAAGGACAAAGTCTACTTTAACGTGACCTCTCACAGTACCTCCTACAAAGACATTCAGGTGAATGGTGGGGAATTGATTCTCATTCATCAAAATCCTGGTGGATTCTGTGCCTACTGAGGACCCGAGGGCTGCACCTAAGTCAGGCACCCAGCATGAACACTGAACTGGGGTTGGACAAGACTCTGATTCTTCCTTGGGAGTGGAGAAATTGTCCTAGCTTAGCCCCTAAAAATGGCCACACGGGATGTGACCAGAAGCAAATCCCCCAACTCAGGGATATTTAAAACTTATATTACATACCAATTAACTTTATTTATCCTAATGTCTTCTAAATCACCTACTCCTCATCCCTCATGGTTGCCTCAAGCCTACTAAGCACCTCTACAAGAATGAGAAAATAGGTGCCTCTTCCTTAAGGCACATTATTTCTATTGGTCAGGAAATTGTCATAATAAACTTTCTTTATTGAAAAAGACACTTGACTACCGTTTGCTGGAAATTTGACATCTGGCTTTGTCAAAATGAAGAGGACCAAGGAAGGGGCTATGAATCTGCCAAAGGTGGTGTGGACTAACCCTTGGCAGCCAAAACTGTCTCTCCAAGATGAAATTAGTTGCTGTTTGTGTAGTGTCTAAATACCTCTCTCATTTGGTGGAGTTCAAAAGGAAGATCATCTTGAGAACAGCTGTCAGGACTTGAAGACAGCCAGCTAAGGAATACTTTGTGCTCTGGGCTTTTTTTTTTCTTTACCACTTTGCTTGCTTTCCCAGCCTCCAATGTTCTTAATAGAAATTTCCCTTCAAAGAATCATCCAGGAGATGTGATGCTGTGAAAAATCTAAACAGTAATTTCAGGAAAACAGAGAGGTTTTTCTAAACCGGGACAGTGAGATAATTTATTGTGAGGGTTATCTTTATGGCATGGGAGAACAGTGAAACTGGACATCTCATGGTAAAAGTCAGTAAGAATTTAAATAGTCTGGGAAGGAAAACACATTCTTTGCCACTGCTAGGCAAAGCAACGCATGTGCATTTTCCCTCTTATGCTGAGATACACATTCAGCCCTATTTCTTGTACATGTATACCACATTGCTAGCTTAAAAAATGAAGCAATTCTATTCTTGAATACAACTTTAGGCCAAGACACTGAGAAGTTATTATATGAAAAATAATATCTGTCTAGAAACACCATAAAATTGCATATGATCTAATACTGATAAGTGACTAGAATGATCAATAATCAGCAATACCAATAAGGAAAAAGATCCCTTTGTTTTTAGTTTAAATATCCCTCTTGATGCATCAGGCTTATGGCACTGTGGACAAATACCCAGATGATTTGTAAGTTCTCAAATTTTTGATAAATTTTTTTAATGGCAGCAAATGGTTTCCTCCCAGTTTAAATAGAGTGCATAACATAACATAGAATCTTTCTGGATGATTCTGTGTCATCACAGTGATTGTACTGTGCTGCAGTACAGTGATATCTCCAGGATCTCCAGAAAGGGGGAAGGCAGCTTGCCCCACACTAAATTACATTTGGATATTTTTCTTTTAACACAGTTTTCCAACTCCTCTTAAGTGTTTATTTATCTCCAACTATGTTCTTGTCCCTCTATTTTAATTTGTTATGGAAAGAAGGTAAACAAAGGTGCATCACGAAAAGAAGCTAAATAAGAGGAATTGTGCATAAGGTAAGAGTAACCAAGTTCTGAGTGGTTGCCAAGGCGCTCACATAATCATAATCATGATCATGATCATAATCATAGGTAAACATTAATGGAGGGTCTGCTGTGGACCAAGCATTGGGCTAGATGCTTTACATGTATTGTTCTGAGCAAGATATTCTGTGATATTTGTCTTGACTACTCAGAGGATTTAAATGTGTGTGTGTGTGTGTTTATTTGTTATTGACTATGGTCTGCAAAGTTGAAGCTACTCAATGGGTGATATCTAATAAGTAAATGTTTATGACTATAGATAATATTTAAGAAAATATATATTTACTTTTTAAAGTTTGGAATTTCTAACTATATTTCTCCTGAACATGCACATTCCTGGCCTCAGCATAGTTGTTCTGTGGGTTGTCTGTCTTTGTTTCATGGTCCTTCTTCACAGAGGCCCACTCCCTTTGGGTACACATAGTTTGCTCTTCCCATGCTGGCTTCTTTTGGCCACGCAGGGATTTTTTTGTCATGCACCAGCTTCACTCCCCTCCCCCCACTTCCACCCATCAAAATATGCATGTCCCCTTTAAGTCATTCCTCCAGAAAGATAATTAAACCTTCTCCAGGCACAAAAAAGTTTTGTGGAAAGAGAACTGAATGAGAAGTCAAGAGATTGAAAATCTAATTTGATTCAGTCACTAACTAGCTAAGTGACCTTGGGCAAGTAATTTCCCATTTTTGGATTCTGCTTTCCTCTCTTGTTAAGAGACTGTTTTAAATCTTATGTTCATAGTGCTAACTGTGAATGTTCATACTAAATGTCTAGGTACTGGTTGCTGTGAGTCAAGTTGTAGAGCCTTCTCTTACACTGTGTGGAATTTTTTTTCTTAGACAAACATCTTCCCTCAGCCTTCTTGACAATTCCTTCAAAAGCAGTTCCAATTGTTACTTAGCAACTTTCTATTTAGGGGATGGCATAAAGGATCCTAATCTTGATCCAAATCATAATTTGTTCTTAAGCATACTGGGCAGGTCCCTTATTTTAAGTCATAATTTTGTAGTTAGTGCTTTTCTGGCTCTCAGGAAGTATTAATATTGATATTAATAATAAAGCTAATAATAATATTGATATTTACATAGAAACAAATAAAAGATTTCAGAATTCACTACTGGTTAAAGTGCTAGAGTTTTTATTTATCCCCTCTTCCTTTCCTTGTTCTTTTTTTTTTTAAAGATTTATTTATTTTTAGAGAAAGAGAGTGAACGAGCAGGGGCAGGGGGTAGTCGGGGGAAAGGGCAGAAGGAAAGAATCTCAAACTGCTCCCCACTGAGCTCGGAGCCCATTGTGGGGCTTGATCTCATGACCCTGAGACCATGATGTGAGCCAGAATCAAGGGTTGGACACTTAACCACCTGAGCCACCCAGGACCTCTTCCTTTCCTTGCTCTGATCAGCTAATTCCCTGATGAGGGAAGGATGGGGCAAGTATTCTGGTGTCCTATCTGCCTCCAATTTCAGCCATCAGAACTATGTCCAGGGCATAGTCAGCCTGCCAAACTCCATCTCTGCTTTTGAAAAGACATTCACTAGAAGTCCTCAGAGCTCCTCATGGTTCAAAAGACCAATTCAAATACAATTCTACTATGCACTATTCTCTCCCTCAGGAATTCTTGCCTCATTTCTAAACGTGGGATGATCTGAGTATTATGTCCCCTTTCCTTAGTAGTAATTACATCCTAAACCTTACTCTCCTTATCTGTAAAGTGGGGGATATTAATACATACCTTCTGGGTTATTGTGAATATGAAAGTACCTAGTATATTGCCTGAAACATGGTTGTTCTCAATACCTAATAATTATTAATTTACAAAAGTCACTTACTCTACAAGGCAAAAAGTAAGTACCAAACGAATAAAAGAATTATGGAGATTTAGGATGGAGAGATCACTGAAGCATAATGGAAGAGCCTTATAGGATTGAGACTGGAAAAGAGATAAGGAGAACATAGCTGGAGAAGAACAGTATGTGCAAAGGCCTAGGGGTAGGAATTCTCATGGTATTTTCTGAGGACAAAGAGCTACCATTGTGGATATGGCTCTCATTCACTTATTTCTTTATTTGAACATATTCTATTTTTCCAAGATAGGAATTTGTGTTTGGTCATGGTTGGAGATAGGATTAATGGGTAGTTTGAGGATAAATTATTGAAGGCATAAAGACAAAGCTAAGAATTTTGGATCATGTCCTACAAACGGAAACACTGAAGGTTTTTGAATAAGAAGAATTTATCATGGTTTGGGAAAAAGAGTAAGCTCTTGTCAATATCATTTTTCATTTTGACCCAATTCATATGAGTACCTTACTTTCTGTCAGTTAAACAAAAGCTTCAAATTACTTTTATTAGAAGAAAATGAGAAAAAGAAACATCATAAGAGCCACATTTTTAATACTTTTGGGAAAAGACATATAAAGAGCTTCTTATTAAACTCAAATTAAATGTTTAATAAAGGCTCCACTGGATGGTTTAAAAAATATTAAATATTTTCTAAAAAGTAGTATTTTAAGATATCAATCTGAGATGTTATGAGCACTAAAAAATAATCCCTGAGGATTTCAGTCACTCTTACACATTTATTTCTTTGTTTATGTCTTAAATATATCCTGTTTCTGAATTTAAATTTTTGGCAGCGCTTTGGAATTGCCTTTCATCTATCATCTATCATCTAATCTATCATCTATCTATCTATCATCTATCTATCTATCTATCTACCTATCATCTATCTATCTATCTATCATTTATCTTCTATTATCTATCTATCATCTATCTATCTATCTATCTATCTATCTATCTATCATCTATCTATAAATAATTTTCTCTCCCTGGCAGTAGCCTCACTCACAGAGTATGTGGGTGTCTAGGAACCTCTCCCTAGCATCCCTAGTAACTAGCCATAGTGGCTGATAATCCATGATCCATGGGATCGAGACATGAAAGGATATTTAAAAGTAATTGTTACTTAGGAGAGCTGACACATGAAACCTTTTACTGTTTTACCACCACCACTCCCTCCCCTGTCCAACAGAAGTTGGTCAGATGGTTTGTTTCAATCTTGAGGGCATGGGATGTAAAGCCCTTCAGTTCTGACTGGTGCCTGGGGGACAATTAGGGTAGCATTCCATCCAAAATCAGGCAGGGAGTTGACATAGGAAGAGGTTGCTAAGCAGGCAGAGTATTCTAGCATTCTGCCACAGTCCTTGAGAAATTAAGCCATTATGCATGGGGCACAGTTAAACATGGTTCTGATCAGCATTTTGATTGATGGAACTGGTTGACTTTGTTCATCTTTTTAGGGCCTATTTGTGAGATAAAACAGAGGGAGCTAAGAGCAGTGTGAGAATCAGTGGATTTCTTATATAACATCCCTTATATAATTAAAATATTCTAACCATTCATCCACAGATAATTGTTGAATTCCTACTATGTGTTACCATGTGCCTACTGTGTATGTACTAGAAATATAAATACAAATATAAAATAGTTTCTTTCCACTAAGTATTGAGTATAGTGTGTAGTATTAACTAGAGTGGGGAGAAGCTAGAAGCCAGGATATCAGGTAAGAAACTAAGTGTTGATGACTGTAAAGGAAAAAATGGATTTGAAAAATAACAAAAAATTAATCAGACCTACTGACTGGTAGGATGTCGGTGGTAGATAAAGGGAGAAATTAATTTGTTTGTTCATTAAAAATGTTGTTTTGAGAGTCAGGAAGAAATAAGAAACAACAAGCAAAAACAAGAAAAGAACAAATTAGAATGTTAGGAGAAAAGAAAAAGGGCTCATCCACTTTAAATTGGGAAGAGATCTCGTCGAAAAGATGACATTTAACTCAAGATCTGAAAACTGGAAGAAACGAGCTGTTTGAAACCAGAAATGTTGACTGGGCCAATGAGGTGGGGGTGGATAGTGGGAAAAGGAAGTTAAAAATACCATCTATGACCATGTGACCAATTTCAGAAATGAGGACTATAATAGTTATATTTATTCCTTATTTTGATATGACTATATTAATGTATATGTTAACCAATGTTTTCCTTCCACTCTCCATTCCTTTGCCATCTGTTAATGGTAGTTAACTTTACATCATATCAGATTTTATTTCTTTATTTGACAGAGAGACAGAGAGCACAAGTAGGCAGAGTGGCAGGCAGAGGGAGAGGGAGAAGCAGGTTCCCTGCGAAGTAGAGAGCCCAATGTGGGACTCGATCCCAAGACCCTGGGATCATGACCTGAGCTGAAGGCAGACGCGTAATGACTAAGCCACCCAGGCACCCCAACATCTTATGTTTTAAGTAATAGAATTTCAAAGAGGGAGTGTGACTCAGTTGAAAAGAAAATGAACATCACCCAAAGATGGATGAATGAATTTTGGATCATATTTGGGGGAGAGCCAGCATGTTGTACAAGGGACAGCTGCATCATTGTGTGGAAGTATCATTTTGACGTTATCTTTATTTGGAAGTAAATTATGATTAAAGGATACTATGGGGCCAAGGGGTGAACTGTGGTGGGGTTTGCACTAGTACAAGTTAGCTAAGATAGAAGCATAATTCCTAGAATTCTTTTACCCCTAGAGTTACAGGGAGAAGTCTGCATGAGATTTATAAGGTGGAAATAAAGAAACAGCCATTTTTATACTCGAAAGCCTGGAATACAGTGTCAGGTACTGTGGCAACTCATAGTTATTGTTGTGGATCTGTCGACTCACTATGTTGCTGTGGAGCAAAACCAGAACCCACAGCTCATCTTGCTTCTTCCAGATCTTCCAAGCTTCTCCAAGTCCTGAGGCAGGCATTTATGCAGCTCTGTGGTGAAGGGATCTAATTTCTCCTGCAAGTCACCAGTGTCCTCAAGGTTGGTGGTGCCTAGAGACAGGTGTGTGTTCCAGCTTATTTTTTCATGGGTTCAGTGTTCAAGAGAAAGTGACAGTATTGAGATTAGGCAAAGAAGATCCAACAAATAAGATAACAGTAGTCCTCAAAGAAGAAAATTAAGACAGAAAACAGAAAAAATGCTAAAACTATAATTTAAAAAAAACCCTTCTGAAATAAAAAAGATTTGAAACCACATATTAAAATGCATAATACATAACCTTGGGAATCCTGACTCTGAATGACTGAATTTTAAAAATTACTGAACTTAAAAAAAGATAAAGAATTCAGTTATTGTCTTGGCAAAATATTATCACCAGACTAACACTCTATTATTTTCCCATCTGCTATAACAAATTGCCACAAACTAATCAGCTTAAAACAACAGAAATTTTCTTGTAGTTTTAGAGGCCAGAAGTCTGTAAAGAGTCTTACAGGGCTAAAATAAAAATGTAAAAAGGGCTGGATCCTTCTGGAAGCTCTAAGGGAGAATCCATTTCTTTGCCAGCTTTTAGAGGTTATTCTCATTCCTTGGTAAATAGCCCCATATTACCTCACCTTTTCTCCTCTTGCTTCAACATTCACATTGTTTTCTTTCTTTTCTATAGTCTGCCTCTGCCTCCCTCTTATAAGGATACCTGTGATTACATTTAGGGCCTATTTGGATAATCCAGGATAATGTCCCTATCTGAAGAGCCTTAACTTAATCACATCTGCACCATCCCTTTTGCCATACAAGGTAACATTCATAGGTTCCAGGTATTAGGACATGGATATCTTTGGGGTAGGAGGCATTATGCAGCCTACCACAAACAGTTTAACCAGAAGAAAATAGAAAAAAAATATTTAAAATACCCAAAGGAAAAATAAATATGAGCCAAGGATTTTATATTCAGCAAAACTGACATTCAAGTATAGTTGGCATGGATAAATTGTTTTCAACTTTTAAGAACTCAGAAAATCTTGTTCCTATGAGCACTTCATGAAGAATCTATTAGAAAATGAGCTCCAAACAACTAAAATAACTACACAGACATTGACCTAAGGACTTGTGGTGATCATGAAACACCTGGTTTTTATAAAAATAAGGCTTAAAAGGAGGAGATTATAGTATATAATGGCTATATCCTCTGACAATGTAGGTATATTATAACTTTAAAATGGGTAGGGGAGAATGAGGACGATATATTAAAAATATGTTTTAAGTTGTTCTTACTAATTGTATTGATGGTAGTTATATATAAGATTGCTATTCTGAAACTGTTGTGTATGAAGTGGAGTAAAGTAAATGTATAATAATCACTCAAGGCTCAGCTTGAAGAAAATTCCTGCATAAGGCCTTTTTAAATTCTACTAGGCAAAAGAAAGCTTTTCTTCTGTCTGAATTCTCATTATATGACTCTTTTATGACCTTATTCTTTTCATGATGATGAGTTTCTATACTTGGCACAGTGATAAGCATATAAAGTTGGCCATTATACATTTTTATTTTAGCCCTGTAAGACTCTACAGACTTCTGGCCCCTAAAACTATAAGAAAATACATTTCTGTTGTTTTAAGCTGATTAGTTTGTGGCAATTTGTTATAGCAGATGGGAAAATAATAGAGTGTTAGTCTGATGATAATATTTTTGCCAAGACAATTATTGAATTCTTTAATCTTTTTTTAAGTTCAGTAATTTTAAAAATTCAGTTATTCAGGGTCAGGATTCCCAATAAGAAATTTATTAGGTACAGAGGTAAAACATTGATATTGCTAATAAAATTCTTATACTGGGTCCACATTTCTTTTTTCCCAAAGTGATGCTATATCTGAAAGATAAAGTATCTTCATTAATAATGTCTCCTCATTAAATAATGAAAAGTTCCTTCTACCATGTCCTGCCCCCGGTAAATGTTTTTTTGTTTTGTTTTGCTTGGTCTAGATTGGTAGTATGAAAATAGTTCCCCAGGGACCCATAATTTTACTGTTTTCTGAAGGTAATTTCTCTCTATGGGTATAATTTATTAGATAAACATCATAAACCATAATTACCTACCCACAAAAAAGCAATTACACTATTACTAATTACCTACTCACAACTTCCTTGTACACAGAACAAGATACCTTGTACAAGATATAAGGATGCTGTAGTATTCATTCTGAGTCTCTAGCCCAGCCATGTGCTTACAAGCAGAAGACTTTGTAAGAGGAGGCTTTAGCCAGCTGGCCTTAGACCAAAACCAAACCAAACCAAAACAAAAAAACAAAAATACCCCACATGACTTTCTTCTAGCTTGGCAGATTGTCTGTTAATTTAGTGTCAGTTGAAAACATAACTCAGATACCATCCAATAGGAGTCTTCCTCAAAGAGGAATAAAATCTAGCTGAGGAGCCTGGAGAAAAAATAGTGTCCCAAGCTAAGCACAAATATGCAGACAGATGTGTCTAGATTCACATTCCACAAGAAGGTCTTAACTGTTTTTTTTCATAAAGTTAAATAATACAGGAACATTTTTCAGATTACAGAAAGTTATGCTCTTCATAAGACTTTTGCCAGAAATTCTCAAGTGGCTAATTGTGGTTATCTGTGCCATAACTTCCTAAATAAAAGCTTCCTTCTTGGGACTTTGAGATGCTGAGATAGACCTTGGGAGCATCAACAAAAGGGATGTTGAAATGCAAGTGAGGGAAAAAGAAAAATAAAGCAGGCATGGAGAGGACAAGAACTCAAGGAAGGGACAATATGTTTCCTTCAAGAGCACAGGTTTACACTATAGGTTTAAACTTGAGGATATATAAAATTCATTCAATTTATTTGAACAAGTATTTGTTCAATTTTTTTTCACCAGGTGCCTTGACACTGTGCTAGGTGTTCTGAGGAATCTGAACAGAAAGAAGTAGAAAGGTAGCAGAATAATATGATTGGTATAAACCCAATACTTGGAATCAAAGGAGGTTTGAGTTCAAGTTGAGACTTTACCATCACTTATCAGCTGTGTTCTTTGGCTGATTACATACTTGTAGTTCCCCTACTTATTGCCTTCCTTGCTCCACCATCATACAGATAGGGATAATGAAACCTATTCCACTGGATTGTTGAGAGGATTAAATGAAGCAGTTCATGACATTTTCAAGATGTTTAATAATCTTTAGTTGCCACCCGTAGAAAGCACAGCTCCTGTCCTATAGGAAAATAATTCACAGAAACAAAAGATATAAAAGCCTCTAAAAGAAGTAGAGAAATATAGAAGTTTATATGGGCTTGCAAGAAGGATGAATAAGATAAATGGAGTATTTTGGATGATTAGCAAATGGTGAAGACTCTTTGATCTGTGTGAAGTGGTAAGCCTGTAGGTTTTTGTTTTATTATTGAAAATCCTATAGGCTTAAAAAACTTTTTTTAAAAAGTCAGCCTTACCATTTTACAGGTGAGAAATGTAAGGTTTGCAATAGCGGAGACTACTAGCTAATCAACAAAACTGTTTCCTCTTCTTCCTGGGACTCCCAGCCTCCCTTGCAGTTAGTAGTGGTCATGTGACTGAATTCTACCCAATGAAATGTGAGTCATAGCCCCTGCCACTTGCAACCCTCCATGCTCTTCTCTTATCTACTGGTGGATATTAACCTCCAGGGCAACCTTGAAGCCTTCTGCAACTTGTATCTGCAACCAACTGCATGGAATAAAGCCTGTTTTCCCTCTCTTGTTACCAATCAGAAAACACCTATTTCATCTACAAAGCAAGAAATTTCCAGTATTTTATGTCATTGAGATTTGGGGATTTTTCTTTTACAGTAAGCAGGATTGCTCAACTAAAACACTTCGGGAAAATAAGAAATTGATTATATATAGAACTACTCACAAAGCCAAGTTTAAAACCTCAGAGCATCAAGGAATCAGTTGAGAATGTTAGAGACAGGTGAAGTTCTAGAGACTATACTCACATTCTAGTAGAGAAGCAGCCATATTTAAGGGGAAAAGATATCATCAACACTACCACCAGTACCGCTATCATCATCATTGTCATGATTCTACAGGCAATAGTATGTGCAGTGGCTAGGGACAGGCTATGGAGCCAGATGACTTGTGTGAATCCTGGTTTACCGTTCACTACTTGTGTGACCTTGGGCAAGATACTAAACTACTCCATGCCTCAGTTTGTTCATCCATAAAATAGGAATGAGGATATTAATATTTATTTCACTGAATCACTGATGGCATTGTTATTTCATATGTGTAAAGTATTTAGAAGGGTGCCTGGCACATAATAAGCACTAATTATGTAGGAGCTATTATCGTTATGGTTTTAGGATAAGTCAAGACACTGGGGAAAATATGAGGCCACTGAGACCTCATATTGTTTTCACCTTTCCCTATCTATGTGTCTACAAAGAACACGGTCATAGGTAGCTGGAAAGCATGGCTATTTAGACTCTATGTGGGTGATGGCTTTTATTTATTTATCATTATTAATTAATTAATTAATTTATTTTTGGGGGTGATGGCTTTAAACATGAGGAAGTATAGCTAACCTTCTGATTCTTAAGTTGTATAGTGGATAATGAGTATTCATTTTATTATTGTCTTCCATAATGTTCACATACATATATACTATTTTGCATGCATCAAATATTTCATCAAAAACAGGATTTGTGGAGTCCTACTTATGAATTTATGGAAAATTATATAAATAGATTACAAATGTAATGAGAATCAACTTTTCAATACTTTAAATTTTTTTTTACTTTTTTCTTTAAAGATTTTATTTATTTATTTATTTTTCAGAGAAAGAGAGAGAGAGAGAGCACAAGCAGGAGCAGTGGCAGGCTGGGGGAGAAGAAGTCTCCCTGTTGAGCAAGGAGCCCAAAGTGGGACTCAATTACAGGACCCTGGGATCATGACCCGAGCCGAAGGCAGATGCTTAACTAGCTGAACCACCAGGAGTCCCTACTTTTTTTTTTTTAATTAAGTGGGTTCCATACACAATGCGGGGCTTGAACCTATGAGCCCAAGATCAAGAGTTGCCTGCTTTACCAATTGAGCCAGCCAGGTGCTCCACAAGTCCTGAGTTTTCCAATGAACCCAGTTTTAATATATGGTATTTTTGTATGCCAAACTGATATCTTGTCCTTTGTCTATATGGTAATGTTGATTTTATGACTACTGTTAAAAACACATTTGCTATGATTAAAATTCATAAAATGATTTCAAATAGAAAAAAAGAATGAATTTTTAATATTTAAAAAATAATAGGACAAACACTCTGATTACGCCAGTTGTAGCATAACATCCCAAAGAGATAAGTTGGCTTGCTTTGCTCAGAAGAATGAGGCTACGTGAGTGAGGATAAGTCAAATCAAATACAATGGTAAGTGGGTGACATTTGTCTTTGATGTCAACAGGATTCTTGTCTTTACTCCTTTATGCTCCTGGTTTCCTCCTGTCTCACCTTCTGTCCTTATCAAATCACACTTTTTAGCTACCATCACCTATTGCCTGGTTTTATTTAACATCTTCTTAATGGGTTCCCTTGGCCACTAATCATGTCCCCTCCAATCCTGTCTCTACCCTGCATTCAAGAAGTCTTTTTGAAAACACAAAATTTGACCATGTCACTTCTTGACTTGAAATTCTTGGATTACTCTATTGCCTTCAGGGTAGAGTTAAGATGGTGTGGCAAAGCAAAGATTACTAGTTGCCTTCAATATTTTCTTTTTCTTTCTTCCTTACTAACAGACCCCAATTTTGTTAGGGAGAATTGTGCTCAGCTAAGAAACAATATGTCCTAGTACCCCTTGCATATAGATAGGAACGCTTGTTTGACTAAGTTTTGGCCAATGGAATAAAAGCCAAAGTTTCAAGTGTAGCATCTAGAAAAGGAACTGACTTGGGGGGACTGTAACCAGTTGTTCTTTTTCTCTTCTTCCATCTCCCTGACTAGAGGAAATAGTGGCTCAAGCTTAAGTGGCCATTTTGAGACCTTGAAATGGTCTTATGGAGAGAAGTCCTACACTAAAGATGGAAGAACTGAAGGCAAGAATGAGCTGAAATCTTTAATGGTTCCTCCATCATGTAGATAACTTGGACTGCCTATTCCTGGATTTGTTGTACATGACAGAAAAATAACCCCGTGTCTTATTTAAACCGTTGTTTGGCGACTTCCATCTCTTACAGCCATACACAACTTCTAAATGATAGATGTGACTTTAAGGTCTGGTGTCTACCAGTCTCTTCAGCCCTTTATAGCATGTCTACCTACTTTTGCCCTCAACCCTCAAAGACCTACATCTCAATCAGAATTAATTACCTTGGTTCCTTAAACTGGTTGCTCTATTCTGTCTGAAATATTGTCTTCCCTCTCTTTGATTAGCTTAATGTCTACCTTCTCTCTAGTCTTAATTATTACTTATTCCAGGGAGACTTCCTTTTCAATCATTAAATCTTATACTATCTTGTCTGTTATCAACTGTAATGGATAAATTGTTTCTATGCTTCCTTTACTGGAACTTAGGTTTAGTGAAAGCAATAGCTAGGTCATGTCTACAGTTTTATCTTTAACATCTAGCAGCAATTTGGGCATCTCAGAGCCAGTTAGTAAATGTATGGTGACTGGTGAATGAATAATGAATAAATTAGTGGATAAATTCACACCAAAGTGAAAATTATGGATTTATTCAAATGAGCTGCTAACAGGGCTATTTTGCCTATGAAAAGAGGTCAGAAAGTAGCTCCTCTGAAAGAGATGGATGGTCCTTTTTGTTTTCCTGTTATCACATGACATAGCCTCCTATTCCACAGGAGGAAGAAAAGATGGCAGATTTCCATTTTTGTCTATAATTTGCCATTATCAATATGTACTCCTCACTCTTCTCCTCCTCCTCCCTTCCCACACACCATAGCTTAGAGGAAGATTCAATCAAGGATGAATATTTCTTCAGAGAAAACATCATCTCTAATTTAAACCAAACAAAATCCAAGGAGTCAGTTTGGCTCTTTTGAGTAATGGGCTTGGAGGAATGTGTCACCATGTGCCAGATTCTACACTGATACCATCAACTCTTTGCATAAGTTTGAATTTATTTTCCAGTTTTTATTGTTACTCACATTTCCATGTTCTTTGTTCTCTTTCTAAAAAAAATAATTTGTCAAAAGTTATCTTATCTTGGGGTCTCTGTCTAGGGAGAGACTGAAACCTGGCTGGAAATATTTGTTGGCCAAGAGAGAATTACACTGCTTATGATTTACTTGGATGAGTCTGTGAGTCTAAGATAACTAACATAAAATTGTTACTTAAAATAGAGGACTTACCTGGGATTCCCAAAATTTCTTATGATTTGGGCAAGTAATGAAACACCCACCCTCAAAGACTGACCAAATAAAGTAGCTGAGTTTCAAGAGTTTAAAAAGTCAGTTCTTTATTTCCCTTGGCTTTATGTTCTGTCACTGAAAACAGGAGTACTTTCTAAGTTATCTCCTTTTAAGGTACTCAGATGGAGTTCTGAAATTCTAAAAAGGAGGTTTGGGACCAAGGACCAGAGAAGCTGCATTTCTGAGATTTATATATCAACTTTTGTTTGTGTTTGTTTAAAAATTACTTAATGAAATTACTTACACATATTGAAAAATTTTTTATCAATAGTCACCTACTCCTACCTTCCTGGTCAGTGTCAGAATAGATTGAAATACAAATAAAATTCACTGCATATCTGGATTCTTTTTGTAACTGTAGCAAATTTGGTCAAAGTCAGCCAAATCCTTTAAAAGTTGCTGTGAAACAGATAGGTAGATACTCTTGACAAATCAGAAATATCTTGATATAAGTATACAGGTATATAATAATATATTGAGTCCCATACCCACTAAAGGAAACTTAGCCAACAGAAAAGACAGGTGATGGTGAGGAGAGATGCAGGCAGAATAAGTGGGGAAATTGTAGGTTTAAATGTCTCAGAGGCTGTCACCATCCCCTCCACTGCATGGCAGACATCACTCATTAATCTAGACATTCTCTTCTGTCATGCCTAAGTTAACTTCATTATTTTTGTTAACCTGATGTTCCCGGTAGATGCTAAAATTAACTGGCATTAGTAAGATAAAGAAGGGTTCTTTGTAACTAAAGTATTAAAAATGTAAGTACTGGATGTACTTAAAAGTTAGTGAAAAACTAACCATGGAGATGGGCCTAAATCACGAGTTCTAGTCAACATAAGTAAGAGATTGAGTTGGGATGTGAGTCCTACAGGTAGGAGAGCTATTCCAATGGGGAGAGAGGATGTGGAGGAAACTTTCAACACTTTGCAGGAAAACTGAGCATCCTGTGACCTACTTATATGGCATAGAGTACACAGATCTCATTTCCTTCATTTATGGTTGTATGACTTTGCACAAGTCACTAAACTCTCAAATTGCTGTCTTTATTTGTAAAATTTCAAGACAAAATTATAAGAATTAAATGAGATAATCATTAGAGTTTTGTAAATTATCAAGTGTTATGAAAACCTACTATTAAGGGACTATTGATTTGTAATAAACACTAGCCAGGTTCTAGATAGTTACTACCTCAGTGAATGTGAAATTTTGAGAATAATGAATGGATAAAATCACACTAGAGCTAATCTACAGAGAAATCAATCCTCCAGAATGATAAACCAAATCACAAGCAGGAGAAAATAACGGTGGAGGTAGAAGTGATTGAGGGACTTTCAAGCCAAGAGTCCACAGATACAAGAAGTGGGAGGCGACCCTGGAGACTTCATCAGGGTGATGAATTCAGTCACTATATCTGAAGTAATTTGGCTGTTGTGCTATGCAGTGGGCAGTGGTATATGTGCATGCTAAAAGCAGAGAGTAAGACTAAGGCCCAACTTCATGCCCTTCTACCCTCCGACAATGAGCAAAGGCAGGTAACCAGAACAGGCTGGTCCAAAACCAGGTTCCTCAGTACAAAAATGCACAAACACTGAAAGAAAACCTGTACCATGAAAAAGAGGCACTAAACTAAACTAACATATGAGGAGGAAGGGAATGGTTTTCACAGGAGGGGGTCATTGATGCTAGTCCAGACCAAGTTGTTTGCAAGAGCTCACCTATGCCCCAGAAGCTCTTCAAGAGCCACTGACCTACACCATACATCACAAGTCACACAGCTTACTTACGACATGTCCTCATTACTCACACTGGTGAAGAAACTTTCTTCAGAGAATTGTGAAGAATAACTTGGAAGCCAGCCATGCTTTTGGGATGATTGACACTGAAGTGGACAGGGACACTGAATGGGAATGGAAAACAAGCATTGAGTTAGGTACGTTGTGTGGGCAGTCTCCCCATAAGCCACAGGTAAAGGTGGGTACACACTGAGAAAATGGCAAAATGTTGATTACATCACTTTGGATTGTTTTTCAAAAGCTTACTATCCATTGGTGTCCTGACTTCTAAATGTGACAATTATACAAATACTTGCTAAAGACTATACATGTATCATGTATAAATGTCAATAAGAAATAACCACTGACTAAGTTCTCTTCACTCCTTTCCAGCAGCCTTTACAAACAAGATACAAGATAATAGTTAAATAACAACACAGTGAAAGATGTTACAAGTGCAGATGAATGGGGCAGATATGGACTGCTATTGTACTGGAAAAAGAAGTCCTTGTGAGTTGGAGCTCCCTGAGAAGTTTGCATGGACATGGTGGTCCATAGCTGAATGTTAAGTTTGGGTAGCAGAAAAAGTAAAAATGTTAGGCAGTTAGCCTGGTAACTTGTAATCTTTGTGGATCCTAGATAGGCACAAACCTCCTATAACCAAAAAGAGCTATGAAACCTAGATATTTCTCCAGGCTTTGGAAAAAAGTCAAGAAATACACCACAGTGCAATGAACAGGATGAGAAACCAGAATAAAGGGCATACTAAGTACTTATGCTATGAATTAAAGACATCTGTCATGTATGGCCATCCAGTGTCTTTTTTTTTTTTAAGATTTTATTTATTTATGAAAGAGAGAGAGAAGGCAGGGGGAGGAGCAGAGGGAGAGGGACAAGCAGACTCCTCACTGAGTGTGGAGCCCAATGCGGGGCTCAATGTCAGGAACCTGAGATCATGACCTGAGTGGAAACCAAGAGTCAAATACTTAACCGACTGAGCCACCCAGGAGCCCCTTCAATGTCTTTTGAACAGACTCTATACTTTGATTGTTCTCCTATTATGATTTCTACTTTTGTTGGGTAGAATGGCGCTAGCAAGTCATCTAGGTTCTACCACATAGACATGGGACTTCAGAGTGAGTTATGTGAGGAAAAATGCTATGTGTAGGTGGTTGTGGCTTGGTTCTGGGGTCGGGGTCAGTGGTAGAAGCATTGTTCTGTGGTGAGTTTCTGGGAGGAGTTTCTGGAAACCCAGCCATAAGTTTATTTCTCCAGCCCCTTGAGCTACTTAATATCCGATAATAAATCCTTTTCTGCTTAAAGTTGCCAGAGTAAGTTCTCTTTTTGGGATTAAGATGCTTAGCTGACATTCCATTGGTTCTAGGTAGCCTTTGTAACTCTTGGCTTTAGACTGCCCTACATCTTTGACTGGGGATGGATCACATGAAGTCTAAGCAGTGGAATGACCTTGTGTAACTCATAATATAAGAAGAGTACAAGTCCATTGTCTTCCTCCATCCCTTTAATGTTTATTCAGAAGAAGTAATCTTTCCCTACTCTGAAAACTCTGGTAGACCCCAGGACTTTTCTATTCAGGATGTATGGTCGCCTTCAGTAAAGAACATAGTCATGTGTTCAATAATTACAATATCTAGGAGAAGATATTAGAGAGATCTCAAAATGTGATTTATTGGCTCATTTCTCATTTCCTCCTACTTATGGATCAGCCTGTTTCAGCCTGGAAGCTTCTAGTGGGAAAGAGAGTCATGGTTAATTTCTTCCCTAACTCTCGATCTTTTTATCCCTTCTTACCTTGCTGGTGTGGGAATGTAAAGGATTAGAAAAAGCATCAATTGGGGGTGGAGCAAGATGGCAGAGGAGTAGGAGACCTGGATTTCGTCTGGTCTCAGGAATTCGGCTGGATAGGGATCAAACCATCCTGAACACCTACGAACTCAACAGGAGTTCAAAGAAAAGAATAGCAACAACTCTCTGAACAGAAAAGCGACCACTTTCTGGAAGACAAAATGATAAGACAGAAAAAATCACCTCAACAAAAAGAACAAGAGGTAGTACCGACTGCCAGGGACCTACTCAATATGGACATTAGTACAATGTCGGACCTAGAGTTCAGAATCATGATTTTAAAGATACTAGCTGGGCTTGAAGAAAGCATGGAAGTTATTAGAGAAACCCTTTCTGGAGAAAGAAAAGAACTAAAATCTAACCAAGTCGAAATCAAAAAGGCTATTAATGAGGTGCAATCAAAAATGGGGGACTAACTGCTAGGATAAATGAGGCAGAAGAGAGAATCAGTGATACAGAAGACCAAATGATGGAAAATAAAGAAGCTGAGAAAAAGAGAGATAAACAACTACTGGATCACGAGGGCAGAATTCAAGAGATAAGCAATACCGTAAGACAAAACAACATTAGAATAATTGGGATCCCAGAAGAAGAAGAAAGAGAGAGGGGAAGAAGACATATTGGAGCAAATTATAGCAGAGAACTTCCCTAATTTGGGGAAGGAAACAGGCATTAAAATCCAGGAAGCACAGAGAACCCCTCTCAAAATCAATAAAAATAGGTCAACATCCCGACATCTAATAGTAAAACTTACGAGTCTCAGAGACAAAGAGAAAATCCTGAAAGCAGCTTGAGAGAAGAGATATGTAACCTACAATGGTAGAAACATTAGATTGGCAACAGACCTATCCACAGAGACCTGGAAAGCCAGAAAGGACTGGCATGATATATTCAGAGCACTAAAACAAGAAAAATATGCAGCCAAGAATATTATATCCAGCTAGGCTGTCATTGAAAATAGAAGGAGAGATAAAAAGCTTCCAGGACAAACAAAAACTAAAGGAATTTGCAAACACAAACCAGCCCTACAAGAAATCTTGAAAGGGGTCCTCTAAGCAAAGAGAGAGCCTAAAAGCAACATAGCCCAAAAGGAACACAGACAATATACAGTAACAGTCACCTTACAGGCAATACAATGGCACTAAATTCCTATCTTTCAATAGTTACCCTGAATGTAAATGGGCTAAATGCCCCAATCAAAAGACACAGGCTATCAGATTGGATTAAAAAACAAGACCCATTGATATGCTGTCTGCAAGAGACTCATTTTAGACTGAAAGACACCCCCAGATTGAAAGTGAGGGGGTGGAAAACAATTTAACATGCTAATGGACACCAAAAGAAAGCTGGGGTGGCAATCCTTAGATCAGACAAATTAGATTTTAAACCAAAGACTGTAATAAGAGATGAGGAAGGACACTATATCCTACTTAAAGAGTCTATCCAACAAGAAGATCTAACAACTGTAAATATCTATGCCCCTAACATGGGAGCAGCCAATTATATAAGCCAATTAATAACAAAAGCAAAGAAACACATCGACAACAATACAATAATAGTGGGGAACTTTAACACCCCCCTCACTGAATTGGACAGATCATCTAAGCAAAAGATCAACAAGGAAATAAAAACTTTAAATGACACACTGCACCAAATGGACTTCACAGATCTATTCAGAACATTCCATCCCAAAGCAACAGAATACACATTCTTCTCTAGTGCCCATGGAACATTCTCCAGAATAGATCACATCTTAGGTCACAAATCAGGTCTCAACAAGTACCAAAAGATTGGGATCATTCCCTGCATATTTTCAGACCACAGTAGTTTGAAACTAGAACTCAATCACGAGAGGAAAGTCGGAAAGAACTCAAATACATGGAGGCTAAAGAGCATCCTACTAAAGAATGAATGGGTCAACCAGAAAATTAAAGAAGAATTAAAAAAGTTCATGGAAACCAATGGAAATGAAAACACAACTGTTCAAAATCTTTGGGATGCAGCAAAGGCAGTCCTAAGAGGAAAGTATATAGCAATACAAGCCTTTTCAAGGAACAAGAAAGGTCTCATATACACAACCTAACCCTACACCTAAAGGAGCTGGAGAAAGAACAGCAAATAAAGCCTAAACCCAGCAGGAGAAGATAAATAATAAAGATCAGAGCAGAAATCAATGAAATAGAAACTTAAAGAACAGTAGAACAGATCAACGAAACTAGGAGCTGGTTCTTTGAAAGAATTAACAAGATTGATAAACCCCTGGCCAGACTTATCAAAAAGAAAAGAGAAATGACCCAAGTCAACAAAATCATGGATGAAAGAGGAGAGATCACAACCAACACCAAAGAAATACAAACAATTATAAGAACATATTATGAGCAACTCTATGCCAGCAAATTCGATAACCTGGAAGAAATGGATGCATTCCTAAAGATGTATCAACTACCAAAACTGAACCAGGAAGAAATAGAAAACCTGAACAGACCTATAACCACTAAAGGAATTGAAGCAGTCATCAAAAATCTCCCAACAAACAAGAGCCCAGGGCCAGATGGCTTCCCAGGGGAATTCTACCAAACATTTCAAGAAGAATTAATACCTATCCTTCTGAAACTGTTCCAAAAAATAGAAATGGAGGAAGGAAAACTTCCAAACTCGTTTTATGAGGCCACCATTACCTTGATCCCCAAACCAGACAAAGACCCCATCAAAAAGGAGAATTACAGACCAATATCCTTGATGAACATGGATGCAAAAATTCTCACCAAAATACTAGCCAATAGGATCCAACAGTACATTAAAAGGATTATTCACCACGACCAAGTGGGATTTATCCCTGGGCTACAAGGTTGGTTCAACATCTGCAAATCAATCAATGTGATACAATACATCAACAAAAGAAAGAACAAGAATCATATGATCCTCTCAATAGATGCAGAAAAAGCATTTGACAAAGTACAGCATCCTTTCTTGATCAAAACTCTTCAGAGTATAGGGATAGAGGGCACATACCTCAATATCATAAAAGCCATCTATGAAAAACCCACAGTGAATATCATTCTCCATGGGGAAAAACTGAGAGCTTTCCCCCTAAGGTCAGGAACACGGCAGGGATGTCCACTATCACCACTGCTATTCAACATAGTATTAGAAGTCCTAGCCACAGCAATCAGACAACAAAAAGAAATCAAAGGCATCCAAATTGACAAAGAAGAAGTCAAACTCTCACTCTTTACAGATGATATGATACTTTATGTGGAAAACCCCAAAGACTCCACCCCAAAACTGCTAGAACTCATACAGGAATTCAGTCAAGTGGCAGGATATAAAATCAATGCACAGAAGTCAGTGGCATGCCTATACACCAACAGCAAGACAGAAGACAGAGAAATTAAGGAGTCGATCCCATTTACAATTGCACCCAAAACCATAAGATACCTAGGAATAAATCTAACCAAAGAGGCAAAGGATCTGTACTCAGAAAACTATAAAATACTCATGAAAGAAATTGAGGAAGACACAAAGAAATGGAAACACATTCCATGCCCATGGATTGGAAGAACAAATATTGTGAAGATGTCAATGCTACCTAGAGCAATCTACACATTCAATGCAATCCCCATCAAAATACCATCCACTTTTTTCAAAGAAATGGAACAAATAATCCTAAAATTTGTATGGAACCAGAAAAGACCCCGAATAGCCAGAGGAATGTTGAAAAAGAAAAGCAAAGCTGGTGGCATCACAATTCCGGACTTCCAGCTCTATTACAAAGCTGTCATCATCAAGACAGTATGGTACTGGCACAAAAACAGACACATAGATCAATGGAACAGAATAGAGAGCCCAGAAATGGACCCTCAACTCTGTGGTCAACTAATCTTTGACAAAGCAGGAAAGAATGTCCAATGGAACAAAGACAGTCTCTTCAACAAATAGTGTTGGGAAAATTGGACAGCCACATGCAGAAGAATGAAACTGGACCATTTCCTTACACCACTCACAAAAATAGACTCAAAATGGTTGAAAGACCTAAATGTGAGATAGGAGTCCATCAAAATCCTAAAGGAGAACACAGGCAGCAACTTCTTCGACCTCAGCCACAGCAACTGCTTCCTAGAAACATCGCCAAAGGCAAGGGAAGCAAGGGCAAAAATGAACTATTGGGACTTCATCAAGATAAAAAGCTTTTGCACAGCAAAAGAAACAGTCAACAAAACCAAAAGACAACCGACAGAATGGGAGAAGATATTTGCAAATGACATATCAGATAAAGGGCTAGTATCCAAAATCTATAAAGAACTTATCAAACTCAACACCCAAAGAACAAATGATCCAATCAAGAAATGGGCAGAAGACATGAACAGACATTTTTCCAAAGACATTCAAATGGCCAACAGACACATGAAATACTGCTCAACATCACTCGGCATCAAGGAAACCCAAATCAAAACCTCAATGAGATACCACCTCACACCAGTCAGAATGGCTAAAATTAACAAGTCAGAAAATGACAGATGTTGGCGGGGATGCGGAGAAAGGGGAACCCTCCTACACTGTTGGTGGGAATGCAAGCTGGTGCGGCCACTCTGGAAAACAGTATGGAGGTTCCTCAAAAAGTTGAAAATAGAGCTACCATATGACCCAGCAATTGCACTACTGGGTATTTACCCCAAAGATACAAATGTAGGGATCTGAAGGGGTACATGCACCCTGATGTTTATAGCAGCAATATCCACAATAGCCAAACTATGGAAAGAGCCAAGATGTCCATTGACAGATGAATGGATAAAGAAGAGGTGGTATATATATACAATGGAATATTATGCAGCCATCAAAAGGAATGAGATCTTGCCATTTGCAATGATGTGGATGGAACTGGAGGGTGTTATGCTGAGCGAAATAAGTCAAACAGAGAAAGACATGTATCACATGACCTCACTGATATGAGGAATTCTTAATCTCAGGAAACAAACGGAGGGTTGCTGGAGTGGTGGGGGTGGGAGGAATGGGATGGCTGCGTGATAGACATTGGGGAGGGTATGTGCTATGGTGAGCGCTGTGAATTGTGCAAGACTGTTGAATCACAGATCTGTACCTCTGAAACAAATAATGCAATATATGTTAAGAAAAAAAAAAAGAAGATAGCAGGAGGGGAAGAATGAAGGGGGGGAAATCAGAGGGGTAGACGAACCATGAGAGACGATGGACTCTGAAAAACAAACTGAGGGTTCTAGAGGGGATGGGGGTGGGAGGATGGGTTAGCCTGGTGATGGGTATTGAGGAGGCCACATTCTGTATGGAGCACTGGGTGTTATGCACAAACAATGAATCATGGAACAGTACATCAAAAACTAATGATGTAATGTATGGTGATTAAGATAACAATAAAAGATTTAAAAAAAAAGCATCAATTGGACTGACCAAATAAAGTCAGCTTAAACATGGCAGGTGTTTAAAGCAGAGTCTTTCATGAAGCACTTTGTTGGCTCTTTGGAAGCTAAGATCGTCTCTCAGACTTCAGTTCCCTTATTTTGAGCAGATACTTCTCTAATCTCGATGGTCACTTGAGCTTTCTGTAGTTACTTGAGCTTTCTGTAGTTACTGTGCTTTCTGCAGGTATTTATTTCCAGGTTTTTGCTGCTGGGGTTCCACTGCCTCTTTACATGGCTATATAGGACAAACACCCAAGGTGAGTTCTCACACCTGGTTCCCATCAACATCTTTGCCTTGACAACCTCTAGTAGTGTTGGCCAATCTCAATATAATAGCATGTCTGTTTCCTTACCACCAGAGCAGTTAGCTCATATTCGAGTTGAGATTCTTTGGGTGAACATTATTTATTTTATTTTAATTTAATTAATTAATTTTATTTTAGAGAGAGAGAGTGCATGTGAGAGTGAGAGTTAGATGGGGGGCAAAGCGGGGGAGAGGGAGAGAGAATCTGAAGCAGCCTCCATACTGAGCACAGAGCCTGAAGCAGGGCTCAGTCCAACAACTGGAAGATCATGACCTGAGCTGAAATTAACAGTCGGAAGCTTAACTGACTGAACCACCCAGGCATCCCATCTTTGGGTGAACATTAAACCTCAAATCTTTATGACATATAGTGATCACAAATTAAGCTTTTTTCAGTAGCCCAATGGAAAGCCACACTCCTATGAGTGAGATGAAGGGGCAAGCATCTCTTCCTAACATCTTGTTCTAGAAATAAAAGACAGGTATGTGTTTTGTTTTTTTTAAACAAAATGCTTTCAAAATTTGATAAACTGAACTCAGCAAACATGTATGCAGTGGGAAGTGAGTCGCTCTGAAGATGCAAAAATAAACAAAAAATTGTACTTGTTCCCTGTGTGGTAGATTAATAATTGCAAACAAATAATTGCAGAATGGCATGTGTCAGGGAGAAATGATGGTATGCAACCAGCCTGCTGAAATGATGTGATCAGAGGAGTAGATATCTAAAAAATGAGTAATATTTTTAAGAGGAAGCAAACCACACTAACTCAATGGAAAATGTCTCGATATATGAGATGGACAAGAAAATATGAGAAATTTCGAAACAGAGAGATTAGGCTAGGAATTTGGCTCAGTGGGGGGAGGGGAGTTTCCTTTCAATTTGCTACAGAGCAGTTTTAGATTGTGATGTCTTATCTTGTGGATACACTTCAAGTGACATCTGGGAGGCTCCTGGCTTCAGAATTTGCATACTTTGTTTGGCTTTAGGTACCTATATAAGTTGTCTGAGAACATCAGCGAATATCAATAAGATAAGTATCAGGAATTTCTAATGAGTAGAATTATTTTCCTTGGATCCAAATAAATGAGCAAGAGAAGAAATTCTCCAGGTTGTGTTCTTTGGTCACAGTGCAATAAAATGAAAAATAGTTATCAGTAACATCTTATTATTATTATTAAAGTAAGAATTCAAATCAATAACAACAAAAATTATATGAAAAATGTTTTAAAATTCTCCAGTACAATCACTAAAAAAGACACAAGCCAATGACTTAATAACAGACTTTAGATAAAATAACAAAAATTAGAGCTCCTCATAATACAGAAAGCCTTTGGGACGAAGTCACAGAAATACTCAGAGGTCAATTCTCAGTCTTCAATGCTTTTACTGTTAAAAATAATGAGAAAATAAATAAATAAAGCACTTAATTTGACTATATAGGGGGAAAAGACACATTAAAAGTCCTAAGGAAATTAGCAGAAATGAAATAAAACCTAAAAAAAATAAATTGGTAAGCAAAAAATGTTACAGCAGAACTAACAAACCCAAGAGCTATCATTACTCTTATAAGGTTGCAGCTTTAACAAGGAAGAAAAAAATGAAAATGAAAAGGAGGAAAAACACCACAGAAGAAACTGTTAGCAAGGGTTCTCTGAAACAAGAGAGCGGAAACCTGTCAGAGAGCATGATGGCAGAGGTGCAACATTGCAGCAGATGATCCAGGTAATCAGATGGCAGTGGCTGAAGCAAAGCTTCTTGCTCTCTTGCCAATCAGGGACGCTTCTTGGGCAGGCACCTGGAATAAGGAGCTCCATCTGATACAGAGACAGGGACAGAGGCAGAGGAGTGGAAGCTGCTCCTCAGAGTGAACCCAGAGCATTTGGGAGTGATGATTTTCTATATCTTTTTATTTCTTCTCTGCTAGTGGGAGACCCGCACAGTCTTCCTCAGGGTTAGGAGTAAGGAGAGTGAGACTTAACACAGGGTACATGTGAGATTTAACATGGGGGAGGGGAGGCAGGGTCTGTCCTCATTCCTGGGTCCAGAACTTACTGCTGAAGCTGCAGTTTAGAAGTCAGGAAGCTCCACGAAGTGAGTGACCCAATGGAGAAATGCTGTGCCCAGCAGCTTAAATGCTTCAAATGCCTGTGGACTTGCCATGCTTGTGCCTGTCAGGAGCTGGATCACTGAGTACAGTTGTCACAATTGCCTTGAAACACTCATATCTCAGGACCATACTCACCAGACAGAGCTGTAGCAGGGAGATGGCCTTGCCTCCCTTTTGCCTTCCAAGTTGTACAGGAGAGCATGGACAGAAGCTAAGTCACATCCAGGACTTCAGCTGTGGAATCTGGAAAATGTAGTCTGTAGCATTCCTGATGAACAACAGAACTGAATGGATCCAAACCAAACCAAACCCACATAAGGGGATTGGAAAATGATGTCAAGTGCAGACGAGCATATTCAGCACAATGCATCTGGATGTAAGTTTCCTTTTCACTTACCTTGTTTGGGGTGTCGTGAACCTGAGAGTAAATTTTTAGCAATTCTGGAAAATTCTCAGCCATTATGTACTCAAATGTTGCCTGTCTTCTTTAGGTTCCTACTTTCTCTTGGTTTTTGGCCTCTGAAGATTCATCATTACTTTCTCTCCATCGATTCTTGACTGTTCTCTTTTATGGTTTCAGGTCTCACATGTAGATCTTTCATCCATTTTGAGTTTATTTTTGTGTATAGAGTAAAAAAGTCATCCAGTTTCATTCTTTTGCTTGTAGTTGTCCAGTTTTCCCAGCACCATTTGTGAGAGAGGACTGTCTTTTTCTCATTGCATATTTTTGCCTCTTTTGTCATAGATTAATTGATCATACAATTGTGAATTTGTTTTTGGGTTCTTTTTTCTTTTCCATTTATCTATGTATCTATTTTTGTACTGTCTTTGTCAGTTTAATTTTCACGCCCAGCCAGGAACCCTAAGAGGGTTGAGAAAATTTTTTTCCTCTCCTACACTTAAGTAGGGATGCTTCTAATGTAGTTCCCAAACATGCAATTAAAAATAACTTTCTTCCTTTACTTGAGGGCCATGATGACTCTGGGAAGAGCAATGAAAGCTGTTTCCTATTACCATAATCCCTCAGATGCATTCTCTCACAGCAAGCAGGGGCAGAGAGAGTGTGGTAAAAAAGCTTCCTTGGGAGCAGAACCCACGAATATTCTCTCTTTACCCTGGGTCAGGACCAAGTGTGTTCTACTAGATTCTGCCAATCCAATTAAAAGGGGCAAGGCATCTTGGCTGTTAAGTCTGGCTAAAGGCTAAAGGTGGGGCCCAGGTCACTGCTACTCTGGGACTGAATCTCGCATGAGTCACAGATGTGCAGAAAGGAGACGCTTGTAGTTCACAGGCGCTGATGCATGGCTGCACCCACCCAATACCCTTCTAGTCTTCTCTTCCACATTACAGTGTGCTTATAAAATATACTCTTATCCTGCCTCTACCCTGTTTAAAATCCTCCAATGACTCCTTCATTACCTTCAAAGTAAAACTCAAATATGTGATAGAAGACCATTCATGATCTTAGCCACTAGCGACTTCCCCACTTGAGCCATTCAAAACATTTTGCTTTTCTATGAACATATCTCATTGTTCCAAATCTCTGGTCAGAGTCAACCATTCTCTGGGTCTCCCAAACTGAATCAATGAACTCTCTGCCAAAGGACTTTTGGACTTGAGAAGAGAGAGAGAAATTGAAGGTAGGGGGAGAGATACCATCTCAGCTGGTAGAAGCTGCAAAAGGTCAAACTCAAGAGTTGTTGGTGACCATGTTTTGTCCAAATGTGTAGAGAGGATGAGACCCACATGGAGATAAATGAGAAAAAGACTGAGAGTCTTGGCAGCATTGAGTCTCCAGTCCCAACTGGGTTTTATTATATTGCTAACCTGGCTAACTCCTCCTTATCCTTAAGAGTTGCAAGTACTGAGACAGTACACAAAAATAAGGGAATGAGTTTCTGGTCTCCAGTGAAAGTGCCATATAGAGCGTACCATCCAGGAGCACTCCCTTTAGTTTGTCTGCTTGGAATAGCGTATGACTGGGAAAGACGGGTGACATCCAGTTATTTCTAGCTTTGTCCTTAAAGAAAGTGCCCAAGGCTTTTATTTATAAAAACATTCTTTGGGACTAATTCTCAGCAATTAAGATGATATCCTGAGCTTTGTGAAAATATCTGATAATCTGAATTTTATAAAGGTATAAAAATAAAAATTTTATACCCTTTATAAAGGTAATGTGTTTAGAGGTTTCAATGGAAAAAATATGCCTTGTTAAATAGTTTTCCTTCTGCAAACTGCCTCTTAGGTACATCCAGGCAAGCAATGTTTGGAATGCAAGAAAGAATCCAAAGAATTAAGTTAGAACATACTGATTATCTGCAAAATATTCCTTTTAGGCTTCAACATGGAGCAAGTTTGTGCTGATTGACATTGAGGTGTGGAAATCTATATCTAAGAAATTTCCCTTTCATTGTTAGCACAAGTTAATACTTGGGAAGCTGCTTGGGAAAAGATGCAGTGGGGTGTGCCTGTGATGATTCCTTCCTTTTCATTCATAAGAAGCTGACTCAGCTCTCTCCATGTCTGGGCAGGCAGTGACTGAGCAGTCTGCAGGATGCCAGTGAACAGAGGAAGCCCATGACATAGCTCCACAGACTGCAGCTGAAAGGGGTGCCACTAGTTTAGCAAATTCAAAGTCAGAGAAGTGGGTAAAGGTAGAGGCAAGGAGCCGGGGCACCTGATGAATATAATAGGATGTTTATAGCTGGAACTTCAAACTGGAGTCCCCCTCAACCTATAGGTACACCAAAGATGAAGGAGAACATGTTGGGTTTTCCTCCCTCGCCTTTGTTTATTCAAAAAACCAAACCCCAAAAAACCTTCTTAGGCTTTACGTAACAAGGAGCTCAAAAACAGGGGAGGGAATAAACTCTTGGTACCTGCAAAGCTGCCTGAATTAGGCACTAGTCAGTGCCTCCTGTGCCTATTTTGCATGATTTCGAGAAGAATCATTATTCCAAATTCTCAGGTGCCAGGGTCATCGTGGCAATGAACACTGAGCCCAGTCTCCTCCAAGCCCTTCAGTCTCTCCGAGAGCAGGACTCAGCCTGGATCTCCTTATTTGGGTATTAGGATGGCAGGACCTCTTCAGACCACTTAAAGAACCTGACAGTTGGGGGGAATTAAAAGCAGATTAACAGAGGTTTGAGCTGTACCCGGGCTCTAAATCATGAAAGGAAGAAGCTGGACCTTCACTTCTCAGCCCAGGCCCCCTCCCTTGCCTGGCTAATCTAGCATGTGGCCGCAGCTCCTCAGGAATGTGCTAAACGGAGGAAGCAGATGGTTGGTTTCACTTTTATAAGTAATAACAACTTAGAGAAACTGGCAGAGAAAGATCCCTCCAGGGCTTCCACTTCTCAGTGATGCAACTGGCCCTTTGCAAAGCAAAGGGGTGATGCAAATGGCTTGGGCTAGCCCAGCAGGAATCTCTGGTGGGTGGAACAGTCAAGGGGGATTTTCTTCCAATTAGGATAAAAATTGGCATCCCTGCCCAGTGGGAGGAGCAAGCAACTGAGGCTTTTGCTTTCTGGAATCCGCCCAATGAAAGGAGACACAGCTGCGGGGATGAAGTCTGGGCTCCTGATCACCCAGCTCCTCTGATTTTAAGTCGATTTTTGTTTCCTCTATGGAAGGGTCTTGCTTTTTGACCACCTTAAGCAAAGACTAAAATAATGTGTTCTCCTTGGGAAAGGAATTGATCCTCCAGATCTGTGCCAGCACCTTAATTTTACATGCCGATTGTGACTCACCCATAAAATCAGGAGGCTGCATTTCTCAAGGGACTCATAGTTACAGAAAGTAGAACGCAGCCCAAGCTAAATAAATGCCAGCCTAAATTGTATGTGCAGGAACTGAAGGACAGACTTCCTCAGGAGGTTACTGTGTCCCTCTGCATCAAAATAGAACTGTTGGCTTCAGTGAAAGGGTATGTGCTTTACAAGATCATTTCCAGGAGTGATGACAGAGTTATGAGGGCCCACAGGGCCTCCCCCTCTCATTGACTTAATTTGTAAATTACACCCTGTCTTCTCCTCCCCAGAGGAAAAAAAAGACTTGTGATGACCTATTACAAAAACAAACAAAATGAGCAGCAACGTGATCACAGTTGAAACAGAAGACCTAAGGCAGGTAGAGGGAAGTGTTTGGTTAATAAATATGCCCAAAGGAACATCGATATTATTCCTGGGAATTGCACACTCAGGGAGTCAAAAGAAAGCAGTCAGAGAAAATAGCCAACCAGCCAAAGAAAGAAGGAAGGAAAGAGGGAAGGGAGGAACCAACACTTATGGAATACCTAGCATTCTGCTTTCATAGGCACTTTTCTCCAGTCCTAGAACAGTCCTAGGAGAGTGATCTAATTTTCTCTCTTTTACAAAAGAATACAGAAAGGTTAAATACATCAGCCCAAGATGGCAAGACTAGTGGCTGGGACTAGGATGCAGCTTTGTCTTTCCATGTCCAGAAGCTAGTGAGGCTCAGTGCTTAAGAGTATGTTCTAGAGAACCAGACAAGGGTTCAAGTCCTGGTCCCACCAGGTACTACCTATCTGTGTGCTTTCTGGCACATTCTTTAACCTCTTCATGCCCCATCCCTGAAATGGGGATAACGTAGATTACATGAGATAAGCTATATAAAACAAGTACACTAGTATCTAGAACATAGTGGATGCTCAAAAACTATTAATTATTATACAGAAACTGGTGGGAGTGGGTGGGGCCCCAAATGTGTTGTGTTGTGTTTGGGTTTTTGTTTTTTTTTCTTCCTAGATTTCTGTCTTAGTCTGTTCAGGCTGCTGTAACAGAATATCATAGACAGGGTGGCTTATAAACAACAGAAATTAATTTCTCACAGTTCTGGAGTCTGGGAAATTCAAGATCAAGGCACTGGCAGATCTGTGTCTGGTGAGGACTTCCTGATTCACAGATAGCCATATTCTCACTGTGTTCTCACATGGTGAAAGGGATGAGGGAGCCTTCTGTTTTGTGTGTGTGTGTGGGTGGTGTATAAGGGCATTAATTCCATTCAGGAGGGCTCTCCTCTCATTACCTAATAATCTCCCCAAAACTCCACCTCCTATTACCATTACATTAGTGATTAGGATTTCAACATATGAATTTTGAGGGGACATAAATCAATCTACAGCAATATCTTTTTAAAAATAAAATTCAGGGGCGCCTGGGTGGCTGGGTCGGTTAAGTGTCCGACTCTTGATTGCAGTGTGTGTCATTATCTTAGGATGGTGGGATCGAGCCTTGCATTGGGCGTGGGAACTGCTTAAGATTCTCTCCTTCTCCCTCTGCCCCTCCTCTTCCTGCTCATGCAAACTCTCTCTTTCTCTCTAAAATAAAAATAAAAATAAAAAAACAAGGGGCACCTGGGTGGTGCAGTTGATTAAGCATCCGATTCTTGGTTTCAGCTCAGGTTGTGATCTCAGGGTTATGGGATCGAGCCCTGTGTCAGGCTCCATGCTCAGCACAGCGTCTGCTTGAGATTCTCTCTCCCTCTCTTTCTGCCCTTCCCGCCCACACTCTCTCTCCCTCTCAAAAAAAAAAAAAGTCATCACCAAATGCAAGGTCATCCAGATTTTCTCCTATGTTATCTTCTAGGAATTTTATACTTTTGCCTTTTACATTTAGGTCTGTGGTCCATTTTGAGTTAATTTTTGTGAAACATGTAATGTTTATATTTAGATTTTTGGTTTTTACATGTAGATATACAGTTGTTCCAGCACCATTTTTTGAAAAGCTCATCTTTATTCCATTGTATTGCCTTTGTCCCTTTGTCAAAGATTACTTGAGCATATTTATGTGGGTTCTCTATTTTGTTCCATTGATCTATTTGTCTAGTCTTTCACCAACACAGAATTTGTTTTTTATTAACAACAGCTGGGAAATTAAAAAAAAACCACTTCACTATTTGTTATTAAATGCCACAGCTGTAACTTCTTGCCCAAGGATCAAGCCTCAGAGACCTCTGGCCTTGAGATCTAGAAGAAAATTGTCTCCCTACTGGCTGATGGCTACTGCCTCAGCAGGTAGTCTGAACTGGTCAGGCTTTTCAGCTCCTAGTTTCCTGTCCCCACTGGACTAGTCTTCAGGGTGAGGAGGCCGTGCAGCCTGAATCAGAGTGGCTCTCAAAACAACATCTCAATATGATTCTTCTCCTTGGGGTCAAAGATGGGGCCCAGATGCTTGATGATGGCCTCCAGGGACAGGTTGTTCCTGGGGGCCAGTTTCATGTGCAGCTAGTACTTGTAGCATATGAGCCGCATGCTAGCCTTTCCTTGCTGCACTCTTCCCTGGTGAGGAGTTTACAGGGCCAAGTGGATATGTCTACCTGAAGTATGTGGACTACCTTATTTACCTGCTTCTAGGCTTACTGGTTTGGGTTTTTCCCCTATGTCCATCATCCAGAGAGTGAACCACACTTGTGGCGTGCACAACCTTAGGCTTCAGAGTGGTCAGGGCAGCAGTTTGCATCAAGGATAGGAAAGGTTGGGAGTGGGGAGGGCTGTGAATATTGCTTGGATGTGTAAGTTAAGGTGTTGACACAGTCATGTGAGATATGTAGAAGGAGCCAAGGGCTGGAAGAGCAGGGATGGGAGTAAGGGACAAGAGCAAGCTTTTGGCACCGTCATTTTCCATACGAACTTTGAAGAGGCCAAGAATTCCAAATTTGTAACAGGATTTCCAGATCATTATGAGGGCGTATTTGTCAAAGTAAGAGGGTGGAACAGAACTCTGCCTATGGCTCCACAGATTTTGGGGGTGGGCCTGTTGGTGAGTGATAGATCTGGGACAAAATTCAGTAATCTGGGCTTCTGTGCCAAAGTTCTTTCAACTCTTACTTTTTTCTTTTTAGAAGTGGGGAGCTGCAGAGGGAGATGGTGAGAGAGAATCTTAAGCGGGCTCCATGCCCAGCACAGCGCCTGACATGGGGCTCAATCTCACAACCCTGAAATCATGACCTGAGCTGAAATCAAGAGTTGGATGTTGAACTGACTAAGCCACCCAGGTGCCACCCCTCCTTCAATTCTTTTAATAAGCTCAGCTCACCCTTACTAAAAACAACTGCTTCTCCTAGATTTCTTCCAGTTTTACCCTGCTAGTCAAGTGTGAAATATAAGGCTGAATCAGAGAAATTATGCTCATCCTCAGTTAAGTTAAAGTACAGTTTGTTTTGGTCCCTCAGTCTCCCCTATCTCTTCTCTTCTCAAGCACCAATAACTTATGCTGTGGCCCATGAACTCACTTTCTTTCTCCCTAAAACTCATCCAAAAGATGACCCGAGGGTAGGCCCAGGGGATACCGACAGAGCTTGGATAGGCAGGCTGGAGTATCTGCATGTCTTCATAGCTCATCATATTATGGAACAGAGCTAGAGGTGGAAACAGGGAGCAGGCTTTGGGCTGGGGGTCTGAGGATGAGCTCTCTCATCCTATCACATTCAAGCACAGAACTCTGAGAAGAGTCTAAAAATTCTGAATTTGAATTTGGTCTTTCAAACTATTATAATCTGTATAAGATGATAAAACATATTTAATTTAACAGTTTCTTAGTTTGACTTAGAACTTTCAAATATTTAGAATATGGTACATGGGTCTTCATTTATTTTTCCACACCCAGACCTGAGAATATTAGGAGTAGATCTACTTAGAAGAATGTTTCCCCCATAGGATATGCTTCTCCTCTTCTTGGAAAAGGCCTGGTGAAGTTTCCATCCTAAAGTCTACTATCTGAGGTAGGTAGAGACTTTCAAGCCTGACCACTGGCTGATCTTTACTATCTTCCTGGTTTAAGGTAAGGGGGTCCTATATAGCTTTTCAAAATGGGCCTCAACTTGTATTGGTTCTGTGTTTTCTTAGGTCCTTCCTGAAGTTTTCCCCTATCCTGGGTGTGTTGAGAATTAGCAGAAAAGGATAAAGTCCTCTGCATTCCACCCATTTTTTCTCACTCCAACCTCCAAAACACATTCATACACATGTACAGAGCCACAAGATTCCTGTAAAAACTGGAAAAAAATTAGAAAAAAAATCACTGATGTTTTCTGGAGCTTCCTTCCACCTCTTACTGCTCTAGGGCATTTTCCACTCAAGGCTATTGACTTAAAAGAAAACAAAGAAACAAAAAACACCCTTAAGACAAAAGAAAAGGGAAGGGTTCTTGTCAGAACATGGAAAACAAAATTCAAAAATAACTCATATTCTCATATTTTCCTACAGACATGATGCAAGCATTATCCAGTTAAGGAACTGCTGATGCCAATAACATGATTTCTGGTCCTTTGCTCTTCTTTCCCATCAATGTTTTCTCAAGCCTGGGTTCTGGTCAGTGACTCTTGAATGCAACCTTATAAACAATCACTCTAAGATGCCTACAAGAAAATCTTAGAGCTATTGCCCCCTTTAAACTTGCACTTGTATTTTTATATACATATATACTCATGGGGTCTTTCTTATGTTCTATAAATAGCTCTTTAAAATTTCCTGATATGTAAGGGGATTGAAGGAGATAGAAATGGGATAAATGCAACCAGGAGCATATCAAAATTTAGAAAGTAACCAAATAATGTTGATAATTTTGGGCACAACTCAACAGGTTTTAAAAATATCAAGACATTAGGATAATTCATCAGTCCATTCATTCATTCAACTAATAAATTTGTTTCCTTTTTTCCTACTCTAACAAAAAGGATTCAAGCAGCTAAATTGAACCATGGTGTTCATTCACAAGGATTGTGTACCCTATTCTGGACAATATAAAATTGTGATACAATGGGTATCTGTATTTGAGAAAGTTAAAACAATGTAAGTCTTTGTCTTTTGTAGATATTCTACTCTCAGTTTTACCTCATTTCCCCAATCCATATTCTATGTTATGACCAGAGTTCTCTCTCTGTAATGAAAATCTCATCACATAAATCTGCTTAAAGCCCGTTAGTGGTTCTCTATTACTTATTGGAAGAAGGTAAAGTGCCTTAGAATTGTGTGTACAGTGTTCGTGATCTTGTCCAGGTCCACCTTTCCAGACTCATCTGCAGTTACCATCCCTCCTTCCTGTTTATAGAATGGGAGGCTGTGGATAGCCATGAAACTCTCAGCTTTGTCTTACTTAGCTTTGATTTCCCAGTATTAGAGTAGAGGCTTTAAGGACACTTTATTTTTAATTAATGCAGCATTTTCCCACCCACCAATCTCTTTTTTAAACTATTTTATTATAAATTTAACACATATAGAAAATTTCATAAAACAAATGAATGGCCTAATGAGATATTGTGAAAAGAGCATTCATGTTTTTATCATCTAATTAAAAAACTAGCACTTTGCTGGCTCCTCAGAAGCCCTCTGCATTCCCTTAATCATATCCTTTTGTCTCCTCTTCAAAGGTAAACACTCACCTCATCTTTTCATCTGTTCTCAGTTTAAGCCACAATCCCCACACTCCACCTCACCTCTGTGATCTTTCTTCTGACCTTATATAGTGCTCTTTCACTCTGTGATCTTTAAAGCACCTATTTATTTAGCATTCATTTAGCTTCTAGTAAGCCACAGCATCTCAAAGTATTATGTGTTTTATAAATTTATATTTATGATATTCTTCTTGTAGTTTTTATATTATTTTGCCTTCACTGTAGGTATTTTCATGTTTAAATTGATTTTCTATGTTTATTCTTATTTTATTTTTAAAATTTTTTATTTGAGTATAGTTGACACACAATGTTATATTAGTTTCTGGTGTGCAACATTGTGATTCAACTTCACTGTAGTATGCTATCTATTCTCTATATTGTTATTGTGTATGTTTTACTTTTATGCTTAAAATCTCATTATAGTTGCTCAATGAATATTTATTGATTGGGTAACTGTGACTGGGTGAAAGGCAAACATATTAGAGCATGTAATAGCCAGAAATTTACTCAGCCAGAGAAAGAGAAATAGCAGAATATAATCTACAAATAGAGAAAGGGAGAGAGAGAAGAAAGATGTTGTTCTGAGATAATGCACATGAATATTCAAGAGTTTCACACACTGAGAATCTCAATTTCCTTCCTTATTCACTTCTTCACATCATAACAAATGTTAGGAATTCCAGATTTGCGTCTGATTTAATCTTCATGCATTTTAATGTCTCTGGTTTTGATTATAGAAGGCATTTAGGCTCAAGTAGTACATGTCTCTCTTCAGCACTTCACTCTAAAGAAAACATGGCCAGGATATGGGCCAGACTATGGGACGAACTCCTGACATGGATACTTCAGGAAGAGTTCTACATCGTAAGGGAAATTGGAAGAGATTACACTGAAAATCCTTTCCTACTTTATGATGGCATGGGTAAATGAAAACCATTGGCAATCTGAATATAATGATTAAGTCTGCAATTTTATTTGGAAATTAAGTTGATGCTGAAAACTCAGGTCTATGACACTAAGTTATAATTCAAATATCTCCTAGATTCCACTCAGTAAATACAGTTGAGGCTTTTAGTCAATCTATATCCATCTTTTCAAGTCTTGGATGGAATAACAAATGTTAAACATGTAAAGTTGAATAATCTTTCCTTGCTCTTCACATACTGTTCAGTGATACTTCCCACCTTACCAATACTTTTTTTGTGGAATTGACTTATTATTTGAGGTTCAAATAAAACATATACTTCTATATGAAGTCTATCTTGATCCCTCATAAAAGTTAGGGCTTTGTTTATTCTGATCCCACTTTTTTTCTTAAAGTATTTAATACATTGGATTTTGAAGGTGCATTTATCTGCCCTCAAAGAATTATAAGTTCCTCAGCTTTAAGGATTGGGTTTTATTTAGTACTAAACCTATGATAGATGCTTGATAATTTGAGTGAATAAAAAATACAAAGTAGTAAAATTTAAGAAACAGAAAAAAAAAAAACAATGAACAGCTAATACTGGAATGAATAACTTCTTTTTTCCAAGTACTAGATTAGACACTGACAAAAGGCATCCAGGAGTTCACAGTTCAGTGGGGAAACAGAAAAATGAATACATGCAATATTGTTGGTGGGAGGAAGATGGAGATGGGTAAGGTACTGTGGGAACCAGAGGACTGGTCTTCAGCTCAGACTGGGGAATGAGAGACAGATGTTCAAGTTAATTCATTAAGGACAGATAGCCAGTCAGGAGGAGAAGGGGTAGAGGTGGAGGACATTCAAGACTGAGGAAACAGAAGCAGTGAAAGTCTTCTATCTTAATGAAAGCATAGTCATGTTTCTCATTACACAGAGATTCCCTATTTCTTGCATCACAGACTCTTCTAATTTGAATAATGTATTTTTGAATGACCTAGTCTCTTTTGGGTAAACGCTTTTCAGATTTCCTCTCCCCATCTCTACTCCTGCCTCCCTCACTTTTCCAAGTGAACTGCATGGCAATAGGTAAGACAAATGATTGGAATGCATGTGGCATTCTCTAGAACCTTATTCTCATTCTCAGTGGACAGCCATTCAGATATATTCCTTGAGCTGGTGACCTTTCAGGTGCAGCTGGCTTCACTTGACCTTTTGGAGGATGTGTAAGCATCTGTGACTAGAATCCACAGTCTATGGCATTTATATGAAATTTTAAATGTGGCAACCACTTCATTCAGATCCTGGGTCTTAACCAGTCTGCTGCTCCTATCAGCACCTCAACATTTGGCCACATGTTTGAGTGCCAGCACAGGCCTTGTGGAACAAGGAAAGATACTTCAGGGTCACCTTTCTGAGCACTATCCCTTAGGATTTCCAAGTATGTGCATCTGGATTTTTCCACTGAGTCCCTTCCACAACTAGAACTGGAGAACTTTAAAAAGCCCTGACACATTGCTGGAGATCTAGAAGACAATGTGTATGCAAGACTTGACCTGGGAAAAAAGAAGGCTCTAGTCATGCCAGTCCATGTTTGGCTAACAAAGAGGTCCTGCATAGGCAGGAAATGAAAGCTAAGACTGTTTGATAAATTGCCTGAGGTTTGAAGGCATGTCTTCACACACAGATCCCAATGGCAAAGGGTGACATACAGGTAAACCATTTAAGGAAATCTTCTGAAAGATTGTTGGTTGCCACTAAATAATACTGGCTCAATGACCCTTAGGAACCCAGCTTAAAAATAAAAATAAGAACTTAAAAAACAAAAACAAAAACAACCTAGCAGAGAACTCAGTGGCTACACATTACAGAATATCAGCAATAGTAACAAACTTTGGAGGGCATAGAGATCTGATACCATAGTTGTTACAATATAAAATATATTATCTAAAGTATCCAGTTTCAACAAAAATTATGAGACACACACACAAAAAAATGAAAATATGACACATGCACAGGAAAAAAGGAGAGCCAAGGGAAAATGCCCCTCAGGTGAAACCGATCATGGATTTAGTAGACAAAGGCTTTAAATCAGTTATTATAAGTATATTAAGATAACAATATAATTAATGGAAATTACAACAACAATAACTTACCAATTGAAAGGTATCAATAAAAACAAATAAATATATAAAAAAACTCAGTAGGCATTCTAGGGTTGAAAAGTACAAAATTGAAGTTAAAAAGTTCACTAGAGGTGCTAAAAAAATTGAGCTGGCAGAAGAAAGAATCAGTGAATTTGAAGATAGGTCAATTACGATTGTCTAGTCCTAGGAATAGAAAGAAAAAAGGATGAAAAAAAATGTGAACAGCACCTCAGAGACCTGTGGACATAATTAAGCATATAAACATATGTAAAATGAATCTCTAAGAAGGAAAGAAAAGAGAAAGGAGCAGAAAGAATACTTGAAGAAATAATAACCCCGAACTTCTAAAATTTGATGAAAGGTATTAATCTACATATCCTAAAACCTTTATAAACTAAGATAAGCCCACCGAGATCTACACAAAGACACTTCATAAACAAACATTAGAAAGACAAAGACAGAATCTTGAAATCAACAAAAGAAGTAACTCATCACATACAAAGGATCCTCATCAGAAACCATAGAGGCCAGAGGGAAGTGGGAAGACATATTCAAAGTACTAAAAGAAAGAGACTGTCAACCAAGAATGCTATATCCAGTAAAATTATCCTTCAGAAATGAAGGAGAAATTAAGATATTCCCAGATAAACAAACTCTGAGACAATTTGTCATTAGCAGAGTTGTCCAATAAGAAATACTAAAGGAAGCCCTTCAGGGTAAAAAGAAAAGACACCAGATGGTAACTCAAGCCCACATGAATAAATAAAGAGCACTAGAAAAGGTAAGTACATATATAAATATAAAACAGTATAAACATTTTTGTTTCACTTTTATTCTTTTATCTGATTTAAAAGACAACTACATTAGGCAATAAATATAAAACTGTTGTACTTGGAATGTATGACTATATAAACTGTATGAAAATAATAACACAAAAAAGGGGGAAGGAGCAGAAGTATATCAAAGCAAAGGTTTTATGTACTATTGAGTAAAGTTAGTATTAACCTGAACTAGATTGTTTTAAGTTAAAATGCTAATTGAATCTCTAAGGCAACCACTATTAAAATAACTTAAAATATATAATAACAGAAACAAGGAAATCAAATTGGTACAGTAGAAAATATGTATTTAATGCAAAAAAATACAGTAACAAAAATAGAGGAACAAAAAGACATAAGCTACATATAAAAAACAAATAGCAAAATGCCAGATATAAATCTTACGTTTTCAACAATTACAATAAAGTGAAGTAAACACTCCAATCAAAAGGCATCGATTGGCAGAATATATGAAAACATAATATGATCCACTTATATTTTGTCTACAAGAAACACACTTAAGATTCAAAGACACAAATAGGTTGAAAGTAAAAGAATGGAAAACAAAATACAAAAAAAGAGTTGACAGAAAGCTGGGATGGCTATCCAATATTAGACAAATAAAATTTTAAGACAAAATTGATACTAAAAAAAGTAGAACATTTTATATGATAATCAGTCCATCAGGAAGACACGTAATTATATACATATACTCACCTAACAACAGTCTCCAAATTAATCAAGCAAAAACTAACAGAATTAAAGGGATAATTAGAAAACTAAATAGTATCAGAGGGTTCAATCCCAAAAAATTCAACAAAGAAATATAAGACCTGAAATATAAGACCAAAAAAACTAACCAACTAAATCTGACATCTATAAAATATTTCACTCAACAATAAAAAATATACATTTTTCTTAAGTGCATATAAAAATTTGCCAGGATAAATTATATGCTAAACCATAAAATAGGCATCAGTAAATTTCAATGTCTTGAATCCACACAAATTATTTTCTTTGACACCACTGGAATTATATTAGATATAAAAAATGAGAAGGAAATTTGGGAAATTCACAAATATGTAGAAATTAATAACCAATGGATCAAAGAAGAAATCATGAGAGAAATTAGAAAATACAATGGCAAGTATTCAAATAAAAAAAAAGTATACTAAAATTTATGGAATGCAGCTAAAGTAGTTCCCAAAAGGAAATTTATAGCTGTAAATAAATGCTTATATTTAAAAAGGAGAAAGATCTCAAATCAATAATCTAATCTTTTATCTTAATGAACTCAGAAAAAAAGCAAAAACCAAACCTAAAGCAAGCAGAATGAATGAAATAATAAAGATTAGAGCAGAAATAAATGAAATACAGAACAGAAAATAATAGGAAAAAGTCCAAAAGTTGTTTTTTGAAAAGTTCAACAAAATTAATAAGTCTTTAGCCATATTACCAAGAAAAAAAAGAGAGAAGACTCAAATTACTAGACTAACATAAGGAATAAAAGAGGGAATATCACTAGCAAACTTATAGAAGATTGTAATGGAACATGGAAAACTGTATGACAAGTCTTGTAACTTAGGTGAAATGGACAAATTCCTAGGACACAAACTACCAAAATGGACTCAAGCAGAAATAAGAAATCTGAATAGACCCGTACATATTAAAAGACTGAATTAATAATTAAAAACTTTCATAAATAAAAATCTAAGTCTAGATGGCTTCATTGGTGAATTCCACCAAACATTTAAAAAAGAATTAATACCAATCTTTCACTGACTAGACTATTTGAAGTGGCAGCAGTAGAAGCAGCAGGAGAGGGAGGAGAGAAAGAAACACTTTCCAATCGTTCTATAAGGCCAGCATTACCTTGTTTTGAAAATCAGACAAGGATATCACAAAGAAAATGACAGACCAATATCCCTAATGGATGTAAATGTAAAAATCTTCAACAAAATACTAGCAAAATGAATCTAGCAACACATAAGAAGGATTATACACCATGACCAAGAGAAATTTATCCCAGGAATGCAAAGTTATATTAACATGTGAAAATCAAGAAATTTAATATACTATATTAATAGAATAAAGGACAAAGCCCATGATCATCTCAATTAATACAAAAAAGCATTAGACAAAATCCAACACTTTCCCATGATAAAAACACTCCATACACTAGAAACAGAAGGAAACTTCCTCAACCTGACAAAGAGAAGCTACAGAAATCCCACTTCTAATTTCAAATTTAATGGTAGAAGACTAAATGTTTTCTCCCTAAAATCAGGAAAAAGACTCTTACACCAACTCTATTCAATTCTAGAGTTTCTGCTAAAGACTCTAGCCAGGACAGTTAGGCAAGAGAAAGGAATTAAAGATATGAGATTAGAAAAGAAGAAGTAAAATGATCTCTACTCAAAGATTAAATGATCTTAAATACAGAAAATCCTAAACAGCACACACACACACATACACACATAGTCACCTATTAGAACTAATGAATGAGTTCAACAAAGTTACAAAATACAAGATCAATATGCAAAAATCAATTTATTTCCATATGTTGACAATTAATAATCTAAAACTGAACTTAAGGACACAATTCCATTTATACTAGCATCAAAAAGAATAAAATACTTAGGAATAAATTTAACAAAAGAAATACAAGACTTGTACACCAAAAAACTACAAAACACTCTTGAAATAAAGATTTAAATAAATGGAGACATTATTTGTTCATGCATCAGGAGCATTACTCTCCATATTGATCTGCAGATTCATTGCAATCCCTATCAACATCCCAAATTCCCTTTTGCAGAAATTGACAAGCCAGCCGATCCTAACACTTTATGGAAATGAAAGGGATACAGAATTTCCAAAAGAACCTTAGGGAAAAAAAAAAAGAACAAAGTTGGAAAACTCATACTTCTCTATTTCAAAACTTACTACAAAGTTACAGTGATCAAGACAGTGTGTTACTGGCATAAGGGTAGAAATATAGATAGTGGGATATAATGGAGAGTCCAGATACTAGCTCTTATATTTATGGTCAACTGGTTTTCAAAAAGGGTGCCAAGATAATTCAGTGGGAAAGAATAGTCTTTTAAACAATTGGTACTGGGACATCTGAATATTCATTTGGATTAGTATGAAATTGGACCCCTACTTCACATTGTATATAAAAATGAATTCAAAATAGATGATAAGCCTAAATATACTAAAAACTACTGAGCTGCATACTTTAAATGAGTGAAAGGAAAAAAGATGTGACTGGTGGATAAAGAGAGGCATGAAATCTCAGAGAGCATGGCTCTGCGCTTTTGGAAAGTCACTAATACACTAGTTTCTGTGCTAGTGTCTATTTAGAAGTCCAGATTTGGCCAGATCTCTATATTTCTTTTTTTTTTTTAAGATTGTATTTATTTATTTGACAGAGAGAGACAAAGCAAGAGAGGGAACACAAGCAGGGGGAGTGGGAGAGGGAGAAGCAGGCTTCCTGCGGAGCAGGGAGCCCAATGCGGGGCTTGATCCCAGGACCCTGGGGTCATGACATGAGCCAAATGCAGATGCTTAACGACTGAGCCACCCAGGCATCCCAAGATCTCTATATTTCTAAGCACTAATGTTAAACTGTTAAGCTCAATTATATGACCTATGAGTGATATTTTACACATGTCAAAGTATTTTTATACATGTTATTTTATTTGGCCAGAAAGACAAATATTATTAATGGTTCAAGAAATTTTTAATTTCTTCTCCATCAAAATATTTTATAAGAATTATAACAAGAGGCAGAAATGGATTTAGGAGGTCTTTCAACAATATTTTCTTAAATATGTCTAAAGAATCATCAACTTTGCTAACGTGTTTTTGGGGAAAAAAAGAAAGTTTCACAGTCAAAAATGTTTAGAAAGTATGTACAACATTCCTTTCTTGAAAATTGACAATGGATATGAGGCTATTAAAGGCTCTGAAAAGGTATTTACTTACTCAGCAAATATTCATTCTGTGAATTCCTTAGTGTCAGGCACTGCTCTAAATTTAATGGAGCTTGCATTCTAATGATGCACAGAGAACACTATAATAATACTATATTAATAATAATAATAACACTATATTAATTATTTCTCAAATTATTTGATCACAGAATAACTTTTTCCATTAACATTCGGAGAATACACTTTGTCAATAAGGATATATCTTTCTATGTATCCACATTCTAATGGAAATGCTAAAAGACAGTCGGGGTTTGGGAGGAGGAAGCAGCATATGCAAACATCCTGAATCATACACAAACTGTATTTTTAGTCTTTGGTGTTGTCAAAAGGCACTTTGGGAATTGAACCTTTAAGGAATAGGATGTGATGGTTTTATTAAAAGTGAGGATTGGAAAGAAAACATATGATGTGAGCAGTCAAAATATTTGTGAACATATGTTAGATGACCCAGTTTTCCAGATCTTTGCAATTATGTATAAGTTGACAAAAGTCAAATGCAATTAATTATGGTGCTATACAGGACATATGTACTAAATTAAGATACCATCTTAGATATTTGAGTGTAAGGAATTGGAAATTCCCTCTTTTGACTATTGTGGAATTTTAAAGGAATTATAAATCCCCTCTTTAAAAAATGTATTCAAGTGACAGTAAACAACTAGGGATTTAAGCACACCAGTTGGTTGAGCTGGATAAAACTAAAGATAGAGCAAATTTTAAAATATACAAATTATCTTCAAAGACATTATTAAAGGCCATGACTTTTCCACTAATTTCTATGAAAAAAATTCTCTTTACACCCACATAATTTTCTCTAATAAAGCCCAGTTTCATATAAATGGAATTATACAATATGTGGCCTTCTTTATCTGGTTTATTTCACTTAGCATGATGTTTCAAGGTTCATTCACATTTTAGCATATATTAGAATTTCATTCCTTTTTAAGGCTGGATAATATTCCATTGCAAGTATATACCACATTTTGTTTATCCATTCATCTATTGATGAACATTTGGGTTGTTTCTACTTTCTGGTTCTTGTGAATACTGATGCCATGAAAACTGGTACACCAGTATCTGTTTGAATACCTGCTTTCAAATCTTTTGAGTATGTATCAAGGAGTGGAATTGCTGGATCATATGGTAATTCTATGTTTAACTTCTTAAGAAAATGCCAAAATGTTTCCTACAGCAGCTGTGCCATTTTACATCCCCACCAGCAATGCACAATGTTTCAATTTCTTCACATCTCTACCAATACTTTTTATTTTTTCCTTTTTTTCTTGATAATAGCTATCCTAATAGGTGGGAGTAGTGTTTCATTTTTGTTTTGATTTACATTTCCCTATGGCTAGTGTTGTTGAACATCTTTTCATGTGTCTTTTTTTTTTTTTAAGATTTATTTATTTATTTATTTGAGAGAGCGAGAAAGTACATGAGAGGGGGGAGGGTCAGAGGGAGAAGCAGACTCCCCGCTGAGCAGGGAGCCTGATGCGGGACTCGATCCCGGGACTCCAGGATCATGACCTGAGCCGAAGGCAGTCGCCTAACCAACTGAGCCACCCAGGCGCCCCATCTTTTCATGTGTCTTATTGGCCATTTGTATATCTTCTTTGGAGAAATGTCTGTTCAAGTCTTTTTTCCATGTTTGCATTGGGCTGTTTATTTTTTGTTGTTAGGTAGTAGGAGTTCTTTATATATTCTGAAGATTAGCCCCTTATTAGATATATGCTTTGCAAATATTTTCTCCTATTCCATGGGTTACCTCTTCATTCTGTTGATAGCATCCTTTGATATACAACAGTTTATAATTTTGATGAAGTCTGATTTATCTATTTTTTCTTTTCTTGCCTGGGCCTTTGGTGTCATATCTAAAAATCATTGCCAAATCCAGTGTTATAAAGATTTTCTCCCTATGTTTCCTTCTAAGAGTTTTATTTCTTAGGTTTAAATGTTTGATCTAATTGAGTTAATTTTTGTATATGGTATAAGGAAGCATCCAATTTCACTGTTTTGCATGTGGATATCCAGTTTTCCCAGCACCATTCATAAAAAAAACCTGTCCTGTCACCATTGAATGATGCTGCCATCCTTGTTAAAAATCAAAAGACTATATTTAAGCATTTATTTTGGATTCTCTATTCTGTTCCATTTGTCAAAACCACACAGTTTTGATGACTATATTTTGTATTAAGTTTTCAGATCAGGAAATGTGAGTTCTTCTACTTTTGTTCCTCATTTTCAAGATTGTTTTAACTATTCTGAGTCCCTTGAGGTTCCATATAGATTTTAAGATGGGTTTTTCCATTTCTGCAAGAAACACCATTGGTGCCTGATCTGTTAGTCATACTTCTTTTCAGGGATTTGCAGTTACATAGGCATATTTGAAGTATTTAAGACCTGCATATTTTCATTTTAATGCATAAACCTTGGTCCCTTTTCTGGGATTCCCCTCTATATATTTCTTGGGGAGTTGGTTATTTTTCCAAAAGGCCAGAGCCCTATAACATCATTAATTAATATATATCCTCAAATTCTCAGAAATGAATCTGAATGCAAAACTTTATAAATCCCAAATTAGTGATTGATAATTTTTTTAAGAGGGATTAGTAAAATTAATAGAGTACAATTTAGAATTGATGGTAATCCAGCCCTAAACAATGGGGCTTCTAGACTGGCCTGGTGGCCTTAAAGTCTGCTACCATCTGCTTGAGTAGAAGCTATCCCATTGAAACCTCAAAGTTCATTTTGGATGGAAAGCTTTGGCGAAGGTTTGGTGCTCTGGCAGGAGAGGAAGGTAGGGAATGCGCAGAGCAATATTCTGTATTTATGTGTGTGGTCTGACTCCTGGTCTATAAATGAGTGTATCCCATGAAAGAATACCCATAGCAACATCTTCAGAGCATATGTGGACATTCCAAAGAGGCATATGTGGTTAGCAAAACTCTATTTCAAGAGTGAAAGCGCCTTCAGACTTGTAAAGCTTTTCTTGAGAAACAAAAACAGGAAGTAGTAAGGTGGAATCTCCAAGTCTTTGTTTCAAAGGAAGGAGCAATTTGTCTGGGCTGAATCTACTCCAGGTAGATTCTTATATTATTTAGCTCCTGTTTGCAAGCACTAAATATCAGAGATATTGAGAGCAATGTTTAATACTTTGAGTAGAACATTTTATGCCTAAGTATATATCCACACATATTTTTTAGAGCTTTAGGCCCGTTGGTAGGCATCCCTCTATCTTTATGGTCTCTCTCCAACCTTGGATAGTGACTGCACCATTCACATCCTTTGAACATCTTTGAGAAAACCATATTTTGCCTTCCTAATTGGGAATTTGACATTCTGCCACAGTCTCTGCCACAGTCTTACTAATTTGTCTATCTTGGGAGGCATTGCATGCTTTACCCTAATTGTAGAAAACAGAAATTTGGATGGAGATTTATGTAAGTAAATTTAAAACACATACATACCTGGGGGGGGGTGGGCACCAGGGTGGCTCAGTAGGTTAAATATCTGACTCTTGACTTTAGCTCAGGTCTTGACCTTACGGTTGTGAGTTCAAGCCCTGCTTTGGGTTCCACACTAGATGTGGAGCTCACCTAATTTTTTTTTTAAAATTAAGGATGGGTGACTCAGTCCATTAAGTGACCAACTCTTGATTTCAGCTCAGGTCATGATCTCAGGGTCCTGGAGTCAAGCCCCTCATGGGGCTCTGAGCTGGCCATGAAGCCTGCTTAAAATTATCTTTCTTCCTCTCCTTCTGCCCCCCTCACTCTAAAAGAACAAACCAAAAAAAAAAAAAAAACCCTCCGCAAAACAAAAAACACATAATATCTGAAGCAACACTACATTTTTTTCAAATATATACATATATTTATATATTCATTATATTTATAATACATATATTTTGTAAATATACAAATACAACATTTATATATGTATACCTTTGAAAGATACACATATACATGCACACATAGACATATTTTGGACATATTACAGTGAATCCTTGTGGGGATAGAGGGGATGGGAATGGGAACGGTAATTTTAAAAAAAGAGAGAGAAAGAGGGCTTTCCGTGGACTAGTGATAATATATCTAAGGCCAAAAACAAAACAAAAGATGGGGAAGGATTTTCTCATATGAGGAGAAGAGGCAGGAGAACACATATGAGGCAGAGGAATGATATACAATTTATTCACTTATTAATTAACTCAATCTGTATCCATAGAGCATCTTCTATGTGCTCAACACTATGCTAGGCATTAAGGATGTGATATTACACAAGGCATATGTCAACCCTAAATTTGCCAGGCACTGTGCAAAGCATATGATGCATACAACATAGACCTCACAATAGCCCTTTGAGAGGGGGGTAAGTGCTATTATTATCCCCAGCTTAGATAATGATAAAGTCAAGGTGCATAGAGGTTAAATAATTTGCCCAGGGCCACACAACCAGTAAGTGGCAGAGCCAGGGTTTGAATACCAGTAGTATGACTCTGGAGTCCACATAACCACAGACTTAATCACTCCTTTTACTTATAAGTAAATAATAGTTACATGTGAGTATAAGTGCTAATGTCATTCAAATGCTCCCGAGTTCTCCAGCTTTCTCCAATTACCTTTTTTACTTTATTACTGGAGGGACTGGTTCAATTTCCATCCCAGACACTGTAGGATATTTGGTATACTTCCTGCAATTAAAAAGTCTAGGAGTACTGAACTACCTTTTGGCAGGAAACACAATCAGGGCTGAGGTGAAAACGAAGGCAAGTTTTGCTCTTCCTTTTTTTTTCTTTAAGCTGGAATTTTGAGAGAAGTAAGTTGGAGACTTGCTGAGTGGAGCAAGGCAGACCTGCTTTTGCTGAGTTTAGGTGAAAATGAGAGAAGAGAGGGGTGAGGGCTGGGGAGTTGACAATTCTATAGCTTTGAACATTTCCCTCATTATTTTGCTTCTAAATCAGCCTTGCTGGTATTTTATTCAACAAAAGCCAAATTAAAAAAAAACTCTTTGGGAGTAAGAGGAATTGGGCAAATCTATATTTTCTTGGTTAGTCGGTACTGCAGCAACCTTTCCTACTCTAAACCTAATTCTGGACATGGCTGTCTTTTCTCTCTACCCATAGCAATTTTGGCATGAAATAGTAAATTGTTCCTTCGCTCCCTGCAATCCCCTTGTCCCAATCCCTCTCCCCTAAAGGTTTGAGAGTTGTTGGGAAGAGGAGTCTGCAGAATAGCTCAGTACAAGCATTAACTTAAGCAACTGTTAGATGTTATTGTCTCAAAAGCCCATCAGCTGATTTTGTAGGCCTGGGAAATGCTTAGCCCCAGCTTGCGGTTAAATGCTCTAGTCTCTTATTCTTTTGAAATACTGTTTTTGTAAAGTCTCCAAACCCTCAAATCTTGTTGGGTTTCCAATGAAGTGTGATCTGGCTCTCTATGTTAGCTCTCTCTTCCTTAAACTAACTGCTTGGGTGGTAGATGGATGGGCAGAGACCATGCTTCATTGCCAAGAGATTTCAAAACATTTTCTTTGACAAAGAGCTACTACTTCATCTATTATAAATTTTACCACTGTCTAGTGTATGAAGGTTTGCAGTCAATTCTTATTTCAAATAAGTGGTGTTTCTATCTACACTGTCCCAGAGGAAGAGCATTCAATGTGTAGCTGGAATGCATAGGATGTGCATCTATAACCTACAAGGGTGGTGGAGAAATTGGCTAGCAGAGGTGATAACTCTTAAGGATAACTCTTATCTTAAGGATAAGAAAGAGTGAACCAGGTGAAGGGAATGAAGAGAAAGACAAAAGCATACCAAACCAAAGCCCAGGGGTGAAAGAATACCCATTTAAAAACCCAAAGATAATTTTGTGTTTTTAGAGATTAAAGATAGATTTTTTGGCAAGAGATGAGGAAAAGTGGGCAGACTCTTGGCATCCAGACTAAGGAATCAGAATTCACCTGAAGTCAGTGAAGAACCATAAAAAAGTTTTATGTAATCAAAGTTTCCTCCTTCCCTTCCCATTTTCTCCCTCTCACTTTCTCTCATTCCTTCTCTCCACCCACCCTCTTTCTAAAAGATCATTGTCCCAGCATTGTAGAGAGTGAACTAAAGGAGAGCAAGAGTGCTGTAGTAATTTGGCTATGGGTCCAGAGAAAAATGGGATAGATTCAAGGGTTGTTCAAGATTTGGATGAAGCAGGGGGAGGAAGTGAGGAAGAAAGAGGCATAAAGAATTGGATGGATTATGGGCAGAGTGATGGATTCACTAGAATAAGCAATCCAAAAGGAAGGAAATAGTTAAAAGGGCATCTGATGAATTCAGTCTTAGACATGTTGAGTAATAAGATTTCCAGATGGAAACTGGTAAAATGTACATCTGGAGCTCCAGTGGTATCTCTCAAGGTACAGAGTTGGGATTCATCATCAGATAGGTGGTAATTGATGCTTCTGGAGTGGATAACATTACCTACTTAGAATGGCCACATGAGAAAAAGACCTTGGACCAAATGTAAATGAATACCAATATTTTAGGAATCAACCAGGAACGAGGAATCCACCATAAAGACTAAAGGGGAGAGAACAGAGAAATGGGAAGTAGGGCAGAGAAACAAAGGTAAGGAGTATTTAAAGAACTCCTTCATGTCAAAGCTCAGAGAGGTATTCTGGAAATGATGTTACCGTGAGTTATGTTTCTCCAATTTGATTATAAGCTTCTTGTGCTGTTGTTGAGTGTGAAATTTCTTGACTGGCAGCACACATCGTTCCTCCTAACACTCCCAAAATAGTGCAAGTCCATTCTCTTCTGATAGCATGTTGTTTTACTTTGTGAAGAAAAACTAATTACTCTCTTAATAAATACTACAGAAAATCTGAAGCTGGGGTGCCTGGGTGGCTCATTTGTTAAGTGCCTGCCTTTGGCTCGGGTCATGTTTCTGCAGTCCCAGGACTGAGCCCCACTTGGGCTCCCCACTCAGCGGGGAGTCTGCATCTCCCTTTCCCTTCACCTCACTAGTGTGCTCTCTCTCTCAAATAAGAAATAAAATCTTAAAAAAAAAAATCTGAAGCTGAGTTCTTTGTACAGATAAATATGGCAGCAACTACTTTTTTTGTACATCATCTCATCACATGGAAAATAATATATGATTCACAGAAAGGTGACTTTTCTAACTTTTTATTTTACTCCCCACTAGGGTCCATGGGTGAAACCTCTTATTCCCCCAGGCAACTGAATACTTAAATAATTTATTATTTGTTAATAAATATGGAAATTTGGCACTGGTGTGTGTTGTAAGGGGTATATCTCTTAGGTTATATACTGCAAAGAGTGGTGTCACATAATTTGCCAGAACTGGTGCTAAGGATTCATGAATGCTTGATTCTGTGGCCCACAGAGCAGTTTCCACTTGAACTCTGTAGCACTCTGCATCAGCTGACTTTAATAAATCTCGTTACAGTTCTGGAAATTAGGTACCCGTCAACCATTCAGAAAAGAAAAATAAGTTGGGAAAATACTTCTTGTAGATAAAAACAGGAATAAAAAAGCTTTCACTTCCTTTAATTAGTGTGAAATTTATTTGCTGAGGCTTGTGAGTGCTTGGAAATTATCTACTTTTTTTTTTTTTTCCATTTGAGCTAATTTTCATCTGGAAAGACACCTAAAAGCCAACTAGAAAATGTGTGGCTCTGGCAGCCATACTTCTACTCCCCCACCTCCCAAGAGGAAATATATCCCAGCTGGTTAGGTTCTCTAGAAGATGGTAGCTATAATACTGTGGTGAATTAGCTCAAAGTCTAGCTTCAAATGGCTATAGTCCATTCACTTTCAGGTTGTGCTGAGAATTCCAATCTTCAATAAAAGCTAGAAATGATCACAAGACTACATTATATTTGTTTGCTTAACTCATTGTTCTTCAGGTACAAGAAGATGAATAAAATCTAATTCTCCCCCTTTTACATTTCTCATTCACCATTGGGTAATATTTATCTACAAAATGAATACAATTTGTCAGCACAGGGTCTTCTAATTTTCTGGCTTTTATGAGAGTATATTTTCTTTCATTTTCTCCCCCCAAAGAACTAACTTTTCTGGGTCCTGTTATCAGCTTCTACAGAATGGCTTTCATCTGACATTTTACACATTATTCTTCTGCCTATAAACAGAATCACTTGATAAATCTGGACAACACTTTTAAGTCTTACGTAAAACCACAGTAGAAAATATCAGATATTATCTACTCACAGAGATACACAGTTCCAGAAAATACTTCACTTTTTTTCTTCAGATTATTTGGTGCTTAAAAAAAAAAAAAACTTCATCACTTATCACATTGCTTCCCTTTTGCAATAGCTGTCAGAGACTTCAGAGCTGAGTATATTGCTGAAATACTATAAGCTAATTGGTTCTTTACCTGATAATGCCCATCCTTTCTGTTTAGTATCCTAATGTCTCCTATATTGGAAATAGGATGGCTTTTGTCCATAGTCATACCAGAGTTTGCTACTTGCTTCTTGGTACTTGCATGAAGCCACTTGACCTCTTGGCAAGCCATTTGACCTCTATGTGCTTCAGTTTCCTTATTTGTGAAATGGATAAACGTATCCTCCTTTTATCAAGTTATTTGTGGGAGTTAAATGAAAATCTGTGTTGTAGCCTTTGATAAGAGCTAAAGATAAGTTGGTTTAGTTTTATGAAAATGGACCACCTTGAGTTTTATTCTTAAATACTTTGCCGAGTTTAAATCTGTTCATGGTGGAATGCTGACTGGAAAGAGTAGGTGCGTCTTTGCATCTAGAGCTGAACGACCCTTCATATAAGAAGGAAGAAAACCTCTAGGAAGCCAGAAAGTTGTTTATAGTCTCCTGCATAATTTGAAAATTGATCTATTTGAATTTATTTGTAGTAGAACATGGTTTTTGAAAGCTATTCAATGTACTGCTCCAAGAAACCACCACCAACTGACCAGTTAGGATGAGAGAACTAAGCTCACCCTGCACCCCTATGTTGTCACCTAAAAACCTAGACATGTCTTTATAAAGTTCTCTTCTAGAATAAGATAGTAATTCACATGGCCTCTTCCACATACTCTCATCTCTGATTTATACTATAATTATAGAAATTTTTTCAAAATGGCTATTTGTTCCATGGCCAGACAAGATTGTGTCTGGCCATGGAACAAATTGTTTTAAAGATATAAAAGACTTGAAGCAAGCAGGGAAATTAACCTTATGTTATAATCTCTTGTTATCAATTTCTTGAGTAGCAAGTATAATTTAGTTCACCAGTGCGTTATTTTTTGAAACTAAAAATAGAGGTAGTTTAGTGTAGAGGCTCAAAGCACAGATTCTGAATCCAGACTGTTGGCATTTAGAGCCTGCTTTGCTACTAATAGCCTTTGGGAAAACTACTTAAATTCTCTTGTGTATCAGTCTTCTTATCTGTAAAATGAGAACTTAATTTCTCTGTGCTTCAGTTTCTTCATCTGTAAGATGTAAACAGTAATGATACTTGAAGATCATAAGATTGTTATGAGGATTCAATGCTTTAATACATGCAAAGCACTTAAATATGCAGTAAGTTCCTTATAAGCATTTGTTAACTAAATAATTTTAAGCCAGTCAACAATGAAGGAAGCGTGGATAGATATGTAGGCAGGTTTTATGAAATAGGAACTTTTTTTTGGAGACAGACAGGTTAAAATTTGACTCTACCCCTTGCTGACTGTGAAGGCTTGGACCAGTCACTTTTACCATCTGAGGAAGAAAATGAATCGTCACTTTGCAGAACTGTTGTGAGGGTTTGAGCTAACCTGTGCAAATAACCTAACATAGTCCCTAGAACATGGGAGGAGAGCAAATTAGAGAAGTAATTATTTAGCATTGCCCTTAAAAATGGAAAGATAGAAAGGAGATTACATGCATAGCAGGAAGGATATGGATTAGCCAAAAGGAAGATTTTCCTGGCAATAAATATTATAAAAGGTTGGAACAGTCCACAAGGAAAATATGTGGACTCTCCCTTTAAGGCAAACCTTAATTCCATGGTAGGCATCTGAATCAGTCTGGTTGGGTAGAATATAGATTCTAGAGACATAGTCCACAAATTTCATTCTTTTAGACCTCCCTTCCTTTCTTCCTCCTTCCCTCCCTTCTCCTCCTTTTTTCCACACTAAGTACCTATCATGGGCCAAACATTATGCCAGGCAATGGTGGTATATATATAACTAGAATCCAGTTCCTCTCCTTCAGAGGACCGATGAAGACACTGCTGCAATAAAAGGTTTGAACTAAGGGGAAGACTTACAGGCTAAATGTACAGGAATTGGAAACAGGATCTTAGGGCTGAAGGAGAGAGAAGGAGTAAAGTTGATTCCAAAGTGTCAAGGTGGGTAATTTGATGGATAGTATAGCCAATGACTAAATCCTGGATATAGAAGTAGGTTAGTGGAAACAAAAATACATAGTTCAAACAGATTAACTTTGAGGAGCTCTTTTTAGGTATTTTACATTTTAGCTATTGTGAATCATGCTGCTGTGAACATGGCTGTACACATATCTCTTTGAGACCCCACTCTCAATGCTTTTGGGTGTATATCCAGAAGAGGCATTGCTGAATCATATGGTAATTCATTTTTAAATTTTTTGAAGAACTGTCATACTGTTTTCCACAGCAGCTATACCATTTTACATTCCAACCAACAGGGCACAGGGTTCTAATTTCTCTACATCCTCACCTACTCTTGTTATTTTTTGTTGTTTTGATAGTAGCCATTCCTAATGGATGTGAAATGGTATTTCATTGTGGTTTTTGCCTTGCATTTCCATAATGATTGGTGATGATAAGCATCTTTTCATGTATTTATTTGTCATTGTATATCTTCTTTAGACAAATGTCCACTCAAGTCCTTTGCCCATTTTTGAATTTGGTTGTCTGATTTTTTTTTATTGTTGAGCTGTAGGAGTTCTTCATGCATTGTAGATATTTAATCCCTTATCAGATATATGATATGCAAATATTTCCTCCCATTCTGTTGCTTGCCTTTTCATTCTGTTGATAGTGTCCTTTGATACATATATATTTTTAAAATTTTATGAATTCCAATTTGTCTATTTTTTCTTTTGTAGCTGTGTCTTTGGTCTCATATGCAAGAAATCATTGCCAAATCTAATGTTTGAAGCCTTTGCCCACTGTTTTCTTCTAAGGGTTTTATAGTTTAAGCTCTTATGTTTAAGTCTTTGATCCAGTTTGAGTTAATTTTTTGTATATGATGTTAGGTTAGAGTCCAAATTCATTCTTTTGCATGTGAATATCCAGTTTTTTTCAAAACCACTGGTTGAAGAGACTATCCTTTAACCATTGTGTAGCCTTGGCACCCTAATCAAAGATTATTTGACCATATATAGGAGGGTTTATTTCTGGCCTTTATTCTATTCCAGTGGCCTATATATCTTTATAATGGTAACATACTGTTTTGATTACTGTAGTTTTGTAATGTTTTGGAATATGGAATCTTTGTCAAGATTTTTTTGGCTATTTGGTGTCCTTTGAGATTTTGTATGAATTTTAGGCTCAGCAGGAGCACCTCTACCCCATGGCTCTAGGTGGAGTAGGTGGAGGCCATCTGGCCTGTTGAAACCAAGGCAGTGGCCCCAGGCCCCACCTTTTGAAACCAAAGAGGCAGCCTTGATGAACTCTGAATAGCCTTTGAGGTCATTCTTCTTCTTCCTCTTCCTCTTCCTCCTCCTTCTTCTTCTAAAGAATAGCACGTGTTTGGAGCTGTATAGGTTTATTGTCCTCTCCTGTGGAATCTAAGAAGTCTGATAGCCTTCTTCACTGTACCCTCACTCTATCCCCTTCAGTTAAAACTGGTAGTGTTTCTGCAAAATAATCAAGTAGGACTACATCAAACTAAAAAGCTTCTGCACAGAAAAGGCAACCTATGGAATGAGGGGAAATATGTGCAAACCACATATCCAATAAGGATTTAATATCCAAAATATTTTCTGTGCAGAAGCTTTTTAGTTTGATGTAGTCCTACTTGATTATTTTGCTTTTGTTGACTTTGATTATGGGTCAAATCCAAAAAATCATTGTCAGGATGAATGTGAAGGAGCTTACCCTGGTGTTTCCTTTTATAAGGATATTAATCCTATTATATCAGAGCTCCACCTTTTGACTTCATTTTGACTTAATTACTTCTTCAGAGGCCTCCTCACTGAGGTTCAACATTTGCATTTTAGGGGGACATATACAGTTCATTATACACATTTTGTTTATCCATTCATTTGCTAATGGGTACTTGGGTTGCTTCCATCTTTTTGGCTACTGTGAAAAATACTGTTATGAACACAAGGGTACACATATCTGTTCAAGTCTTTGCTTTCAATTCTTCTAGGTATATATACCCAGAAGTGAAATGTTTAAATAAATTCTATGTTTAGTTTTGTAGGAATTGCCATACTGTTTCAGAGTGGCTATGCCATTTTATATTCCCACCAGCAATGCACAAGGGTTCCAATTTCTCCACATCCTCACCAACACTTGTTTTTTTATTAACTAATTAATAACTTAAATAGCCACCTTAATGGAGAGAACATCATATTTCATTGTGGTTGTGATTTGCACTTCTTTAAAGATCAGTCATATCAGCATCTTTTCATGTGCTTATTTGCCATCTGTGTATCTTTAGAGAAATGCATATGCAAGTCCTTTGCCTGTTTTTGAATTGTTATTTTTGTTGTTGTTGAACTGTGGGAGTTCCTTACATATTCTCGATATCAATCCCTTATCAAATATATGATTTGCAAATATTTTCTCCCATTCTGTAGGTTAACTTTCATTCTGTGCATAGTGTCCTTTGATATACAAAAGTTTTTAATTTTGACGAAGTTCAATTTATCTGTTTTTTTCTTCCCTTGGGCTTTTGAAGTCACATCCAAATATCACTGCCAAATCCAATGTCATGATTATTGTCCCTTGTATTTTCTTCTAAGAGTTTTATAATTTTATTTAATTTTATTTTATTTATTTTTATTTTTTTATTTTTTTAAAGATTTTATTTATTTATTTTTTAGAGAGCGAGCGAGAGAGAAACAGCATGAGAGGGGAGAGGGTCAGAGGGAGAAGCAGGCTCCCCGCTGAGCCGGGAGCCCAGTGTGGGACTCGATCCCAGGACCCTGGGATCATGACCTGAGCCGAAGGCAGATGCTTAACCATCTGAGCCACCCAGGCACCCCAAGAGTTTTATAATTTTAGCTCTTGTGTTTAGATTTCAATCCCTCTGAGTTAATTTTCATATATGCTGTAGGGTAAGAATCCAATTTTTTTTCTTTGCATGTAGATATTTAGTTTTCCTAACACCATTTGTTGAAGGGACTATCAGCGAAATCATCGCCTTAGCTTTGCTTTTTGGGAGGTTTTTGATCACTGATTCAATCTTCTTACTAGTTCTAGGTCTGTTTAGATTTTCTTTTATTTTATGATTTAAATTTTGTAGGCTATATGTTTCTAGAAATGTGTCCATTTCATCCAATTTATTTGTGTACAATTATTCATAGTATTCTCTTACAATCTTTTTTATTTCTGTAAATATGGGGTAATGTTCCCTCTTTCATTTCTAATATAAGTTATTTGAATCTTCTCTATTTTTTCTTAGTCATTTTAAATAAAAGTTTGTCAATTTGGTGATTTTTAAAAATAAAACAGCTCTTGATTTCATTGATTTTCTCTATTATTTTTTATTCTTCATGTTGTTTAATCTCTGATCTAATCTTTATTATTTCCTTCCTTCTACTAGTTCTGGGTTTAGTTTATTCTTTTTATAGTTCTTTAAGGTGTACATTTAAGTGGTTGATTTGGGAATCTTCTTTTTTTTTTTATACCCCACCCCCGTCCCCTCTAGAACCCTCAGGTTTGTTTTTCAGAGTCCATAGTCTTTCATGGTTCATCTCCCCCACCGATTTCCCCCCTTCATTTTTCCCTTCCTGCTATCTTCTTCTTCATTTTTTTTTTAAACATATAATGTATTATTTGTTTCAGAGGTACAGATCTGTGATTCAACAGTCTTCCACAATTCACAGCGCTCACCATAGCACATACCCTCCCCAATGTCTATCACCCAGCCACCCCATCCTTCCCAGCCCCACCACTCCAGCAACCCTCCGTTTGTTTCCTGAGATTAAGAATTCCTCATATCAGTGAGGTCATATGATACATGTCTTTCTCTGATTGACTTATTTCGCTCAGTATAATATCCTCCAGTTCCATCCACGTTGTTGTAAATGTCAAGATCTCATTCCTTTTGATGGCTGCATAATATTCCATTGTATATATATACCACCTCTTCTTTATCCATTCATCTGTCAATGGACATCTTGGCTCTTTCCATAGTTTGGCTATTGTGGACATTGCTGCTATAAACATCGGGGTCCACATACCCCTTCGGATCCCTACATTTGTATCTTTGGGATAAATACCTAGTAGTGCAGTTGCTGGGTTGTATGGTAGCTCTACTTTCAACTTTTTGAGGAACCTCCATACTGTTTTCCAGAGTGGTTGCACCAGCTTGCATTCCCACCAACAGTGTAGGAGGGTTCCCCTTTCTCCGCATCCCCGCCACCATCTGTCGTTTTCTGACTTGTTAATTTTAGCCATTCTGACTGATGTGAGGTGGTATCTCATTGAGGTTTTGATTTGGGTTTCCTTGATGCCGAGTGATGTTGAGCAGTTTTTCATGTGTCTGTTGGCCATTTGAATGTCTTTGGAAAAATGTCTGTTGATGTCTTCTGCCCATTTCTTGATTGGATGATTTGTTCTTTGGGTGTTGAGTTTGATAAGTTCTTTATAGATTTTGGATACTAGCCCTTTATCTGATATGTCATTTGCAAATATCTTCTCCCATTCTGTCAGTTGTTTTTTGGTTTTGTTGACTGTTTCTTCTGCTGTGCAAAAGCTTTTTATCTTGATGAAGTCCCAATAGTTCATTTTTGCCCTTGCTTCCCTTGCCTTTGACGATGTTTCTAGGAAGCAGTTGCTGTGGCTGAGGTCGAAGAAGTTGCTGCCTGTGTTCTCCTTTAGGATTTTGATGGACTCCTATCTCACATTTAGGTCTTTCAACCATTTTGAGTCTATTTTTGTGTGTGGTATAAGGAAATGGTCCAGTTTCATTCTTCTGCATGTGGCTATCCAATTTTCCCAACACCATTGTTGAAGAGACTGTCTTTTTTCCATTGGACATTCTTTCCTGCTTTGTCAAAGATTAGTTGACCATAGAATTGAGGGTCAATTTCTGGGTTCTCTATTCTGTTCATTGATCTATGTGTCTGTTTTTGTGCCAGTACCATACTGTCTTGATGATGACAGCTTTGTAATAGAGCTGGAAGTCCGGAATTGTGATGCCGCCAGCTTTGCTTTTCTTTTTCAACATTCCTCTGGCTATGCGGGGTCTTTTCTGGTTCCATACAAATTTTAGGATTATTTGTTCCATTTCTTTGAAAAAAGTGGATGGTATTTTGATGGGGATTGCATTGAATGTGTAGATTGCTCTAGGTAGCATTGACATCTTCACAATATTTGTTCTTCCAATCCATGGGCATGGAACGTTTTTCCATTTCTTTGTGTCTTCCTCAATTTCTTTCATGAGTATTTTATAGTTTTCTGAGTACAGATCCTTTGCCTCTTTGGTTAGATTTATTCCTAGGTATCTTACGGGTCTGGGTGCAATTGTAAATGGGATCGACTCCTTAATTTCTCTGTCTTCTGTCTTGCTGTTGGTGTATAGGCATGCCACTGACTTCTGTGCATTGATTTTATATCCTGCCACTTGACTGAATTCCTGTATGAGTTCTAGCAGTTTTGGGGTGGAGTCTTTGGGGTTTTCCACATAAAGTATCATATCATCTGCAAAGAGTGAGAGTTTGACTTCTTTGCCGATTTGGATGCCTTTGATTTCTTTTTGTTGTCTGACTGCTGTGGCTAGGACTTTTTTTTTTTTTAAGATTTTTATTTATTTGACAGAGAGAGCACAAGCAGAGGGAGAGAGAGAGAGAAGCAGGTTCCCTGCTGAGCAAGGAGCTCGATGTGGGACTCGATCCCAGGACCCTGGGATCATGACCTGGGCCGAAGGCAGCCGCTTAACCGACTGAGCCACCCAGGCATCCCTAGGACTTCTAATACTATGTTGAATAGCAGTGGTGATAGTGGACATCCCTGCCATGTTCCTGACCTTAGGGGGAAAGATCTCAGTTTTTCCCCATTGAGAATGATATTCGCTGTGGGTTTTTCATAGATGGCTTTTATGATATTGAGGTATGTACCCTCTATCCCTATACTCTGAAGAGTTCTGATCAAGAAAGGATGCTGTACTTTGTCAAATGCTTTTTCTGCATCTATTGAGAGGATCATATGATTCTTGTTCTTTCTTTTATTAATGTATTGTATCACATTAATTCATTTGTGGATGTTGAACCAACCTCGCAGTCCAGGAATAAATCCCACTTGGTTGTGGTGAATAATCCTTTTAATGTACTGTTAGATCCTATTGGCTAGTATTTTGGTGAGAAATTTTGCATCCATGTTCATCAGGGATATTGATCTGTAATTCTCCTTTTTGATGGGGTCTTTGTCTGGTTTGGGGATCAAGGTAATGGTGGCCTCATAAAATGAGTTTGGAAGTTTTCCTTCCTCCATTTCTATTTTTTGGAACAGTTTCAGAAGGATAGGTATTAATTCTTCTTGAAATGTTTGGTAGAATTCCCCTGGGAAGCCATCTGGCTCTGGGCTTTTGTTTGTTGGGAGATATTTGATGACTGCTTCAATTTCCTTAGTGGTTATAGGTCTGTTCAGGCTTTCTATTTCTTCTTGGTTCAGTTTTGGTAGTTGATACATCTCTAGGAATGCATCCATTTCTTCCAGGTTATCTAATTTGCTGGCATAGAGTTGCTCATAATATGTTCTTATAATTGTTTGTATTTCTTTGGTGTTGGTTGTGATCTCTTTCATTCATGATTTTGTTGACTTGGGTCATTTCTCTTTTCTTTTTGATAAGTCTGGCCAGGGGTTTATCAATCTTGTTAATTCTTTCAAAGAACCAGCTCCTAGTTTCGTTGATCTGTTCTACTGTTCTTTTGGTTTCTATTTCATTGGTTTCTGCTCTGATCTTTATTATTTCTCTTCTCCTGCTTGGTTTAGGCTTTATTTGCTGTTCTTTCTCCAGCTCCTTTAGGTGTAGGGTTAGGTTGTGTATATGAGACCTTTCTTGTTCCTTGAAAAGGCTTGTATTGCTATATACTTTCCTCTTAGGACTGCCTTTGCTGCATCCCAAAGATTTTGAACAGTTGTGTTTTCATTTTCATTGGTTTCCATGAACTTTTTTACTTCTTCTTTAATTTCCTGGTTGACCCATTCATTCTTTAGTAGGATGCTCTTTAGCCTCCATGTATTTGAGTTCTTTCCAACTTTCCTCTCATAATTGAGTTCTAGTTCCAAACCACTGTGGTCTGAAAATATGCAGGGAATGATCCCAATCTTTTGGTACTTGTTGAGACCTGATTTGTGACCTAAGATGTGATCTATTCTAGAAAATGCTCCATGGGCATAGAGAAGAATGTGCATTCTGTTGCTTTGGGATGAAATGTTCTGAATATAACTGTGAAGTCCATTTGGTGCAGTGTGTAACTTAAAGTCTTTATTTCCTTGTTGATCTTTTGCTTAGATGATCTGTCCATTTCAGTGAACAGGGTGTTAAAGTCCCCCACTATTATTGTATTGTTGTCGATGTGTTTCTTTGCTTTTGTTATTAATTGGCTTATATAATTGGCTGCTCCCATGTTAGAGGCATAGATATTTACAGTTGTTTGATCTTCTTGTTGGATAGACCCTTTAAGTAGGATATAGTGTCCTTCCTCATCTCTTATTACAGTCTTTGGTTTAAAATCTAATTTGTCTGATAAAAGGATTGCCACCCCAGCTTTCTTTTGGTGTCCATTAGCATGGTAAATCGTTTTCCACCCCCTCACTTTCAATCTGGCCGTGTCTTTGGGTCTAACATGAGTCTCTTGCAGACAGCATATCAATGGTTCTTGTTTTTTTTTCCAATCTGATAGCCTGTCTTTTGATTGGGGCATTTAGCCCATTTACATTCAGGGTAACTATTGAAAGATAGGAATTTAGTACCATTGTATTGCCTGTAAGGTGACTGTTACTGTATATTGTCTGTGTTCCTTTCTGGTCTATGTTGCTTTTAGGCTCTCTCTTTGCTTAGAGGACCCCTTTCAAGATTTCTTGTAGGGCTGGTTTGTGTTTGCAAATTCCTTTCATTTTTGTTTGTCCTGGAAGCTTTTTATCTCTCCTTCTATTTTCAGTGACAGCCTAGGTGGATATAGTATTCTTGGCTGCATATTTTTCTCATTTAGTGCTCTGAATATATTATGCCAGTCCTTTCTGGCCTTCCAGGTCTCTGTGGATAGGTCTGTTGCCAATCTAATGTTTCTACCATTGTAGGTTACAGACCTCTTGTCCTGAGCTGCTTTCAGGATTCTCTCTTTGTCTCTGGGACTCGTAAGTTTTACTATTAGATGTCGGGGTGTTGACCTATTTTTATTGATTTTGAGGGGGGTTCTCTGTGCTTCCTGGATTTTGATGCCTGTTTCCTTCCCCAAATTAGGGAAGTTCTCCAGTATAATTTGCTCCAATATACCTTCTGCCCTTCTCTCTCTTTCTTCTTCTTCTGGGATCCCAATTATTCTAATATTGTTTCATCTTATGATATCACTTATCTCTTGAATTCTGTCCTCGTGATCCAGTAGTTGTTTATCTCTTTTTTTCTCAGCTTCTTTATTTTCCATCATTTGGTCTTCTATATCACTAATTCTCTCTTCTGCCTCATTTATCCTAGCAGTTAGAGACTCTATTTTTGATTGCACCTCATTAATAGCCTTTTTGATTTCGACTTGGTTAGATTTTAGTTCTTTTCTTTCTCCAGAAAGGGTTTCTCTAATATCTTCCATGCTTTTTTCAAGCCCAGCTAGTATCTTTAAAATCATGTTTCTGAGCTCTAGTTCACACATCTTACTAATGTCCATATTGACTAGGTTCCTGGTAGTCGGTACAGCCTCTTGTTCTTTTTGTTGAGGTGATTTTTTCCATCTTGTCATTTTGTCCAGAGGAGAATAGATGAATGAGAGAACAAATTGCTAACAGGGTAACAATGACCCCAGAAAAATATACACGAAACAAATCAGAAGAGACCTGAAACTGGGGGAAAAGAAAGGGAAAGAAAGAAAAAAGAAAAAGAAAAAGATTAAAAAAAAGAAAAAAAACAGAATATGATCAAATATGATCAGGCTGGTCCATAGATGAGTGCCACACACTAGATTTTGGGTGTATTTTGGTCTGTTAGAAGAAAGTGCCTCCCAACATTTTAAAGAAAGAAAAACTTATATATATACAAAAATAGGGTATATATGATGAAGGGATGGAATATGACTGTAAAGATGAAAATTATAAAAGATTTTATAAAAGGAATTGATAAGAAGTTGGTTGAAAAAAGAAAGAAGAGGATTAAAAAAAAAAGGAGAGAATGTGATCAGGCAGGAGACTAGAACAAAGCCATACACTAGAGATTTAGGGTATATTTTGGTCTGTTAGAAGAAACGGTATCCCAAATTTTAAAGAGAGAACAACATATATATATATATATATATGTTGGTAACCAAAAATAAGGTTAACTACTATGAAGGGATAGAATATGACTCTAAAAATGAAAAATTAAAAAGATTTTTTAAAAAAGGGATTGATAAGATGTTAATTGAAAAAGCGAAAACGAAAAATTCAAAAAAAAAGAAAAAGAAAAAAAGAAAATTAAAAAAAGTAACTTTGAAAGAAGCGATGAATTCTATGTGCAGTATTCCCCTAGCGCTGGAGTTCTGCCATTCTCATTGATCAGTAAACTTGGTCTTGGCTGGCTGTTCTTGCTGATCTTCTGGGGGAGGGGCCTGTTGCCGTGGTTCCTAAATGTCTTTGCTGGAGGCAGAATTGCCCCGCCTTTGCCGGTCCGGGCTAAGTCATCTGCTCTGGTGTGCTCTTGGGAGCTTTTGTTCCCTGAAAGCTCTCCATACAGCTTTGGTGGACGAGAGTGAAAATGGCGGCCTCCCCATCTCTGCCCCAGAGGAGCCGAGAACTCAGGGTCCCACTCCTCAGTGAGCCCCCAGAGAAAAGCAGTCAATCACTCCCGTCTCCCTGGTCTCTGGCCACACTCTGTGCTCACCTGGTCTGTGATGGAGTGTTTCTATCTCTGGCACCCGACCTCGTGTGGAGTTTCCAAACCCAGCAGATCCCTGCGTTGCGCTCCCATGCCGCTCCTCCCAAGGGAGGAAGGGGAGTCTCCCTGGACCTGCCTCTTGTTGGGTCCCTGCTGGAGGAGAAGTGGCCCAACTGTGCTGCGGATTATGGTTTATGGCAACCCCGAGCTGTGAGCCTGCTCCTGGGCTCCATCTCTGCGGCCAGCTTCCCCACTCTGATACTTGGGAGCTCTGCCTCACTCAGGCACCCCCGGTCTTTCTGTGACCCTGAGGGTCCTGAGACCACACTGTCCGAGCAAGGGTTCCACCCCCTGCTTAGCCACTGGAGCGACCTTCCTCAGTGGACAGACTTCTAAAAGTTCTGATTTTGTGCTCCTCTGCTCTATCACTTGCCAGTAGCAGCTGACGGAGGTCTATCTTCCCAAATATCGCCTCGGATTCACTTCTCTGCACATCCTACCTTCCAGAAAGTGGTCGCTTTTCTGTTCAGAGAGTTGCTGCTATTCTTTTCTTCGATCTCCTGTTGAGTTCATAAGTGTTCAGAATGGTTTGTTCCCTATCTAGCTGAATTCCTGGGACTAGATGAAATTTAGGTCTCCTACTCTTCCACTATCTTGCTCCTACCCCCCGGGGAATCTTCTTTTTAAATGTAATCATTTACAGCTGTAAGTGTTCATTTAACACTGCTTTTTCTGCATGTTGTAACTTCATTTTATTTTTTCTCAAGATATCTTCTAATTTCCCTTGTGATTTCTTCTTTGGCCTATTGATTGTTTGAGTGTGTTGTTTAATTTCTACATATTAGTGAATTTTCCAGTTTCTTTCTACTATTGATTTCCAATTTCATTCCATTGTGATTGGAAAAGATATTTTACATGATTTCAATCTTTTAAAATTTACTGACTCATTTTGTGGCCTAATATGTGATCTATCCTATGTGCACTTGAGGAAATGTGTATTATGCCATTGTTGGGTGGAATTGTTCTGTGTATGTTCGTTAAGTCCAATTGGACTGTAGTGTTGTTCAAATTCTGTTTCCTTATTGATCTTCTGTCTAGTTGTTCTGCCATTGCTGAAAGTGGGGTATTGAAGTCTTGTACTCCTATTGTTAAGCTATTTCTCCATTTAATTTTGTCAACGTTTGCTTGATATATGTAGGAGCTCTGATGTTTGGTGCAAATATGTTTGTAATTATTCTTCTTGGTGAATTCACGCTTTTATTATTATACACTATCTTTCTTTGCCTCTTGTAACAGTTTTTAACTTAAAATCTATTTTGTCTAATATTATTATAGCCACCTGCTCTCTTTTGTTTACTTATTTGCATAGAATATATTTTTCCATTCTTTCACTTTCAACCTATGTGTATCCTTAGGTTTAAATTGAGTCTGCTATAGTTTAAATTGGTGTTGGGAAAACTGCATACAGTTGGATCCTGTGTCTGTAACCATTCTGCCAATCTATGTCTTTTGACTGGGGAGTTTAGGCCATTAAAGTTAAAAGAATTAAAATACTGATAGAAAAGAACTTACTATTGCCATTTTGTTACTTGTTAATCTGTATGTCTTATAGCTTATATGTTCCTTATTTCCTCCCTTATTGCCTTCTTTTGTGTTTAGTTGGTAATAACATATTTCGGTTCCCTTCTCATTTCCTTTGTGTACATTCTACAGATATTTTCTTTGTGGCTTTAATGGAGACCGCATAATACATTCTAAAGTTATAACAATTTTAAACTGATAACAATTTAACTTCAAACACAAAAATTCTACTCTCTTCATTTTCCCCTCCCTACCACCCAGCCACCCCAGCCCTCCCAACCCCACCACTCCAGCAACCCTCAGTTTGTTTCCTGAGATTAAGAATTCCTCATATCAATGAGATCATATGATACTGTCTTTCTCTGATTGACTTATTTCACTCAGCATAACCAGAGGGGGAGACGAACCATGAGAGACTATGGACTCTGAGAAACAAACTTAGGGTTCTAGGGGGGAGAAGAGTGTGGGGATGGGTTAGCCTGGTGATGGGTATTAAAGAGGGTACGTATTGAATGGAGCACTGGGTGTTATATGCAAACAATGAATCATGGAACACTACATCAAAAACTAATGATGTAATGTATGGCGATTAACATAACATAATAAAATAAAAATAAAAAAAATTCTACTCTCTTAAAACTCTACCCCTCTCCACTTTATGTTACTGATGTCACAAATTATCCTTATATATTGTGTTACCCACTAACATAGATTTATAATTATTTTTAATGCTTTATCTTTTAAATTCTATAAAGTAATTAAAAGTGGGAATTATGAGGTAAAATTACAACAATATGGGTTTTTATATTTGTCCACATATTTACCTTTATGGGACAACTTTATTTTTTCATATGATTTCAAGTTAATGTCTAGCATCCTTCCCTTTCAACTTGAAAGGCTCCCTTTAGCATTTCATGTAGGGAAGATGTAATGGTAATGAACTCGCTCAGTTTTCACTTATGTAGGAATGACTTAATTTCTTCCTTATTTTTAAAGGATACTTTTACTGGATATAGAATTCTCTGTTGGTAGTTTCTTTCTTTCAATATTTTAACTATATCATCTCACTGCCTTTTGGCATACAAAGTTTCTCCTGAGAAACCCACTGATAATCTTATTAAGGATCCATTGTAAATGACTAGTTATTTTTCTCTTTCAGATTTCAATATTATTTTTTTGTCTTTTATTTTCAACAATTTTATTATAACATGTTTTGGTGTAGGTCTGAGTTTATCCCACTAAGAATGTTTTGAGCTTCTTTTATTTGTGTATCAATATCTTTCTCAAATTTAGGAAGTTATGCACCATTATGTCTTCAGATTAGCTCTCTGACCCTTTCCCTTTCCTTCTTGTTCCTCCTTCCTCCTCCTCTTCTTTCTTCTCCCATAATGCATATATTCATCCCCTTGATGGTGTCTCATAAGTATCCTAGGCTCTCTTTTCTTTATTCTTTTTTCTCCACAGAGTAAACACTTTCAAAAAAACTTTTTTATAATATTTTTAGGTTTACAATGAAATTAAAAGGGAAGCACGGAGATTTCCCATATGCCCCCTGCACCCAAAACATACACAGCTTCCCCGATAATCAATGTCACTCACCAGAATGACACATTTTTTTTTTACAAGGGATGAATCTACACTGGCACATCATAATCACCCAAAGTTTATAGTTCACCTTAGAGTTACTCTTGGTGTTGTACATTGTACAGGTTTGGACAAATGTATAATGGCAAATATTCATCATTGTAATATGTATTATTTTCACTGCCCTAAAAATCCTCTGTGCTCTATTTATCTCTCCCCTACACTGTACCCCTGGCAACTGCTGATCTTTTTATTGTCTCCATAAGTTTGCCTTTTCCAGAATGTCATTTAGTTGAAATCATATAGTATGTAATGTTTTCAGATTGACTTTTTTCACTTAGTAATATGCATTTAAGTTTTATCCATATATTTTTATGGCATGATAATTTATTTCTTTTTAGTGTTGAATAAAATTCTATTGTCTGGATGTATCACAGTTTATCCATTCACCTATTGAAGGATATCTTGGTTGCTTCTAAGTTTTGACAATTATGAATAAAGCTATTATAAACATCTGTGTGCAGGTTTTTGTGTGGATATAAGTTTTCAACTCCTTCGACTAATATCTAGGGCCCCCACAAAATTATTTTGGTCACTCTGTTGTTGTTTACTTAGTGTTTCTACAGAGAAAGGGGGCCTAGAGTTTTCTAGTCTGCCATCTTGCTGATATCACCTTCTCCAAAGACATTCTGTAATCTGAAAATTGAACTAAAGACTGAACTCCAATGGAGATAGTATTAAAGAGAAATCAAGAAAGAATTCATAGAGGTATTCATATATAGGGCGCCTGGGTGGCTCAGTTGGTTAAGCGACTGCCTTTGGCTCAGGTCATGATCCTGGAGTCCTGGGATCGAGTCCCGCATTGGGCTCCCTGCTCAGCAGGGAGTCTGCTTCTCCCTCTCCCGCTCCCCCCTCTTGTGCTCTTTCTCTCTCCCACTCTCTCTCTCAAATAAATAAATAAAATCTTTAAAAAAAAAAAAGAAAGAATTCAGAGAGATGCACAAAGATGAGACAAAAAGACAGAAAGAGAACCAGAAGAGAATGGTAGGCTAGAAATTAAGCTGAGAAAGGTTTTCAAGGGGTGTTTGGTTAATAATTCTAAAACCTACAAAGAGGTCAAATGAAATAATGACTGAGACAAGATGATTGGATTTGGAACTGTAAAATGATGGGGGTGTAAGCAATAGGTAGACAGCAATGGAGACAATGAAGCTGTCTGAACAGAGAAACTGCACAGAATAATCATCATGGGTATCAAAAAAAAAAGTGAAACTTGAATGATAGCTCACCAAAGAGTCTTTAAAAAAGGCTGAAATATTTAGGCTTCATGAAAACATATTTGCATAGATGAACACAAAACTGCTCACCAAAACAATTCCAGCCAAAATGTTGTCTTCTATTTGACTTTCTCCATTTCTTAAAATGTATATCCTCTGATCATGTGTCACCTCTCATTTACTGCTCCTATTTCAAATGATGTTTTTATGGAAGGCCAAAGGTTCCCTTTCTTCATCATATGAATTTCATTTAACTACCTTTATTTTATGAACTTCCTTTTGCATACCATACTGCACTTTAAGGACATTAGGAATTTCTACTTTGATAATGTAATATTTTTAGGTTTCTCATCTAAATCCAAATGTGTAAATTTATCTTTACAGATCTGATCAGTCACAATTGAAAGAAACAAGCAAAGAAATGATCCTAAGGAGATCAAGATGTTGGGCCTACGTAGGAGCCAGCTAATTTTGTTTTGATCCAAGGCCAGAGAATGCACTTAGCCTCCTTAATGTATGTTTTTGGTTATTATCAAATACAGGACAAAATGTGTGAAAGGTGATGAGAAAGCCCATTCCTATATGGAAAGATAATTCAAATTATATGGACCATTTGATTCAAAAAGGATCAGTATAGGGACGCCTGGGTGGCTCAGTCATTAAGCGTCTGCCTTTGGCTCAGGTCATGATCTCAGGGTCCTGGGATTGAGTCCCACATTGGGCTCCCTGCTCAGTGGGGAGCCTGCTTCTCCCTCTCCCACTCCCTTTGCTTGTGTTCCCTCTCTCGCTGTCTCTCTCTCTCTCTGTCAAATAAATAAATAAAATCTTTAAAAAAAAAGGATCAATATACTCTTTCACTTATTCATTCACTCTTCCCATACACATTTATTGAACACACATACTATGTGAGGTACTACAGATATAGAGACAAACACAGTCCCAGCCCTTCAAGGGCTTGCAGTTTAATATACAGACACCAATACTATTATAGAGATAGGTACAATGCACCAAAGTAAGTGAAAGAATGAGCAAAACTAGACTGATAACAAACTCAAGAGTTGCTTGGGAGGCAAGCCATTTTAGATGAGCTGATCATGATTATCCCTCTTGGTAAGAATCTACTCACTGTATTTACTTCTTTAACAGGATGTGGTTTTGTGGCAGGGTTTACATTACATTTTAGTTTGATATACATCAGGAAACAAACATACAGGGTGATCACTCAGTGCCTACAGGGTATCTAGTAAGATCCTGGTAATTAACAAATCACAGGCAGGGTGCTACCTGGCTTCCAGTTTGGACAAGACCAATATGAGTCATGCTATTTATACTACAGGGTTTAGGTAACATGATGAGCACAAACTGCTCTGCTCGCTTTCTTTAGTATCACCTCAACGCTCTCAGCAGTCAGAATCTCATAGGAGAGAAAAGCTGGAGCATTATAGTCAGCTATGAGACCACCGGATTTCAGCTGTACGATAAAAAAAATGTTGTTATCAGTGTTATGATGCTTAGGGGGAAAATAATCATGAAGTTAAATGTGAAGCAAAAAATTCAACATAGACTTGGCTCTGATGATAGCCAATTCTGACTAGTGGGAGTAGAATGAGATGAACATAGTACTCATAAACTCAAGCCTTAGGAGTTAAATCTGGTTTGGGTGTTACTGTGTGATTATCTAATGTTAGTAAAGCCACTCATTCATCCACCCATCCCTCCATCCAGTGTTCACTGAGAATAATCTATGGACCAGGCCTTAGGTAGGTTTTGGGTATAAAGAGATTAAAAAAAAAAAAGAAAGAAAAGAAAAAAAGTCACCACTATATGTATACATAAGCAGATGATTATACTGTGGAATGGTAAGTGCTATAATATGGATAAATATGATGAGGTTTGAGAGCAAATCGAAGAGGCACTTAATTAAGATGAGAAGGTCAAGGGATAATTTCTCTAGAAAGTAGTGCCTAGTGGAATTTTAGAGGATGATAAGAGTTGGCCAGCAGAAGATTAAGAAGGAGAAAAACTGAACGGTTTTGTCTAATACTCACCTCTCTGATATTGGTACTTCTAGAAAGCAGATTTCTGCCATGAGCCAGGACCTATATTAGCCTATTTTGAGGTAATGGCTTCCCCTGAGCAGGGAACCAAAAGAAGCATACCAAGAACCAAAGAACCCTTCTCAAGTACAAAGAAGAAGACTGTTATTTGTAAGGGTTGGACCCTTTCAGTATCTGAACAGCACTGACCCTCCTCATATAACCCTAAGACTGTCTCTTAGCTGAAGAGACTTGTAGGTATCAGAAGGAATACCTTTTAGAACTTGATAACTTCTCTGAACAAATCCTCAAGCCATACTTGAATAACCATTATGTCCAGTGTTGAGCCTAGGTAATAAGCTTGAGAATATAACCCACGATCCCTAATAAATTTTCTACTGGTTAGGGGCTACCCAAACACCTTCTGTTGATTTTTTTTTTTTACATTGCTTAGCACCAAAGAGAGAAAGAAACGTGCAAGTGAATGAACCTGAATATATACTACTCTTCATATTCCTCAGTATTTTAAAAAAAATTCCAACAATGTTATTGCTATATCCATTCAATATGGATACCATGCATTCATTAAATCTTATTTTGTAAATTATTTAAAGAATATGGTAGTTATGCTATACTAAGTGTAAAAAGCTATATAACTACACAAAATGTATGATTTTAAATTTGTATATGTAAAAAAGGTATCCATTTTCTTCTCCTTCAATGTCTTACCCCTTGATGACTGGCCCAGGTATTGCTATGGGGGCAGCTCACAGCCAAGAATACACAAATAGATGTTATGTTCCAAGATTAAACTTCTAAGTTCAAAAGCTATCTGTTGCAGATTTCACAAAGAGGGTCATGCCACCAAATGTTATAGCAACCTCGCTTTTCCTGTATAGCTAAAATGGCTGGAGTTGGGGAAAATAATTTGCAGCAAGGGAAAATATTAGGAGAACATCTGTGAGGACAAGCCTTCTCATGGTTACCCAGTGTGTCAGAGGTCACAGCTCCTCTTCATGTCCCACTCCTGCCTCCCATCTCTGCAGAGTGAGGCACATATGACCTTGATTTAACATGTAGCTAGACCATGTTATGGAGGGAGTAACAGGCAAGGAGTGGCTACCTACCCCAAAAGACTGGTGGGGGGGAGGGAAGATAAACCTGAGTGGGGGGACACTTATTTTACCCTCAGCTTTACTGAGACATACTTTACATATAGCACTGTGTAAGTTTAAGGTGTACAAGTGATGATTTGATACACATATATTGCAAAATGGCTACCATCACAATGTTAACACCTGAATCATGTTACCTAATTACCATTTTGTGTGTGTGTGTGGTGAGAACACTTAAGATCTACTCTTTTAACAACTTCTAAAAATGTAATATGCTATTTTTAACTATAATCACTATGCTGTACATTAGATCCCCAGAACTACACATCTTATATCTAGGTGTTTGTACTCTTTGACCAACATTTTCCCTTTTTCCACACCAGTCAGCCCCTGGTAACCACCATTCTAGTCTCTGTTTCTATGAGTTTGGCTTTTTAAAATTCCATATCTAAGTGATATTATGCAGTATTTGTCTTTCTTTGACTTATTTCCCTTAGGATAATGCCCTCAAGGTCATCCATACTGTCACAAATAGTAGGACTTTCTTCTTTCTCATGGCTGAATAATATTGTATATATATAGTACTGCTTATTTTTATTCATTCCTCTTTTAATGGATACTTAGGTTGTTTACATATTTTGGCTCTTGTGAATAATGCTGCAAGGACATGGGAGTATAGACATCTCTTTGAGATCCTGTTTTAATTTCCATATATATATGAATATTTTAAAAATTTATATATATATATATATATACATATATGTATATACCAGAAGTGGTAATGCTGGATCATATAATAGTTCTATTTTTAATTTTTTCAGGAACCTCCGTACTATTTTCCATAGTGGCTGTACCAATTTATATTCCTATCAACGGTGCAAAAGGATTCCCTTTTCTCTACATCTTCCCAACCCTTTTTATTTCTTGTCTTTTTGATGATAGCATTCTAACAGGTGTGAGGTGTGAGGTGATAGCTCATTGTGGTTTTGATTTGCATTTCTTTGATGAATTGTGATTTTAGGACCTTTTCAAGAAGCTTTTGGCCGGTGATGGGTATTAAAGAGGGCACATATTGCATGGAGTGTTATATGCAAACAATGAATCATGGAACACTACATCAAAAACTAATGATGTAATGTATGGTGATTAACATAACATAATAAAATAAAAAAACAACTAATGATGTACTGTATGGTAACTAACATAACATAATAAAATAAAAAAAAGAACCTGTTGGCTACTTGTATGTCTTCTTTGGAAAAATATCTGTTCAGTTCCTTTATCCATTTTTAATTAGATTTTTTGCTATTGAGTTGTGTGTTATTTATATATTTTGGATATTAACCCCTTATCAGATCCATGATTTAAATATTTTCTACCATTCCCTAGGTTGCCTTTTCATCATGTTGATGGCTTCCTTTGCTGTGCAGAGCTTTTTATTTGATGTAGTTTCACTTGTTATTTTGCTTTTGTTGCATTTGCTCTTTTTTTTTTTTTAAGATTTTGTTTATTTATTTGACTGAGAGAGATACACAGCGAGAGAGAGAACACAAGCAGGGGGAGTGGGAGAGGGAGAAGCAGGCTTCCCTCAGAGCAGGGAGCCCGATGGGGGCTCGATCCCAGGACCCTGGGATCATGAACTCAGTTGAAGGCAGATGCTTAACGACTGAGCCACCCAGGCGCCACCTTGTTGCATTTGCTCTTAGTGTCAAATCCAAAAAAATCATTTCCAAGACTGATGTTAAGTAGCTTACTCCTTAAACACTTTCTTCTAAAAATTTTATGGTTTCAGGTCTTACATTCAAGTCTTTAATCCATTTTGAATTTATTTTTGTGCATAGTGTAAAATAGTGGTCCAGTTTCATTCTTTCGCATGTGGCTGCCCTGTTTTCCCAACACCATTTATTGAAGACACTGTTTTTTCTCCACTGTATGTTCTTGGCTCCTTTGTTGTAAATTAATTGACCATACATGTGTGAGTTTATTTCTGGGCTCTCTATTATGTTCCATGGATTTATGTATCTATTTTTATGTCAATATTATACTGTTTTGATTGCTAAAACTTTATAATATAGTTTGAAATCAGGAAATGTGATGTCTTTAGCTTTGTTTTTCTTTCTCAAGATTGCTCTATTTGTGGTCTTTTGTGGTTCTATACAAATTATAGGATTTTAAAAAAGATTTTATTTATTTATTTGACCAAGAAGAGAGAGAGAGCACAAGCAGGGGGAGTGGCAGGCAGAGAGAGAAGCAGGCTCCCCACCGACCAAGGAGCCTGATGTGGGACTCAATCCCAGGTCCCTGGTATCATGACTTGAGCCAAAAGGCAGACGCTTAACTGACTGAGTCACCCTAATGTCCCCAAATTTTAAGATTTAAAAAAAATTTCTGTGAAAGATTCTATTGGAATTTTTTTAGGAATTATTGAATCTGTAAATTGCTTTGAGCAATATGGACATTTTGACAATATTAATACATTCAAACCATGAGCATGGGATATTTTCCCATTTATTTGTGTCTTCTTCAATTTTCTTCAATGTCTTATAGTTTTCAGCATACAGATCTTTCATCTCCTTGGTTAATTTTTTTCCTAAGTGTTTAATTCTTTTTGATGCAATTGTAAATACCATTGTTTTCTTAATTGCTTTTCTGATAGTTCATTGTTAGTGGTTAGAAACACAATTGACTTTTGTATACTGATTTTGTGTCATGCAACTTTACTGAACTCATTTATTAGTTCTAAGAGTTTTTCTGATGGAGTCATTTTTTTTTTACGTCAAATATGTATTTTTTTATTATTATGTTAAGTTAGCCACCATACAGTACATCATTAGTTTTTGATGAAGTGTTCAATGATTTATTAGTTGTGTATACCACCCAGTGCTCATCACCAACACAAGCCCTCCTTAATACCCATCACCAAGCTACCCCATCCTTTCACCCCTCTCCCTTCTGAAACCCTAAGTTTGTTTATAGCAGCAAAGTCCACAATAGCCAAACTGTGGAAGGAGCTGAGATGCCCTTCAACAGATGAACAGATAAAGAAAATGTGGTTCATATATACAATGGAATATTCCTCAGCCATTAGAAAGGATGAATACCCACCATTTGCATTGACATGGATGGAACTGGAGGGGATTATGCTAAGTGATGGAGTCTTTAGAGTTTTCTATATATAATGTCATGTTATCTGCAAGTAGAGACAATTTTACTTATTTCTTTCCAATTTGGAGGCCACTTATGTGTGTACATATGTATGCGTAATTGCTCTGGCCAAGACTTTTAGTACTATGTTGAATAAAGGTAGTGAAAGTGGACATCTTCTTCTTATATATGATCTTAGAAGAAAAGCTTTTGGCTTTTCACTGTTGAATATAATGTTATCTGTGGGCTTGGAATGTATGGCCTTTACCATGTTGAGATATGTTCCTTCTATACTCAGTTTGTTGAGAGTATTTTTTTATTATGAAAGAATGTTGAATTTTATTAAATGTTTTTTCTGCATCTATTGAGATGATCATAGGATTTTTATTCTTCATTTTGTTAATGTGGTGTATCACATTAAATTGATTTATAGATTCTGAACCATCCTTGAATCCCTGGAATAAATCCTATGTATTCATGGTGTGTGATCCTTTTAATGTACTGTTGAATTTGATTTCCTAATATTTTTGAGGATTTTTGCATCTATATTCATCAGGAATATTGGTCAAAAATACTCTTTTCTTGTAGTGTTATTGTCTAGTTTTGGTATCAGGGTAAATGCTGGCTATAAAATGAGTTTGGAAGTGTTTCCACCTCATCTATTTTTTTTTTTAAAGGAGTTTGAGAATGATTGATATTAATTCCTTAATGTTTGGTAGAATGCAACAGTAAAGCCATCTGGTCCTGAACTACCTTTTGTTGGAAATTTTTTTTTTTGTTACTGATTCAACCTCCTTACTAGCAACTGGTCTGTTCAGCTATTTTTTTTTCTTCTTTATTCAGTCTTGGTATGTTGTACATTTCTAAAAATTTGTCCATTTCTCTTAGGTTGTCCAATTTGTTGCCATATAATTGGATATAGTTTTCTCTTAGGATCCTTTGTATCTTTATGGTATCAATTATATGTCTCTTCTTCCATTTACAATTCTATTTATCTGAGTCTTCTCTCTTCTTTTCCTGGTTAATCTAGCTAAAGGTTTTCTATTTTGTTCATCTTTATTTCATCTCATTTATTTTCACTGTGATCGTTGCTATTTTCTTTCTCCTGCTAAATTTGGGTTTACTTTGTTCTCTTTCAAGTTATGTAAGGTATAAAATTGGGTTGTTTATTGAGGTCTTTCTTTTTTCTTTATGTATGTGTTTATCACTATAAACTTTTCTCTTAGAATTACTTTTGCTGCATCCCATAATTTTGGTTTGTTGTTTGTCCATATTCATTTGTCTCAAGCTATTTTGATTTCTTTTTTGACCCACTGGTTGTTCAGGAGCATATTGCTTAATCTCCATGTACTTTGAATTTTCTAGTTTTCTTCTTGTATTGATTTCTGGTTTCTTAACATGGTGGTCAGAAGAGATACTTGATATAGTTTTAATCTTCTTAAATGTATTAGGACTTTTCTGTGGCCTACCATATGATCTGTCCTTGAGAACATCCCATGTATGCCTGAGAAGAATGTTTATCTTGCTGCTGCTGAATGTTCTGTAATATCTGTTAGGTCCATCTGGTCTACTGTGTAGTTTTTGTTTCCTTGTTGATTTTCTTTCCAGATGAACTATCCATTGTTGAAAGTGGGGTTCTGATGTCCCTTGCTATTATTTTGTCACTGTTTACTTCTCCTTTCAGGTCTGTTAATATTTGCTTTATATATTTTAGTTGCTCCTATGTTGGGTATATAAAAGTGTACAAATCTTATATCCTCTTTTTTTTTTTAAAGATTTTATTATTTATTTGACAGAGAGAGACACAGCAAGAGGGAGACCACAAGCAGGGGGAGTGTGAGAGGGAGAAGCAGGCATCCTGCTGAGCAGGGAGCCTGATGCAGGGCTCAATCCCAGGACCCTGGGATCATGACCTGAGCTGAAGGCAGACGCTTAATGACTGAGCCACCCAGGAGCCCAAATCTTATATCCTCTTGATGAATTGACCCTTTTATCATTATATAATGACCTTCTTTATCTCTTATTACAGTCTTTCACTTAAAATTTATTTTATTAAAACAATAAAAATAAAATAACAGTCTATTTTATTCTGCTTTCTTTTGGCTTCCATTTTTATGGAACATCTTTCAGTCTGTGTGTGTACTTAAAGCTGAAATGAGTCTCTCTCTTTTTTTTAAATTTTAATTCCAGTATTGCTAACATGCAGTGTTATATTAGTTTTAGGTATACAATACAGTGATTCAACAATTCTATACATTATTCAGTGCTCATCATGGTAAGTGTACTCTTAATCCTCTTCACCTATTTCACCCATCCCCCACCCCTCTCCCCTCTGGTAACCATCTGTTTGTTCTCTATAGTTAGTCTGTTTTTCTGTCTCTTTTTTTCCTTTGTTCATTTGTTTTTTTTCTTAAATTCCTTATATGAGTGAAATCATATGAAATGGTATTTGTCTTTCCCTAACTGACTTATTTTGCTTAACATTATACTCCCTGGCTCCATCCATGTTGTTGCAAATGGCAAGATTTTGTTCCTTTTTATGGCTGAGTAATATTCCATTGTATACATATACCATAACTTCTTTATCTATTTGTCTATGGATGGACACTTAGGCTGCTTCCATAATTTGGCTATTGTAAATAATGCTGCAATAAACATAGAGGTGAATATATCTTTTTTAATTAGCATTTTTGTATTCTTTATGTAAATACTCAGTAGTGGAATTACTGGATCATATAGTAATTGTGTTCTTAATTTTTTGAGGAGCCTTCATACTGTTTTCCAGAGTGGCTGCATTTCTCCACATGCTCACCCACATGAAGAAAGTTTCTCATAGGCAGCATATAGATGGGTCTTGTTTTTTAATCTATTCAGCCAGTCTCTGTGTTTTGATTGGAAAGTTTAGTCCATTTAATATCTATCTATAACACTGCATGTTAGCAATACTGGAATTAAAATTTAAATTAAGCCTGTTAACAATTGTGTCTTTTTTTGGTATTGATGTTGTGGGTCTCATGGATGCAAGCCCCACTGGCTTCAAAGTGAGGTGTTTTGAAGAACGACCCCTCAGGTGGGAGTCTTCAAATTTGGGGTGCTCAATGTGGAGTCCAAACCCTTCATTCCTCATGGAGAAGCTGGGAGGTGGGGGTTCCCTCCAAATTGTATGGTGCTATGCTAGGGGTGGGGTTTATGATGAGAGTGTGTCTTAGCATTTCCTACCAGGTTCAATATGGGTTTTTTTCTCATTCACCCAATGTGTAGAAGTTGCTCAGATAGTTTCCAGATTTCTTTCAGAGGGAATTGCTTTATGTGTAGCTGTGCACTTGATGTGTCCGTAGGAGGAAGTGAGTTTAGGAGCCTCCTATGTCACCATCTTGTATCAGAACTAGCACTGCAACACTTTCTAAGTAAGTATTTATTATTTAGAGAAATATTAGTGGTTCATCAAGAGTTTTAAGTAGTGTCCACAGTTCCCTCATTGGAAAGATGAAGGAGTTAAAATAATTGTTTCCAGCTTTTACATTCTAGGCTTACAAGATGACAAAAGAACATCCTAAGGATCCCATCTATACACTCACATTTTAGACTCAAAAGTGTCCAGATTCTCTGCCATTTCATTTATATATGTGAACTTAGCAACTAAATAAACACTTTACAAATTTGGCTACTTTATAGTTTTATTATTTTCCCATCATAAAATAATAGGTGTGGTGTGTAGTTGCCTGACTCCAAGCTATATTATAAAGCTGTGATCACCAAGACAGCATGGTATTGGCACAAAAACAGACACAGAGATCAATGGAACAGAATAGAGTCTCCAGAAATGGACCCTTGGCTCTATGGTCAACTAATCTTTGACAAATCAGGAAAAAATATCCAATAGAAAAAAAGACAGTCTCAGGCACCTGGGTGGCTCAGTTGGTTAAGCAACTGCCTTCGGCTCAGGTCATGATCCTGGAGTCCCGGGATCGAGTCCCACATTGGGTTCCCTGCTCAGCGGGGGGTCTGCTTCTCCCTCTGACCCTCTTCCCTCTCTGTGCTCTCTGTCTCTCATTCTCTCTCTCAAATAAATAAATAAAATCTTTTAAAAAAAGAAATAAGAAAAAAAGACAGTCTCTTCAATAAATGGTGCTAGGAAAATTGGACAGCTACATATAGAAGAATGAAACTGGACCATTCCCTTACACCATATACAAAGATAAGCTTGAAATGGATGAAAGACCTCAATGTGAGACAGGAATCCATCAAAATCCTAGAGGAGAACATAGGCAGTAACCTCTTTGACATCAGCCACAGCAACTTCTTTCAAGACACATCTCCAAAGACAAGGGAAACAAAAGCAAAAATGAACTTTTGGGATTTCATCAAGATAAAAAGCTTCTGCACAGCAAAGGAAATAGTCAACAAAACTAAGAGGCAGCCCACAGAATGGAAGAAGATATTTGCAAATGACATTACAGATAAAGGGCTGATATCCAAGATCTATAAAGAACTTCTCAAACTCAACACTCAAAAAACAAATAATCAAGTCAAAAATTGGGCAGAAGACATTAACAGACACTTCTCCAAAGAAAACACAAATGGCTAACAGACACATGAAAAAATGTTCAACATCATTAGCCATCAGGGAAATTCAAATCAAAACCACAATGAGATACCACCTTACACCAGTTAGAATAACAAAAATTAACAAGGCAGGAAACAATAAATATTGGCGAGGATGTGGAGAAAGGGGAACCCTCTTACACTGTTGGTGGGAATGCAAGCTGGTACAGCTACTCTGGAAAAACAGTTGGAGGTTCCTCAAAAAGTTAAGAATAGAGCTATCCTATGACCTAGCAACTGCACTACTAGGTATTTACTCCAAAGATACAGATGTAGTGAAAAGAAGGGGACATGCACCCCAATGTTCATAGCAGCAATGTCCACAATAGCCAAACTGTGGAAGGAGCTGAGATGCCCTTCAACAGATGAATGGATAAAGAAGATGTGGTCCATATATACAATGGAATATCATTCAGTCATCAGAAAGGATGAATACCCACCATTTGCATTAACATGGATGGAATGGAGGGAATCATGCTAAGTGAAATAAGTCAAGTAGAGAAAGACAATTATCATATGGTTTCAGTCATATGTGGAACATAAGGAGTATCATGAAGGACAATAGAGGAAGGAAGGGAAAACTGAAGGGGTGGGGAATCAGAGAGGGAGACAAACCATGAAAGACTATGGACTCTGGGAAAGAAACTCAGGGTTTAAGAGGGGAGGGGGCAGGGGGATGGCCAGGTGATGGGTATTAAGGAGGGCAAGTGTTGTGATGAGCACTGGGTGTTATACACAACTAATGAATTATTGAACACTGCATCAAAAACTAATGATGTACTGCATGGTGGCTAACTTAACATAATGAAAAAAAAATATGTGTGATGTGTATATGTGAATGTGCGTGTAGGGGAGGATTCCATAGAGAAACACAGAAAACTCTTTGTAACTGAGAATAAAATAAAATAAATGATGAAGTATGAAGTGGCCTTGTGAATTCAACTGCAAAGGCAGGAAAGCATCCTAAATATCTTATACTTGTATAGGACTTTAGAGTTTTCAGACCCAGAATCTGGAATTTTTTTTTAAATTTTATTTTATTATGTTATGTTAGTTACCATACAATACATCATTAGTTTTTGATGTAGTGATCCACGATCCATTGTTTTCGTATAACACCCAGTGCTCCATGCAGTATGTGCCATCCTTAATACCCATCACCGGGCTAAACCCCTCCCCCCAACCCCTCCCCTCTAAAACCCTCAGATTATGCTAAGTGAAATAAGTCAAGCAGAGAAAGTCAATTATCATATGGTTTCACTTATTTGTGGAACATAAGGAATAACATGGAGGACATTAGGAGAAAGAAGGGAAAAATGAAGGGGGGGAAATCGGAGGGAGAGATGAACCATGAGAGACTATGGACTCCTAGACTCTGGAGTGTTTGACCCCTTGGCTAGATTCTTTATACCTTATCAGGGTGCTTTCCTGAAGCTCCTTCTCCTATCTCATCACACAGCAAAGCAATACCAGCTGGGAAGGTATGGCTTCCCCATGTCCACCAGCTCCAAGCCACCATGCAAAACTGAGGTGGACAAATTGCAGCCTGGACTTGGAAAAGGGGAATGATGGAGCCAGAGCCATTTCTCCTTTCCTTGGTTCATTTGTTTCAGAAGTCCATGCCATTTAATTTTCTTGTCCATCCACTCACTGACAAATCACATGCTTTATGTGTTCATAGAAATACAACTTGTGGTATGTTTACACATTTCCTACCTTGAACCTAAAATAGTCTTGCCCATAGGATGACTTCAAATCTGCATGGTCTAATCCTTATAATGGCTACTCAACTCCTACTTAAAAGATAGAAGGTGATCAATAAATGTTAGCTGCTATTGCTGCCGTGACTGTTGTCAATATTGGCACTATCAGTAGAATCCTCTCACCAGTCTTTGTGCTTTCAGCACATTCATGAATGACTCTAACAGCTATTGAAATAATCTGACATCTTTGCCACTGTTACTGTACCATCCGTCTTCCCTTTGAACCTTCTGGGACCTCTATTTTCTTCTACATTGAAACTACCACAACTAACCCCTCCATTTGGTTCCTACGACTTTACTGGCTCTAAATTTCTCTTTTAATTAATACTCCCTTTGACTGTGTTTACCCATAAATTTTACTATTATTATCTCATTCTTAAGATAAATGAAGGATAAAATTAAAAATAGATGCATGCTATATATACAGTGTTGGAATGTAAAGAAAGTTCTGTTTTGTTTTGCTTTTTTCAGTTGACATTTTCTGCTAAAAGAAATTGAACACCATGGGGGAAATTATGTGATTGGAAATCATTTTGACATTTCCCACCACAATGAATATTTTTATCCTAATTTAAAATTTGATTTCACATCTGACTCCATTTGGAAACTTGAGTCATTTTGAGATAAGGAGGAATAAAAGAAAGAATATGAAATTGAAGACAGAGAAAAAATATGTCTGTTTAAAAAAGATACTATTATTTACTAAGAGCCTCCCCTTCAAAAGATATATTAGTAGATATCATATTCAGAAGTGGAGCAGGGGCACCTGGGTGACTCAGTCAGTTAAGCCTCCAACTCTTGATCTCAGCTCAGGTCTTGATCTCAGAGTTGTGAGTTCAAGTCCCATGTTGGGCTCCATGCTGGGCAAGGAGCCTACTTAAAAAACAAAAACCAACCAATCAACCAACAAACAGAAAGTATAAAAGAAGTGAAGCACTTCAGGATCCTTAACATTGTAAATTGTTTTCTCATTTTAAAATCCTTCTCCTACCGAAGCCAAATTCAGGTACTTGTTTATGCATCAAGACAGAATGAATAGATTTTAGAGTTAAACAGATCTAGATTTGAATTTGTAGTTTTGTGATTTTGGTTAAATTGTTAAACATTTCTCAACTTCAATGTTCTCATCTGTAGAATGTGACTAACATGGGCTCCTATGTTAAAGTTATTGTGAAAATTAGAGAAATCTAAAATGCCTGTGAGAGTTTAAACTTTAAACACAGTGTCTAGATTTTAATATATATTTGTTTCCTTGTTTTCACTCTTTATAATTTTCTGTCTTCTTTTTTTATGGTTTACATGTGAAATCAGCACTCAGTGATGTTGCCATCAGAAAGGCTGGTGCCTGACATGATCTATGAATTCACAGGATGAGGGACCAGAAGAGGTTGTAAGAGGATGTGTACGTGTGAGTAGAAGAATATTCTTATTTTCAGCCAAAAATATTTCCTTTAGGCTTGTTGGGTGATAAAAACCCTGAAGTAATTTGGGCCTTATCTTAGTATAATACTCATAGCTAACTCTTCAAGGTTGTTCTTTCTTTGTTTAGCAAATGGAAACTGCCTGCTACCTTTGGCTGGCACCTTTCCATTGAGCAACATTCCAAAATGTTGCCTGTGATTCAGTGTTTTTTCCATTGGCACACCAGCCTGAGATTTCCTCTTTACTGTGGAACATCCTACTGTATTCATGGCTAGAATCATCAAACTGGATAGACGAGTACCTTGGACTGAACAACTCTAGATGCTTTGCCAATTCTCACCTGAATTGAATTAACTGGTAGCTCTGGGAAAGTTACATTAAATCATATTAAAAAAGATAAGTGAAACTTATCTTGAAATTGAAACATATTTCAATGCAAGTTTGGAATGAACAAATGTAAAAATAAAAAATCAGCAATTACCAACCAAGTGATTCCTTAAGATCAGAGACCTTGCCTTATTTCTCCTGATTTCTCCATTGCCAAGTAAAGTGCTCAAGAAGCTGTAAGACTACACATGTATACACAAACACACACACATGCTTGGACACACATTAAATATATATTTATACATTATACCATAAGTAATACATATTAATATATTATGCTATTTTGAAAATTATCAATATATAACACATACATATTATATATTAACACATTTACTGAATTGCAATTAATTAGCTTAGGGAAATGGTATATTATGAGGTTTTTAAATCTAATTAACCTCTCTTCAGATGTGTATCTCAGCCTAGATATTGCCTCCTTTATAAAGCTTCCCCTTCCCTTGCATGAGGTCAGGTATTTAGTTCTCATCCTATTTCCACACTTTTTTCTGTAGTGGCCTTCTATATTTGTCTCTTTCCCTAACCATCCATAAAAACCAAATCAAACCAAACAAAAAACAATACAGATTTGAAGAATTACTTCCTGTTTGGAATCTGGACTGAAAATAGATTTTCCATTTTGTAAAATGGCGCATCACTTCCTATTTAAAACCATCAAATGTCACCTTAGAAGCCATAATGGATGGGCATTGCTGTTAAATCATATCTTGCCCAGTATCACATAAGTCACCAAAGAGGTATGACTTTCATCTACCTATCAACCTAATTGAAATAAGAGGGTCTTAATATTCCTGAGACTAAGCATTCCCCAGATCTTAGGGATTTCATTGGGCAGCCCTGGCAAAGATGACATATATGACATTTTCCCTTTATATTTTTCTACTTGGTCTTCCCATTTGACAAACTACTACATACCAGCTTCACCAGTGGAGAATGGTCATCACATTTACTGCATTCAACATCCAACTGTGACATGTGTTCATACAGAAATCTATGAGACACTTTATCTTCTGGTTTTCCATTTTTAGCCTTGGCCTTACAAGATTTAATTTAAATATTCTGGCTCATGGCTAGATTTGTTGGTTTTGGCACTGGGAACTTAAATGAATAAAGAAAGTCTGTGGCTTTTCTAAATAAAACGATTCCAAAATACAACAAAAGGACATGCTGTTGCCCTTGTTCATTTAGAAAACATTATTGAATATCTTCTATGTACCAAGTGCAATGTTAAGGACTTGAACCCAGATGGACAAGTATTTCCACAGTGGTCATACCAGTTTGCAATCCCACCTATAGTGCATGAGTATTCATTTTTCTCCACATCCTCACCAATACTTGTTTCTTGTGTTTTGATGTTAGTCATTCTGACAGGTGTGAGGTGATCTCATTGTAGTTTTGATTTGCATCTCCCTGATGATCAGTGATGTTGAGTATTTTCATGTGTCTGTTGGCCATCTACACATCTTTGGAGAAATGTCTGTTCATATCTTCTGCCCATTTAATAATCCAACTAAAAATATTTTAACTTTAAAATAATTGGATTATTTATTTTTTGGGTGTTGAGTTTTATAAGTTCTTTATATATTTTGGATACTAACCTTTTATTGGATATGTCATTTGCAAATATCTTCTCCCATTCAGTAGATTGTCTTTGAGTTTTGATGACTGTTTACTTTGCTGTGCAGAGCTTTTTATTTTGATGTAATCCCTATAGTTTATTTTTACTTTTATGTCCCTTGCTTCAGGAGACATATCTAGAAAAATGCTGCTACTGCCAGTGTCAGAGAAATTATTGACTGTGCTTACTTCTAAGATTTTTATCATCTCAAGTCTCACATTTAGGTCTTTAATCCATTTTGAGTTTGTGTATGGTGTAAGAAAGTAGTCTGGTTTCATTCTTTTGCATGTAGCTGTCTAGTTTTCCCAACACCATGTGTTGAAAAGACTTTTTACTATTGTATATTCATTCCTCCTTTGTAAAAGATTAGCTGACCATTTATTTGTGGGTTTATTTCTGGGTTTTCTATTCTGTTCCATTGATCTATGTGCCTATTTTTGTGCCAATACCATAATGTTTTGATCACTACAGCTTGTAAAAACATAACTTGAAGAATTTTGGTTTTCCTTTTCAAGATTGTTTTGGCTATTTGGGGTCTTTTGTGGTTCTATAAAAATTTTAGGGTTGTTTGGTCTAGTTCTGTGGAAAATGCTGTTGGTATTTTGATTAAATCTGTAATAGATTGCTTTGCATAGTGTAGATATTTTAACAATATTTTTTCTTCCAACCCATGAGTATGGAATGTCTTTCCATTTCTTTGCATCGTCTTGAATTTCTTTCATCCGTGTTTTATAGTTTTCAGAGTGCAGGTCTTTTACCTCTTTGGTTAAGTTTATTCCTGGATATTTTATTGTTTTTGACGCAGTTGCAAATGGCACTGTTTTCTTAATTTCACTTTCTGCTGCTTCATTATTAGTGTTCAGGAATGCAACAGATTTCTGTACATTGATTTTGTATCCTGTAACTTTACTGAATTCATTTATCAGTCCCAGTAGTTTTCGGTGGAGTCTTTAGGATTTTCTCTGTATAGTATCATGTCATCTGCAAATAGCAAAACAAGGAAAACATAATTTGAATTTCAACTATTTCCTAGACCATCCTGATTAGGGTTGTTTTTAGTTCCTTAGAATGATCTGGAGATTGATACAAGAAGTCTCTGTATATCTTTTAAAATTTATTGTAATATAACATATAAATATGTGTATAAATATGTATATTATACACATGTGTGAATAGTTATATATATATTTATGTATAATTAGCTGTACACAATTCTCTTTATTAAATAAATGCTTATTAATATTAACAGATACTCTTGTTGCCTTTATAAAATTCTGAGTTTAAGACCCTATTTCTGTATCATGTCTATTATCTATCATCTATCTATATCATCTATCTAACTACTATCTATTTATCACCTATTTATCATCTATCTATCTATCATCTATCTATCATCATCATCATCATCATCTATCAATCATCTATCATCTATCTATCTATGTAACTTCAAGCTAAATGGGCCTTATTTGTCACAAGAGTGAATACTCTGGTATCTAGAGTAAACAAAATCAGTTGTGCAATATTTACGAGTTCTGATATATTGAATATTTCTGACTCAGTATGCTACACCATTCACTATCCCAAGGATAAAGTCATGGTAAATAGCATATAAAAGGAATGTGGCAAGGCATGCAGACCTGAGCAATACAGGATTTTGGACGAATCTGATGTCCATCTAATATTTTCTCACAGATTTTAATATGCATCCCACTCTGTTTCTTCCACACAGCATCCACTTCACATATATTTCAGTGTATAGAGGTAGAAAAATAAGAGGTTTGGAGTCCAAAAGATGGGGATTCAATTCCTATTCTATCAGTATGGGCTAGTGATTTATCCTCTCAAATGTCAGTCTCATCATTTTTAAATATGGAATGTCAATACAGGGTTGCTTAATGTTCAAATATAATCATTTGTGCACAGAGAAGACACATAATAGGTACCCAATGCATGTTAGTATAATGTGGGCAATAACTGAACTAGAGCCAAGTTTCTATATATCTAACTCATTCCAAATTCAAAACAACAATGAATATAGTTAAAATAGCCTAATCAAGCATATCTTGCATGCTTTTCTTTAAATCCAAAAATGTAGAAAGATTTTCTTTTACTAGTTTTCCCAAATTCCTCATTTTATTAGTTTTCCTGAATTCCTCATCCTCTTGAATGAGAACTACTAGATCCATTAAAAAATTTGGTATTTTGCCTTTGTTCATATTACGCTTTTAAAATGTTTTCTAACATTTGCTGATGTTTATACCTGTGAATATTTATTCCTCAGGTTTTACTGCTCCCATAAGAAAGAGCTCCTTCCTTTCTCCTCTCAATCCATTTCTAACCTGTGTTCTCAGCTAATTTAGTTTATCTAGATCTTTCTGTTCTCTGAGGCTCTGTCCTTTAGTATTCATTTGGGCATCTGTTTAAGGTTTTAATTTAGTTGTGTGGCAAATTCCTTGACACCTGTGACTTTTTTTTTTTTATCCCTGAAGCTCTTAGCACAGTAGAAAGCTGATAGTAAATGTTCAACATGCTTTTGCTAGTTGTACTTAATTTAAGAAAACAATCTCATTCTAAGTATGTGATCCAGTAACAGGTCTTAAATACAAAAGCTTGAGTTTGGTGCTCTTGTCAGATCCTAAGATGTCACATCTGAGATGTCAATTCTTACAGCTTACACCAAAAACTAACCAATGGTGACTCATTACTCCAGAATTTCAAAAGTCTTCCTTACTATCACTTGTTCTAACTTGAAGTTCCTTCATTTCTGAATCCCGTTTCATTAAAAGAAGCACTGGAATGTGTTCTTCTTGAGATAAGCATGTTATCTTTCTTAAGATACTTTCATAAAGTTAAAAGAATTAATGAGATTATAGCAGAGCCCAGACTTAGTTAAGGGTAGAAGGAGGAACTGGATTTTATTTGGAACAGTTCCTCATTTGAATAAATGTTTAGTGAAGTGAGTAAGCAGAGGCATTTCCATCTAAAATTTGGAAAAGAGACAGGAGAGGGAGTAGTTCAAAGAAGCAGGAGTCTAAATCTTTTAAATCAATTTTAAATTCTGTGCTTGTGCATTTGCATTACAGACATGATATGAGTACAGGAGTTCTAGGTACAATGTATCGTTCTTCTAGGGTCAGTTTGTTATTCATCTCTGCATCCCAACATCTAGTACAGAGTCCCAGAAACACTGTTGTACCAAAAAATTATTCCTGACTGACTCTGCACTCTTCTTCAGAGACAGTTTATTGATCAAGGTAAAATAAGGCCAGTTAAAATGTGACAACACAGGGAGAAATATTGTTACAAATAGTGTGATAATAAGAGAAGATGTTAGGTTAGAAGATGGGTAGTATCCCTGAGCTCAGGTTCCCACTCCCCTGTACCCAGTGATTCATGGTGTGACCCACCATACAACCTCTATTATCTTTAGCTTCCTCTTCAATAAATGAGGATCTTAAATCTCTAAGCCTTTCCCCCTAATTAAAAAAAATCTTTGATTCTCCCAGATTAAAAAAAAATTCTTCAAAATATTTTCATTTAAACTCCTTTTATTTAAGTGAATTTCAGCTGAATAATGCCCTGCTGTAAATATTTCTTTTAAATCATTATTTTCTAGGATTTTATGATGGATTCCATTTTTATAGTATCTCTAAGAAGGGTGGAAAAGATATAAACACTTATGGAACATCTCATATAAGCCAAATTTTTCGTATTTATTTCATTCTCAAGCCTTATGAAGTGGAAATTTTCTCAATTTTAAAATTAAGGAAACAGAGAAGTCAAGTGTCATGCTGAAGGCCAGGTCAGAGCTGGACAGTGCCAGGCTCTCCTCTCAGGTCTGACTGATTTAAAAATCCATGTTCTTTCTAGTACATGATGCTGGCATTTTGTAAAAAAAAAAAAGGTAGGTATTCCATTTAACAGATGGAAAGACTGAGGTACATAGAACCAGGGACTTCCTCAGTTTTGTAGTAAACCAACATTTTTGGTGCCAGGAAGAAACTCAAGTATTTTGGAGTAGAGTATAAGCTCACATCATGTGTGAGTGTAGGAAAACATCCTTTTGTATGATAACTTCATTTGATGCCAGCATGGAGTTTTCAGGGTTTAAAAATGATGAGGTGTGAGAAAACTGAGCTTGTTGTATTTACATTTTTTTTTTAAATGAAATTCTAGTAATGCAGCTGTTTTCCAGAGACTATTTCAGAATGAACATATTTTATACCCTAGAAATTGATGAAACTTTTTTTTCCAAACCATGCAGCCTAGCCTCCCTAGCTCCCCAACCCCAGCCTTATACATACATGATATCTACAGCATGATAGGGCTTGATCTTGAACTTTATTTCTTCTTATAATTTTATTATCTGAAAATAATTTGTAATGCTACACAGTACTGTACTACCTCATGCTTCAGAAAGGAACTTTTTTTCCTCTGAACGTTCCTTGTGTTGATTTTTTTCATCCTCTCTGTCTGTGTTGGCTTCTAGCCCTCTGTTCCTTTCAGTGCATTTGGTCTTGTGCCAAATGAGAGTCATCACTTAGCCCAAAAGTATCATTTTCCAAAACACAGAATCAAAAGGAAAACCCCGCCTATTACACCCACTGCTGATTACCATACCACAAAACTGACTAGTTGCATCATTGGACCATCACTTGTGAATTTCTGCTTTCCAGAGCTCTTATTCTTGCAGAGAATGAGTTTGAGCCGCATGGAAGATATGCCTTTAAGCCATTCAAGTCCTCAAGGGACACACAGGTCATCCTGGAAGCAATGGTTCCTCTACTCAACAATAGTTACTTTGCTGTTGCTTTGCTCCTTCAGTACACTAATTCTTACTTTTCTTCCACTCAAGGTAAGGAGACAATAGTACCTAAAATTGCTGCTTTTCTTTTGTAAGTCTAGTTATTATCATTGTCACTCAGTATTGTTAGAGCTAGTTGGAAGAGACATGTGGGTACATATAATACAAAAAGAATTTCAATTTTGTCATGGCATATGGCTTTTGAGGCTTATCTAAATGTTTTGAAATGAAAGGTATTAGAAAATGCTAAATGTTAGCAGCATAACTGGGTTAGATAGAATCAATTAAATCAGTCAATTGATTGATGCCTTGGAATATTTTCTCCCTTTCTGTAACTCTGTTAAACCCTCTTGGTGAAATAAAGGTATAAAACATATGCTTGCCTTCAAGGAATGGGATGCAAGCTATAGTCTTATTGAGGGAAAAGATATAAGAAGATAATGGAAGTCAGAATAAGGTAAGTGACAGGTGGTTAGTGCATCTTTGTGGAAGGAAATGGCACTGAACTAGGAGTAAGATCTGGATTCTGGTTCTAGGTCTCCCTAGCTGTATGAATTTAAGAAAGACATTTAATCTTCCTGGTTCTCAGAAAGATTTTTCATCTGAAAAATGGCAGTAGGAGAATGGATTTGTTCATTACAGTGCCCCTTCTAGCTATAAAATATAGTGATTAATAATTTATCTAAAGGTAGTATAGAACATAAATGCTTTAGGAATTCAAAATAGGGGACAAGGACTTTGGGCTAGAGTGATCAAGGAAGGCTTCATGGAGGAAGGAGGTAGCACATTCCTATTTGGGAAGCCCCTGATGCTTATCAGGAATTTCCCATTGAGCTCCAATCCAAGTTGTGGGTCTAGTAAAGGAAATGGAAATATATGAGGTTCTTTTTAGAAGTTTTTCTGACTGTATTATATGTACCTACATGACAATGCTTTATTTAATTTAGGATTGAACCTATTTTGGGGTACATTTGAAGATTCCAAGCCTTGGAGAGAATAAAGTAGTATATGCTTATCTAAGAAAGGGCTATGATATAAAAGTAGCACCTGCAGAAATATTTTTCTAAGGGGATTGGCCAGTGAAAGCTCCAAAAATATTTTCTACTACTTAAGATATTTAAAAGCCATTGAGAAAAGATGCAGGAGGAAGTACATGGTAATTGCCGGTATTAATTTAGTTAGGGGAAGTGTAGCTTTGGCCACATCTCTACACACTAAACCATTAATCTATATTCCCTAACTGTACACAAGGATATGCAACAGAGACTTTTCTAATCACACCCCAACTCTCTCCAGGAATGTATCAAGCAGAAGTCTGAACTTTCTGGAGCAGTGAAGCTTTGAGCAGAAAGAAAAGAATTGTTAGGAATTCTGAGTGTTTCGATTTGTGAAGAAAGGAAAGGGTGAGAATAGCAATAGCTTAACTTTGGAAGAATTTATCCCTCTAAAGCCACCTCAAGTTTTAGCCAGATTTCCCCGAAGAATGTAAGATATGTTATAGGTGTTATCCATTCCTACATGTGACTGGGGAACCAATGCATAGAAGAGGCTGGAAATGTCCTTCTCAACAGAACACAGTGGCTCTTGCAAAGGGAAAGAGGAAGTCTAATAATGCCAGAGGCACCTGGATATCTCTTGCCAGAACTGAACTCGACCAATCCCACGTATTTGAGCTCTGATTCTCTCTCCTAGACAACATGCATCTTCTCAATGAAAGGTTCTGCCTCTAAAAAAATAGCCCAGAGTTTATTTCAAATTTGGGGAAATTTTAAAGGTTTTCAGGATATTGTCCTGATTGGATGTCATAAAGGCTTGTTTCCTATAGGAAAAGCCAATGGCCTGGCTGATGCAATGCAACATTAACTCACTTTCCACTTGCCTGCTCTTCCCTTTCCTTATTGGCCACAAATAAGTATCTTAGGAAAGGAGGGCTGTGTGGCTAGCGGATGGTGAGTCATTATGAGGTGGCCGCTTCCACCTTCTCACAATACCCATGAAACTTGGAGGGTTTTTGTTTGTTTTTGTTTTTGTTTTTGTCTCCACTCTAGTTTTTATATACAAAATCCCACTTTCCAACTTCTCTAGGCACTAATTCAAAAAAGCGTTAGACAGGAAGATTGGCTCCTTCTAAACCAACAGAAATTTCCTTGGGAGAACACTTTTTTTTTTGGTGCCCCCTCCCCCCCATCTTTCAAAAGAGGTTCAACTGAAAGGATTGGCTATGAACCCAAGGAATTCGGTCTACTCCTCAGTGAAATTAACCTCACAGAAATTATCTCTCCAAAAAAAACCAAAAAAACAAAAACAAATGTTCAGAAGAGTCCCCTGCTTCAGTGAAATGAAGGATGCCCTTCCAAAAGGGGAAGATGTGCTTGTACTTAAAAGCAGAATAGAGTCTATTTCCAAATGATGATCTGAGTAGGGTTGGTTTGGAGAAAGAATTATTGTTTTGGCCATTTGAACCCAAGCATTTAAATCTGGGCTTAAATTATAACGGGGTTACAAGAGCAATTGCTCCTTCTAAGCAAAAATGAATTAAACTAAATGGAAAGTCCCATATGCTTCTTTATAAATGGATATTTACTCCTTCCAAAGATCAGCAGAATTATAAACAGAAACTGCCCCCAGAGAGTAGTAAGGGTGAGACTTTTGAATCAGACAGACTGTTTGGACCTCAGCATAGCCTTTTATCAGCTGCATGACGTTGGGCTAGTTACTTAATCCCTCTCAGGAGCACTTCCTCATCTGCAAATGAGCATGCTAGTTCTTATCCCATTGACCTGTAGTAAGGATTAATGAGACAGTCCAGTGCCTGACCCAGAGCAGGCTCTGAATAGATTGTAGTGATTAATATTTGCATCATTATTATTGACATCATAATGAGGATAAATTTAAAAAGACTTTTAACAAAACGGATATTCCTTGCTCATCTATTTCATTTCCTCAGCTAAAGACTATACCTTGCTGCCAAATAGATGATTTTTTCGATTGGACAGATTTTCATTTGTGGCAATAGAAAATGTCAGTGGTGGTTCTGTAGTTCTAAGTAGACATTAAAACAGCCCAAGTACAATATCCAGGATTTCTGTCTCTGGCAATTAATTTGTCTGTGGCGTTAGGTTTCTCCACACACTCTATGCATGATAGTAGACACCACAGATGTTATCTGTGCCACATATTTTGGCACTCATTTATATTTAGATTGTTACCCAATTGCCTCATGTGTGTAAGCATGTCTTTCTAGAAAGATTATAAACTGCCTAAGAGGCAAAGACTATAAATTGTATGTTTCTCTTGCTTACAATGCTAGTTGGGAATATAGGTGATTAATGTTTTGTTCAGTTCATTATAATCAGCATCATTATCAAAACAGCTAATATTTAATGAGCAGAACCAGATCTGTCTGGGCAAAGCCCTTCTTAACAATTATGACATTTAAACCCATAAACACCCTCAGTGAGTTAGGTGCTATTATGTCTCCCATTTTATAAATGAGAAAATTAAAGATAAGGGAATCTATCACGTGCCTATCATGGATCAAACTAAATTGAATGTCAGCATTTCTTCTAAGAAACCCCAAAAGGAGGATGAAATAATTACAAGAGCAAAAACAATTATAGGAATCCAAACTTTCTGATTGTACCTCCTTATTAACAAAAATTTTTGAGTACAATCCCACCATATATGCTAATTTATTATGTTAGATATAAGGGCTAATACTATGTATAATAAAAAGATACACAAAATGGAAACTTCGAAGGATGAACTGAATGACATGCTTCATATAGTTTATTCACAGTGCAAAACTGTTTTGCTTTTACCAAAATATTATATTTTACATGTTAATATAAGCATTTCTAATATAACCAAAATAATATTTTAGTAATTTGATAAATGTGTTTCTTTTATTTTCTTAACCTTAGTCTAACACTTTGTGATACAATAACTTGAAGGTTATAAGTTAACTTACTTTGATTCATGATTTTCACTGTCATAACCTGTATTTCTCCCCTCTCCTCTACTAGACTATTTTATTCCTTTGACTTCTGTTTAAATATGCAGTATCTTTTCCTCATTCTCTTTCTCACTTGAAAACCTTGCCTCTAAGTTCTATGAGAAAACAGAAGTAGGCAGGAACGAAGTTCCAAAGCTCCCTATCATATCTACCACTTACCTGCAATTTTGTTCACATAGACTGTTTCCCTCTTGTCACTGTGCATGAATTGTTCATGTACCTATCTAAGGCCACCTGTGACCCAGATTCTGTCCCCTCTTACTTACTCAAGGACACTGATTGCTCCAACAATTATCTCCTAGCTCTTACATTCTATTCCCCTTTACTGGAACATTCCCATCAAATGGCAACAGGTAACCATGTTGTCAGTTCTCTGATGTTAAAAGAAAACCAAAGACTAAGAAAAACAACAAAATCAAAACATTTCTTTGACCTCCCATCCCCCTCCAGGCTCCACTTAATTTTTCCATTTTCCCTTACAGGAAAATTCCCCCAATTTTTCTTTTCTCACTTAGCCTTGAATCCATTCTAATGAAGCTTCTGTCCTCACCACATCACAGAAACTACTTTTGCCAAGAAACCCAATGACTACCATGTTGTCGAATCCATCAGTTAATTCCCTGTCCTCTTCTCACTTGATCCATCAGCAGCATTTAATACAGCTGATCACGTCTCCCTGAAATACTTTCATCTCTTCGTTTCCAACATCACACTCTTTAGGTTTCCCTTCTGACTCACTGGCCTTTCTTTCTTAGTCTCCTTTGGTGTTTCTTCCTCATTCCCTGGCCTCCAAATAGTGCAGTGTTCCAAACGCTCCTTTCTATCTATACTCACTGCCTTGATAATCTCACACAATCTCACGTCTTAAAATGTCACATCATCAGAACTCCTTAAATTCCATCCTCATACGTCCAACTGCCTGCCTGAAACTCGAGTCTACCTGGATATGTAATAAGTATCAATCATAAACTTGATATGTACAAAAGTGAACTCATGATTCTTTCCTCTCAATGTACTCCTCTTAAATCTTGCTCATTTCAGTGATTAACAATTTTATCTTTCCAATTACTGATGCCCAACATCTTGGAGTCATCTTTTGTCTTTTTATTTTCTCATCCCATATCCACGTCAGGATAGCCAGAACCTTGGTCAGAGGCACCATGCTTTCTTGCCTGGATGATTATAGTGATCTTTTGGCTGGTCTCACTGTTTTTGCACTGGCCTCTCTTTGCCTTATTCCTATCATGGCAGCCAAAGAAATCCCATAAAAGAAAAATGTGCAGTATCTTTAAGTTCAAACAGTCTCTTAAGCCCTTTGCCTCAAGGAAACCAATGAACTTTACATGGTACAAAAATTTTTTTGGTGGTTATACCTTATTTTAGTACTAAGTATTTTAAAGCCTTTAGCATTTAAATACCAGTATTTATAGAATTAACCACACTGATGGCTTCTTGTAGCAAGTAAACTGTGGTATGTTGCAAGTTTGAAACTAGTCTCCCCATGGTATCTCAGTTACTGTAAACTGTGATTGTCTGAATATTAAATGAGGGTGGCTTTACCAGTCTGTATTGTGAATATTTCTATAGTTTAATATTATTAAAAATAAAAATAAACTTAACTAGAAATTCTATTATTTTCTTTTCATATGCCAATGGATCACCTTGTGTAGTGACTGGGGTGTGGAGACTACTGTTTATAGATAATTTCTATAGCCCAAGAGGAGAAGAGTCCAAGATCAAATAGTTGTCCTATCAGTAGAAGTCAGATGGATGGAATGAGACCTTAACTTTTGCCTAGAAGACCAAAAAAGGCGGTTAGGTAATGAAAGGGAAAGGAAAGAGCCAGGCCATCTACAAAGGAAAGCTAAAACAGGAAAGACAATTTGGAGGGAAGGATTTTTTAATATGGCTAAGGAATAGAAGTTTGCTTCAGGATCTGAAGCTCTAAATAAACCAATCAGGAAGGCTGTGACACTGTCATCCTCCTGACCAATTCCTCTTTTTCTTCCCCTACAGACTGCCAGTGAGCCCTGCATAGCTAAGTTTGGTGAGTAACCTGTCTTGCATACCTCCTTTTTACTTTTATTAGTATTTGATGCAAGAAGGAAGCCCATTTTTATTCATTTTCAACTATTATTTATAACTGCTTATCATGTGCCAAGCAGTTGTCTAGGAGCTGAGACTTCAGAGGTAAACCAGACAGACAAGTCCATCCTCAATGAAGCTGACATTCAAGGTCACATCTCTGGGCAGGAATTCACAACACTTTTACAGGGCCAGGAACCTGAAATCTGGGAATCCACCTTTAATTTTGTGTTTAAATAAGCACAAGTTTCAAATTTCTACAACCTTTCCCTCTGACAAACTCAAAGTTCTTCTCAAGTTCCTATATTGCTGGTGCTCAGTAGAGTGTGTGTAGGGTGACATTTTTGTTTCCAAATATATAAAAAAGGAATGAAAGCCAGGGAAATGGCTACTTCCTTTGTGCCTCTCCCATCCTCTCAGCTTCTGAGCCACTTTCCCTTAGAGTGAGTGACCTGGTATTTACTAAGAAAACACATTAAAGTGGTGCTTTGGTGGCTCAGTTTGTTAAGAGACTGCTTTCGACTCCGGTCATGGTCCAGGGAACTGGGATTGAGCCCTGCATCAGGCTCCCTGCTTGGCGGGAAGCCTGCTTCTCCCTCTCCCATTCCCCCTGCTTGTGTTCCCTCTTTTGCTGTCTCTCTCTCTCTCTCTGTCAGTTAAATAAATAAAAATCTTAAAAAAAAACACATTAAAGTTTACAGGTTCACTGAGACTTAAGGTATTTCTTAGAATACATACAAAATTGAAAATAAATACATTTGGATTGTTTACATATTTCAGACCACACACACACATTTTTCAGCTGAGAGCAGAACATTTCTAAAGTTAACTGCAATCCCTGTTTTCCTATACAGTTTGAAATGCTGGGCTTCCCTGGCTTGTGGGAATTAGGGAATCTCTTTTTACTATTTGTCTCTGCCTTTGTAATTTGTTTTTGTTTTTCTAGTAAATGGAGTGGAAATCATGATATGTTTGAAATTCTCTCTTGAGGTGATAAAATGTTGAGAACCTCAAGTGCTGCTAAGTGGCCTCAAGTCTCTAAGTGGCTCCTATTACAGAATAAGAGAACCAGTGACACTTTTTCCTGTGACTCGCCTATTTTCTATTACGTATCACATGTAAAGCAGGAAGAAATTTACTGGGCTTTGGGCTCACTGGAGATACAGAGAGACTTTGCTTCTTGCTCTAATGATCTCTCCATCCTTCCTCAGAATCTACCCTCACAGCCTTATAATCAATCATTTATATATAAATAACAATTTAAGTCAACATGTGATCTCTTCTGGGTTGCTTTTTTATCAAGGTTTCTTTCTAATTATGAGATAAAGGCTTTGCCCTCATAAAAAAATTACAGAGAATTAGAGAACAGACCAAATAAGTATTTTTAAATGATCAAGACACTCCCTGGGGCTCTGAAATCACACACTACGCAAAAGCAATTAACATTAGGAAAATATGTAAATTCCACATATTCCTATGAAAATAAGTGACCAAGTCTTAATTCTTTCTCCATCCCCTGTGACAGTTTTAAACTAGGGATACTTATATTTAAGCATTTAAAAATTTAAATTTTTATATTTAAAAATTTAAATAACTTCCATTTATAAACTCATGAATTTACCAGGATATCCCAAGTAGATCTTGGGTATATACCTAAAAACTAAAGAGAAGAGCCATAATTTAAACATAATGCACCTAATTCAGGAACAGGGATGTATCATTCAATCAATAAATATTTACTGAGCACACACTAGGTTCCAGGAACTCTTTTAGGTGCTGAAGATATAGCAATGAACAAAATAGAGAAACACTTGTCCTGAAAGATGTTATATTCAAGTGAGTAATGAGCAACTTAATTTATAATATGCTAGATGGTGACACACCTTCTATGAAAAAAACTAAAGCAGGATAAAGGGAGAGAGAGGCAGGAGAGCACTATTTTATGTAGACTGATGAGGAAGGTCTCATTGATAAAATGATACACAGTAAACAGTATTTACATAGAAAAGCATGAATATGCATCCTGGACTGCCAACTTTGGTTATCACAATCCTGGTGTGTGATTCCTCTCTCCCTTCCTCCTTTAGTTCCTTTCACAAATATTGATTGACAAGAGATGCAATGCCACCTAAAACTTAACCCATTTTTCTATTCCAAATCCATTTCTTTAGAGTTCCCCAAGCAAGAGATGCACTTAGGATTTGTAATTTCTCTAAACAAGGAATAGATACTTAAAATATTAAAATTGTTTTTGGAGAGAACTAATACAGACTAGGTAAAGAAACAACTTGTAAGTGGGAAAGAACTATAATCAGGAAGGGAATTAAATAAATAACTATGCTTGCTTTTTTTTTCTCTTTTGTAAATTCCTTACAGGACCATTCCCTTTAAAATGGCAAATGACATGTCCCAAGCTTCCTTGTGTGAATAAGACAGCTGACGAGAAACTGGAGATACTTCAGAATGGCTTGTACCTAATTTATGGCCAAGTGGCTCCCAATACAACCTACAAGGAACCAGCTCCTTTTGAGGTGCGGCTATGTAAAAATGAAGACATCATACAAGCGCTAACAAAGAACTCTAAAATTCAAAATGTAGGAGGGACTTATGAATTGCATGCTGGAGATATACTAGAGTTGATATACAACTCTGAACATCAGGTTCTAAAAAATAATACATACTGGGGGATCTTATTGCTAGCAAATCCCCAATATAACTCCTAGAGACTCAATTTGGCCTCCTTATCATCTTTAGCACATGCAGAAATGCTGGTGAGTGTGTTGGAGGAGGCAGATTTTCAACACCCACAGTTTGTCTGAGTATACAAATCAACACATACAGAACTCCTCTGCATGTGAGTTTTCGTCTCTCAAGCTTATCCGAAAGAGACTCAGAGGACAGGCCAGAGACATTTGATTACCTCGGACATTGGGTCAGCAAAGATGCTTTACTAATCCATGATAAGTGACTGTGGGTGGCTCAAGGACAGAAGCTTTTCAAAGAGTCTGTGTCTAGTTCTTGAATCCTTGGATGGGGAAAAATTGTCTTATTGCCCTGGGAGCCTTACCTGGTATGCAAAAAACGATTCAGGGTGGTGGCCTGGCCTTGTTCTCATATTCCTGGGCTGCTTCACTTTATTCTTCCCATACTCCTGTCTTTTGAGGCCCTCCTATTAAAGGTAGCCAGACTGGGAGGTTGACCACAGATATGCCAACAACACCCCACTTTAGATGTGATGATGTTAAGAACACAGAGAATACTCAGAATTATTGGGGCAGAGGCACAGATGGCATAGAATGGAATGCACTTTACTTGGGGAATTCCCTTGATTTCATCACATTCAGGATGCAGAATGCTTTATAAAACCATTTGGTCAAAGGACTCATTCTGAACGTTGACACTGGGCTCATGAGAAGTTGTTGATGTGTGTCTAAATATTGTCAGTAGTAAAGAAAGTAATCATTAGTAATCATAAAATTAAACCCTAGAAATTGGTATCATCAGTACTGTATTATGTCATGTAATAATTTCATATTTTTAGCTGGCTGTCCACAGTTTGCAAAGTGCTTTCATATATCACAGGGCAACTCTATGAAGCGAATGGGGCAGGTGTTTTTGGCACAATTTAAACAAAGAAAATATGAAGGCATCTGGAACATAGGTGATTTGCCTCAACCCATGGAACTAATGACTGATAGGGCCAGTGGGCTTCTGCAGTGTATCACACTATCTCAGCTTTAGGGTTAGTATTTCAGCTATGATGTTAAGTCCATAGAGCTTATCAGATTTAATTATCAGGAGATGCATTCCCTTTCAGCTCAAGGTGGGTAGACTAAAGCTACAACCGACTCTCCTTCCTTAGCAAACTACTTTTTCCTTTCCCTGCTTGAAGCAGGGAGCACGAGGGTGTTGCTCAGGGCTTATTCCAACCAAATCCCCTTCCTCACTTTAAAGAGCCTGTCTTGGTCAAACATGTTAACTTCTAAAAATAATGAATAGCACTCAATTAAATGATAGCCTGCTGAAGTTTTTAGACTCTTTAAATTAATTAGCTGTTTGGGGGTTCTTGTTGAAAGGTATATAATATGATTACATGATAACCCAATTTAAAATATTTATGGATATTTGTAAAAAGTTATACTATGTTAATTAAAAAATATTTGTATTGTATGGGACAAAAATTGCTGGGGAACAGAGTAAGCCTGAGGCCAAGATGTTTCTTAGTCTTTTTTAAAAAACATCTGCTGAGTAGCTGTACTGGCCAAAGACCTAGATACCTTGCTTCTCTTGCATTTGCATATCTTCTCAGGAAATTAAAGTTATATCACATATATTTATAGAAACTTGTTGTTATTGATTATTGTTGAGTTATAAGCAGCAGTGTGCTGGAGTGCTGGAGTGAGCTAGCACTAAGCTCATGACAGCTGATTGTTAAATTTTTAAAATTTTGCAATCTGGTTATTAATTACAGTCATCCTTGAAATTGGCCATGGTGGGACTATTTATAACATGGGAACTGGCAACACTACAAATTAGGGATTTTCCTTTTGGAGAGCCTGTTCACCAGCACACCACTGTTTATAAAACTCTCCTTCTTAATGACTCCTCTCTGCTCCTGCCTCATTCCTGGGACAATCGAGGCAGGCAAGGGAGAGAGGAAAATTGTCATATTCCCAGCAAAAGTCCCACATGGCAATGATTTCTCAGGGCAAGAGTGATCTCAGCAGCTGCAGCCAGAGTGAGGGTTACCAACAGATGACCTTTGAATTTTCCTAGTGTTATAATTTCAGCCTTTGTTTTCATGTATACTCTGTTTCCTTTTTGTCTTCAAATAGTTGAAACCTATAATAAATGTATATTGGTAAGTGGACTGTAGCTGACTTATCTGTGAGTTATCAGTTTAGAGTCAGTGATGTTGAGAACTTGAAGGGACATCAGAGAAATCCTTGCCCACATGAAACACTTGCTTGGCTAGCATTAGGCAAAACTGAGAGCTGGATGCAATTAGCTTTTTGTTATAAGCTGTCCCAATTTTTGATGAGTTAGTCAGACAGTTTCACATTCTGACTTCCACCCACCCCCTCAACTCCACTTCAGACGTCCTCACCAACAAAGCCGTCACCAAACCCTCTTATAATAATTGGTTTTTTTTACCTTTCATTTTACCCATCAAAACTTACCTAGAGTGTGGAATATCACTGTGGGTTAAGTCTCTGCTTCTGAAGATGGCGTTTAATTGAAAAGCAATGCAGTTTTGAGCATCTGATGGGGTAAACTAACTCCTTAAATGAAGCATATCTGTTCATTTTGGAGATGAAATTCCTGTCTTTTTGTGTTTGATCTCAAAGAAGCAGTTTCATTTGTGGGGGTGAGATGATATTTTTAAATTTTTTTATGCAAGAAGGAGAAGCAAAAACCTGATCAGCTATGAGGAGTCTGAGGATTACCTTCAGGTAGAAATTATAAAGGATACCTCAGTACATACACTTTTCTTGATCTGATAGGATACATGTCTATTTTGGGGTCACTAGTGACCCTAGCAAAGTCACTTTATTGGCCATGACACTCCTGCGAGTCCCACATCTATCCACAAGAAACCTGTACACATGCTTTGCACCTACAAACTCAGAGAGTATGATTGTAGCAAGATTCTTCCATTTCTACTACCAGGAGTTGGCCTTTCTCCTCCCAACAGATTTGCTGGGTGAGGTCAAACTCTAGCTCACTGTCAACTTTTGCTTTCTCTGGTGGGAGTCAGGCAGTAGTTCTCTGTATCTCCCAATTGCAAGAAATATACTTCAAAGCTCTTTTAGGGGTTCCCTTGAAGCCCTCCTACCAAGCTTAAGGTTAGAAAGTTTCATTGCTCCCCATTCCTCCTGTAAACGGAGTGGGTGAGGACTCACAACATGGCCACAGCTTTTTCTTTATAAATGTTATCACAAACTCTCCTTCTTACCACTCTGCCCTCACTTTATGTTCTTGATCCAGCTAATGTGTCAAAGAGTGTTGGAAAAAGGGGGCTTACCTTCATTCCTTTTGTAAATTCTGCATATTGGTGGGGTCAACTGTCTTATTCTCACTTTGATATCTTAGTTCAGTTGTATTATGCCTGAGTTGAAATTGAATCAGGTAGAATTCCACTTTAACATCCAGTTATACTCTTAGATGTCAAGAAAGGATGAGAGAGATGTATGATAATATGCAGAAATACAAAAACCTCCAAACTCTCATCACAGGAGAAATAAAATAAGAGCTTAATACAAAGGCAGAGAGAGAGGAAAATTATCATTCAGAAAAGTTAGGCTTAAGAACATTGTTACAAATGAACATAAAACATTGCTTTTAATTTCTTGAAAATCAAGGAAAATTAGAGAAGCATGAAGGAAATAGAGTTGTTTCATCCAAAAAAAAAATTGTTTTAACACACACTGTTTTATTAGGAAAAAGAAACCTTCCCCTGGGACTGAGCTCTAAGCAGACTCTCTCCAGTTCCACAATGAATGCTCTAGATAGTAAAATGCAGATTTTCCCACTTATTTTATTTGAATGTACTGGATTCTGTTAGCAGTTAACTAGTTTAAGGAGTTCAAAGTAGCTTACTTGAGCTATCACTCTAAGACACACAGAAGATGAATCCCATTATATTGTTTGGGAAAGTAGACTGGAGGGTTTATAGGTCCTCCTTCAAAGAACTCAGGAAGTGTTTAAGAATAGGAACATGAAAATTCAATAAATAGAATCATTAGATTAAACCACCTTCCTCACTGCTTCAATTACATAATTGGAATGGGAATCTCTGATTTTCATGTCCAGGGTGATTTTTTCCAGCCAGCTTTGGTGTTATCCAGGGACCCTACAAAGGTAGCACGTTGCTCACCCTGGGCCTCAAACATGCAGAGTCCGAGTCAACTGGGGTGAACTGGTGAGTTTAAGTTTCACAGAATGGAAGACACAGAGCCTCTTCTTACCTTCCCTCCCTGCTTATAGGTTGTATTTCTTATCCAATGAGCTAATCTCTGAGAGTAATCTGATGTCCAAGAGTCCAGAGTCTGACACAGTGCCTGACTCATAGTCCTTTTTGTCTATTGTAAATAAATAAATAATAAATAAATCATAAATTTACTTGAGCATTGGTAAAAACTTAGCATTATTGTATGTACTCTGGATAACAGAGCCCAGTGGGGAAAGCCTTCAGTCTCCCTGTCCTTACTGTCTCCCATCCCATCATGTACTATTCTCAAGTACTCTCCTTCCCCATCAAAATCTGTTCTGAGGAACACTGTTAATGTAAGTAAGGTAAAGAAACTTATAAATTCACTTGCACTAAGGGAAAACAGCCAATAAGCTTCCTTGTCTTGAATCACTAAAACAGGACAAAATCTTATTTGTTTTAAGCTTTGCTGAGCAGAAATACTAAGAAACAATTGCCTTTATAATATCCTAAGGCAAAACAATTTATTCAATTTATTCAATGATCAATGGCAGAGGTTTTCAAAGTGAAGTCTATGAACTCTACATCGGATTCACAAGGGATGCTTGGAAAAAACAAGAGATTCCAAGGCTCATTCAAGTGTACTGAATAAAGTTTCTAGGAGTGAGGACTAGGGATCAAATGGATTTAACACAGTCTGGCCCATAGGTTATTCTTATGCACACTACAGTTTAGGAACTGCTCTTTTAATGATATGATACGTTATGTGGAAAACCCAAAAGACTCCACCCCAAAACTGCTAGAACTCATACAGGAATTCAGTAAAGTGGCAGGATATAAAATTATTCCACAGAAATCAGTGGCATTTCTATACACCAACAACAAGACAGAAGAAAAAGAAATTAGGGAGTCGATCCCATTTACAATTACACCCAAACCATAAGATACCTAGGCATAAATCTAACCAAAGAGGCAAAGAATCTGTACTCAGAAAACTATAAAATACTCATGAAAGAAATTGAGGAAGACACAAAGAAATGGAAAAACGTTCCATGCTTATGGATTGGAAGAACAAATTGTGAAAATGTCTATGCTACCTAGAGTAATCTACACATTTAATGCAATTCCTATCAAAATACCATCCACTTTTTTCAAAGAAATGGAACAAATAATCCTAAAATTTGTATGGAACCAGAAAAGACCCCGAATAGCCAGAGGAATGTTGAAAAAGAAAAGCAAAGCCAGTGGCATCACAATTCCAGACTTCAAGCTCTATTACAAAGCTGTCATCATCAAGACAGTATGGCACTGGCACAAAAACAGACACATAGATCAATGGAACAGAATAGAGAGCCCAGAAATGGACTCTCAATTCTATGGCCAACTAATATTCGACAAGGCAGGAAAGAATGTCCAATGGAAAAAAGTCTCTTCAACAATGGTGTTGGGAAAATTGGACAGCCACATGCAGAAGAATTAAACTGGACCATTTCCTTATACCACACACAAAAATAGACTCAAAATGGATGAAGGGCCTCAATGTGAGACAGGAATCCATCAACATCCTGGAGGAGAACACAGGCAGTGACCTCTTTGACCTCAGCCACAGCAACTTCCTCCTAGAAACATCGCCAAAGGCAAGGGAAGCAAGGGCAAAAATGAACTATTGGGACTTCATCAAGATAAAAAGCTTTTGCACAGCAAAAGAAACAGTCAACAAAACCAAAAAAAACCTGACAGAATGGGAAAAGATATTTGCAAATGACATATCAGATAAAGGGCTAGTATCCAAAATCTATAAAGAACTTATCAAACTCAACACCCAAAGAACACATAATCCAATCAAGAAATGGGCAGAAGACATGAACAGACATTTCTGCAAAGAAGACATCCAAATGGCCAGCAGACACATGAAAAAGTGCTCAGTGTCACTCGGCATCAGGGAAATCCAAATCAAAACCTCAATGAGATACCACCTCACACCAGTCAGAATGGCTAAAGTTAACAAGTCAGGAAATGACAGATGTTGGTGAGGATGGGGAGATAGGGGAACACTCTTACACTGTTGGTGGGAATGCAAGCTGGTGCAGCCACTCTGGAAAACAGTATAGAGGTTCTTCAAAAAGTTGAAAATAGAGCTACCATACAACCCAGCAATTGCACTACTGGGTATTTACCCCAAGGATACAAATGTAGTGATCCAAAGGGGTACGTGCACCCCAATGTTTATAGCAGCAATGTCCACAATAGCCAAACTATGGAAAGAGACAAGATGTCCATCAAGAGATGAGTGGATAAAGAAGATGTGGTGCGTGTGTGTGTGAGTGTGTGTGTGTGTGTGTGTAATAGAATATTATGCAGCCATCAAAAAAATGAAATCTTGCCATTTGCAATGACGTGGATGGAACTAGAGGGTATTATAGTAAGCGAAATAAGTCAATCAGAGAAAGACATGTATCATATGATCTCACTGATATGAGGAATTTGAGAAATAAGACAGAGGATCATAGGGGAAGGGAGGAAAAAAATGAAACAAGATGAAACCAGAGAGGGAGACAAACCATAAAAGACTTAATCTCAGGAAACAAACTGAGGGTTGCTGGAGTGGTGGGGGGTGGGAGGGATGGGGTGGCTGGGTGATGGACACTGGGGAGGGTATGTGCTATGGTGAGCACTGTGCATTAGGTAAGACTGATGAATCATAGACCTGTACCCCTGAAACAAATAATACATCATATGTTTAAAAAAATAAAAAGAAGATGGTAGGAAGGGAAAAATGAAGGGGGAGAAATCAGAGGGGGAGATGAACCATGAGAGAGTATGGACTCTGAGAAACAAACTGAGGGTTTTAGAGGGGAAAGGGGTGGGGAGATGGGTTAGCCTGGTGATGGGTATTAAAGAGGGCACGTTCTGCATGGAGCACTGGGTGTTATACGCAAACAATGAATCATGGAACACTACATCAAAAACTAATGATGTAATGTATGGTGACTAACATAACATAAAAAATAAAATTTAAAAAAAAAGAACTGCTTTATGGCATATAATGAATCTCAGCTGAATATTTCTCCAAGTATTTAAAAAGATTCAAAGCTTCTCAACAAAAAAATAAATAAAAAAGCAAAACAGAATGAACAACAGTAACAAAACCAGTGCTGGTTTTTGAGACTTACCATAATCCATCTCTCATCACAGAAGCAAATGGCCTTCTAACCTCTGAATCTGAAAAACGATCAGGCTCTTCACTTTTCATAACCTAATGGCAGCTCTGACACTTGAACACTGGCGATCTAAGGTATCTGAGCCTGGCCACAATCAATACTACATTATCTGCCTGTATACTGTCAACTCTCAAATATTCATCTTTTGCCTAAGTTGCTCTCCTTTACCTCAGACTTGTAAATCCAGCTGTTTATTCAACAGTTTCACACTGGAGATTTAATGGGTATCTCAAATCCAACATCTCCAAAATGCTTTCCCAAACTAGCTTTTCTTGAAGCCCCCCTCATTTCAGTTGTATAGAGCAAAAACCTCTGAATCATGAAGTTTCATGACTCCTCTCTTTCATACATTTAATCTGTTAGGAAATCATGTCGTCTTACCTTCAAAGAGAATCTGACCTATTTTCTGCTATGTCTCTTGTCTGTGCCACTAAGATTATTTCAATAGCTTCATAACTTCTACCTTTGGAGTCAGAAAAACTTATCTTCAAATTCCAGTTTTGCCATTTACTACTTATTTGGATCTTGGACAAATTACTTGCCCTCTTGGAGACCTTTCTTGTTTATTTTTCTTGTTGTTACTTATCCAATGCCAAAGCTCCAATGACACATAGTTGGAGCTTAATAAATATTTGTTGAGTCAAATAATAAATTTAAAATAGGTTTAGAATACCAACTAATTTATGTAAAATTCTTGATTACATAATAGACACTAAAATGGTGGCTGCCACTGATTTTTATTACAGATTTGGATTTATTCCTAAGTTTCTGAACTTGTCATTTCTCAAGCTGAGATATTTAACATATCTCTTATTCTTTCTCTTCCCCAAGATAAGGTAAGTCCCAAGATAAAAGCATTTTACTTGTTTAATGTGGTATGAGCAGCACCAAAAATGGTGCTTGGAACATTAAAAGGCTTCAAGATGTACTGACATGAATAAGCAAAAAAGATGGGACTCTGGTTCTTGGTTAGAATGACCAGCAAGATATAAGATACACGTGTTGTAAACAACCTCTCAAAATGGTATGTTCGCTTCTATTCCTCTAGGTTTTTTAAACCTCTAAGTAATGCATTGAAACCTCTAAGTACACATATAACAAGTGCTCAGTAAAAGTTGGCTGCTATCACCATTGTCCACACTACCATCATCATCATGATAGTCATCATGTCATTATCCTTGTTTCTCTAGGAAGCAGTATTCTGGAACACATTAGCTTGCTCTACCACAGTAATGTCCTCACCAAATTTTAAATTAAGCTTGTACCTTTGGCTTTTATCAAAAATTTATATTAGAACATCCATGGGTATCTTCTCAAAAAATGGTTCTTACAACAATGTTTCTTATGTTACTGATCATTCTTTATGGCAAACACATTCAGGAAAATCAATCTCTCAGGAACTTGAAAGCATATCTCCAGGGGTGTTTTTTCCTCACATATTTTTATAGAGCAATTAAAGGGCTCACTAACATGTGAGATTTTGGAACGTGTACATATTTCCTCTGCAAAAGCACTGACAGTCTTTAGATTTGTTACTAATTACTCCAAATGACTATTTTCATAAACATGAACTATAGTTTCTGAGCACAGATGTTGACAGATGCTGCCTTAGTTAATGTGTTGCTTTTTCAACAAAGCTGTTCAGAGTGGTTATTTCAGAATGGTGAAATTACCATGTCTAAAGTCCAGTCTTCACATTTATAGGTACAGAAATGGAATTTTATCCAAGTCTTAGAGTTTATAAATATCTCAGGGACCATATAACCAAACTCATAAGAGAATGAGATATAAACAAATGTGGAATTTTATTAGTCAGCACATCCCCTCCCTGAGGAAGCACTGAATGGGAATTCTAATTATAACCAGAAGGTTATTGTCAGGCATAATTTGCAGGCCAGGGTAGAGGACCCAAATGAATAACGGCTTAAGATACTGAATACATCTTTTATTCATTGAGCAAATACTTCCTGGGGCCAATTATATCCCATATATTATGCTAAGTACCAGAGGGGATACAAAAATCAAAAGATATATTGCCTGTCCTCAAACAGTTCAGAATTTAGCAGAAAAAGAATGTATACAAATGATCAGAGGACTGTATATATAATTGCTCTAATGGCTGTAAATGAGCCACAATAAAGATGAGAACCTAAACAGGGACAACGGCATTATCCATGGGGATAGGGAATAGACCGAGAGAAAAATTTAAGTCATAGAATCTTCAGACTGTAGTTATTGTGGTAGATACCACTGGGGTTTCTGCCAACTTCATAGTGGTTTCCTTATCAGACTTTCTTATCCACAGGGGTGGATTTCAGCAGCCTCGTTTTTACCATGTAAGCCTATTCTCTTAGTTGAGGTTGACCTGTCCGGGATTAACTACCCAGGATTGACTGGACAAGATAAAAATGTGGAGCTATTTGGTAGCCTATATTCCTTCTGGTTTTCTCTGAGAAGCAGAGAAAGCTGATCTGGCTGAGACAGAAGAATGAAAGGAATATGCAAAGAAAAGCAGCAATGAAAGATGGAAAGAAACTCCATTGAACTATAAACGCAGCTACATTCTTGTCCTTGGATTCTATGAGAATCACTGTACCTTTGTAACAAATTCCTCCTTTTTCCTCAGCTGGGTTAAGTTGGTTTCTATTAATTGAAATCAGAGTCTTAACTAATAAAGTGATTGATTCAAGGTGAGGGATGGATAAGAGGGAAGGACCTTCTTGGTGATACTGAAGAGATGGTGGTGTTTTCAGAGTAGGGGATAGGAAGGAGACTCTAGAGAAAGTTTGGAATGGATAAGATAATGAGTTCAGCTTTATAAGTGTATGGTTTGAGATGTTTGTAGAATATCCAAGTGGGCATAACTAGTATGCAGTTAGAACTCCGGAGGAGTCTCATGGGATGGGATGAATATGTGAAAGTCAACAGCCTTTAGGGTAAGGTCACTGTTGTGAATGATATCACAACAGTGAGGGTTTAGAATGAAAAGGGAGCCAGTGAGTGAGACCTGGGAGCACCAATATTTGAGGATGGGCATAGGAAAGGAATCCTATAGAGTAGCAGCCAGGGAACAAATGAGGTCAAACTGGTGGAGTCGGTCCACAGAAACAGGCCATGAGTGATTAAAAATGAGGGAGTAGTCAACAATGTTAGAGGTTCCAAGAAGTCAAATACTATGAGGATTGAAAATTGCCTACTGGATTTTTTTTTTTAAGATTTTTTATTTATTTATCTGAGAGAGAGAATGGGAGACAGAGAGCATGAGAGGGGGAAGATCAGAGGGAGAAGCAGACTCCCCGCCAAGCAGGGAGTCCGATGCGGGACTCGATCCCGGGACTCCAGGATCATGACCTGAGCCGAAGGCAGTCGCCTAACCAACTGAGCCACCCAGGCGCCCCCCTACTGGATTTTGCTGATAGATAATTGTTGGTGACATCAGTGAGATCATTCAGTGGCATAATGGGAAGAAAATCCAGATTTCCAGTAATGAACAAATGAGAAGCACAGTTGCTGGATGTGGAGTAAATGGAAGGTGAGACAGTAAGTTATACTAGTCTTTGTAAAAACTTGATTGTGAAAAGAGCTGTGGAATGGTAGAGAGTAGGTAATCTCAAGGCAAATGGATAGAAAGAGGCATCTATGTGGCAAGTAGACCAGGTATTAATGTTGGCTGGTCAGGGTATCCTCTTTCAGGAAAGAGCTAGAGAGGCACAGTATAAGCCAGGCTTGCACAAAAAATGAACTGGAAGGATCCAATTTCCTTTCTTAGGAATCTGATCTAGAACATAGAAGGAAAACCTATCATTTAGCAGTGGAGAAGTTAAATGATGCCATGGAGCTGTTGACAGGTAGGAAGAATAGAACTGATGTAAAAGAAAAAGCAGTTGCTGCCATGTGAATGGGAGAAAAAGAAGGAGAGACCATGCAACTTGCTGCAAAGAAAAAGTTGCAAACAGGCAATGCCCAGAGATGCTGCAGTTTCTGACCCAATATTCAGTTCCTGTTCTAGAGCTTATAAATCACCTCAACAAACATTCTTTGTCCTTGAGCTAGTGTAAATGGGTCTCTTTCCCTTCAACAAAATGAGGCCCATCAACTCTAAGATGTTTGTATATTAGAAAATATTTTAATATATTTGAAAACATTTGAAATATATGAAAACATCTGTTATTTTCTAGGCTGTATCATCTCAGGAGAGGCAATCGAGTGCTGTGGTTAAGAGATGCGTTTAGATTTAGACAGGCCTCAATTTAAATCTTGACTCTGCCAATTACACTCTATGTGAGCTTGAGCAATGTGTGTAGCTTCTCTGGAGGGAGGTGTTTTCATCAGTAAAGTAAGGAAAATTATTTATACTACATAATATAGTTTCAGTTTCTGGCAACAGAGAGTTCAATATATACCAATGATTTTTGTGTTATTATTAGTTTACAACTAGCTATATTAGGTAGGAAGCCTTTTCTCTATCTTAAATTTCTTTTCTTTTTTAGCTTTAGTGAGCAACAAAGTACATATTCAGCCTCTTCACACTTTATATATTAGCATACTGATATTTGCATTGTGCTTGGAATGATGAATATTAAAAAGCTTAAATCTCTATAGCTTATTCTTATTAGTTGCCTTGTCTAGATCTTTTCTACAACACAGTTAAATGGAGAATATACTTTATTTAAGTACAGTATTTAAATTCCATATATAATGGTGACTCAATTTTATATAAAGAAAATATCTTAATTATTCATTCACTCATTCATCCATTTTACTCAACAAATATTTATCATGGTTCTCCCAAGTACAAAGTGCAGTTAGGTGCTACAGACAATGTGAAGATTTATAAGGCATTGAGATTTAAGAGGCTACATCTAGGAAGAGAGATAGATGAATTCAAACCACAGAATTATAGAGGTAAAAGGTATCTTATACAAAGATACAGATCTTCCTCGACTTACTATGGGGTTACATCTCAATAAACCTATCATAAGTTGAAAATATAAGTTGAGAATTCATTTCATATACCTAATCTACCAAACATCACAGCTTCACCTAGGCTACCTTAAATATGCTCAGAATGTTATTGAACTTAGGTCCAATCTTCACCACAGAACAAGCCAGTGCAGAGATAAGGTGTTGGGGCAGAGAAAGTGACTGCATTCAAGAAATCCAGCTAACCTAGAAGATGTCAGACAAACATCCCAAAAAAACATTTTCCCATCTCAGTGCAGGCAGGGGATTTTAAAAAGGGTAAGAGAATTTTATGTGTGTGTGTGTGGGAGAAACCCAGCTATAGCTGCTGCTTGGGCTTGAACAATCAGCTAGGTGTCTTCAGTTAACATAGGCCAGGTTCTTCAAGTTCCTTGAGAAACTGTAAACAGAATTGATTGCTATAAGCAGGAATGTGCTGATTATAATTTAGCCCTGCTACAAATCCCCTCCCTGTCAATTATTTCTTTCCATACCTTACAGAACTAAAGGGAAAAGGAAGCTGTCTAGAGTCTAACTAGTTCCTGCTGAATTGGGACATTGGAGGGAGGTCATGGAGTGAAACAACTGAACTTGTTTTAGAAAATAATTTGTACCCTTACTAGATGAGGACTTAAAAACTGGGAACTGTCTCTTAGTTTCCTCCCATTTAGAGCATCCCTTAGCTATGCAAATCGTAATCAACTTGATGAACATATATATGCCAACTCCTATTATAAGTACTATTAAGCCCATTTTAGTAGTAAAATAAATAGCATAAAAAGCTTAAGTAAGTTTGTGGAATACATGTTCCACTGACTCACATGTCCATGAGGAAGCTTCAGGTTGTGTTTCTGATTCCCCAAGTGGGGCTCGCTTCACCCATCTGTGATGTATCACCGCAGCCAACTTAAGAGATGATTAGGTCGTCACCAGTATGTCATGTGGTCCCATCCACTTCACAGCAAGTTGGTGATCAGGTCCCTGTTCCCTCAAGGTCATGAGTAGCACCTGATCACCAGAGACAAAGGGGTGCAATCGTTTGTCAGGTAACTAGATCTAGCAGAAACAAACTCATGCATACTATTTAATATTTAACTTAAATTTTGAACATATCCTATAACATTTAATTCATGATTGATTTCAGAGGACAAGGAGGTCAAAACTGTAGCCTGGAAAGGTCTCCCATGCACAATTTCAAAAGGTCCTTAATTTCAACCTGCTTTGGGGAGCTGCCCTTATCCTGAGCAGTGCAAAGGCGATGTTTTATTCCATGTTAAATTAGTCTCTTGATAAATTTTAGCTATAGTTTTTTTCAAGGTGTGATTCATTTTTCCAGTCTCTCCTGTAGATTGAGGCCTCCAGGAGGAATGTAATCTCTGTATTAGTAAATCCCCATTCTTTTTTTTTTTTTAAGATTTTATTTATTTATTTGAGAGAGGGAATGAGAGACAGACAGCAGGAGAGGGAGGAGGGTCAGAGGGAGAAGCAGACTCCCTGATGAGCAGGAAGCCCGATGCGGGACTCGATCCCAGGACTCCAGGATCATGACCTGAGCTGAAGGCAGTTGCTTAACCAACTGAGCCACCCAGGCGCCCAGTAAATCCCCATTCTTTAGCTTGTTTCTTTTTTTTTTTTAAAGATTTTATTTATTTATTCATGAGAGACAGAGAGAGAGAGAGGCAGAGGGAGAAGCAGGCTCCCAAGGAGCAGGAAGCCCGATGCGGGACTTGATCCCAGGACCCTGAGATCATGACCTGAGCCGAAGGCAGACGCTTAACCATCTGAGCCACCCAGGCGCCCTCTTTAGCTTGTTTCTTGTCTCTTGCAGGATACAAGGGATAACTGGAGAGATCTATATGAGGAATCAGAGTACCCAAAAAATAGTTTCTTTAGCAGCCTGTTTTGCCACAATGTCTGCTTGCTGATTTCCTTTCATTACATGGGTTTCCCCTCTTTGATGTCCTGGATGATTGCCACCTTAGATGTCTGTTGTATAGCCTCCAGTAGAGCTAAAATTTCCATAGAGTGCTTAATATACTTACCGTTAAATATCAGGAGTCCCTGCTCCTTCCAAATGGCACTATGAGCATGCACTATCAAAAAGGTATAGTGAGAGGGCACCTGGGTGGCTCAGTTGGTTGAGCGACAGCCTTCGGCTCAGGTCATGATCCCGGAGTCCCAGAATTGAGTCCCTCATTGGGCTCCCTGCTCAGCGGGGGGGTCTGCTTCTCCCTCTGACCCTATCCCCTCTCATGCTCTCTCTCACTCTCTCTCTCTCTCAAATAAATAAAATCTTAAAAAAAAAAGGCACAGTGAGAGTCAGTGTATATATTTACCTTTTCACCAGCAAACAAAAGGAAGAGCCCTCATTAGGGCAATGATTTTAGCCTTCTGAGCCGAGATTCCTGGGGGCAGTTGCTTGGCCTCAATTATCTCCAAGAGTCACCACAGCATATCCAGGCTTTGGCTGTTCTTGTTCTGTAAAGCTACTTTCATTCATAAAGAGTTTCCAATCCAGATGCTCTAAAGCCTGGTCTATAAGGTCTGGCCTATCAGAACATGCTAAGTCTACAATGTCTAAACAATCATATTCAAGATGATCATTGGGATCAGGAAACAGAGTTGCTGGGTTTAAAGCAGAAGTAACTTGCAATTTCACATTATGGTTATCAAGTAGAATCATTTGGTATTTCCCCATTCTGCCAGCAGTAAGACAAAATCCACCCTTCTGTTCCAACAGAGTAGCATTAATGAGGTACATAGACAGTTATAGGTTGGCCAAGTGTGAATTTTTCAGCGTCCTGTAAAGTATCACAAGCTACAGTGACTGCTTGGAGGCAGGGTGGCCATCCTTTGACTGTCTGTTCCAACTGTTTTGAAAAATAGGCTACAGGTTGGGGAAGATCCCCCAGCATTTGGATTAATACTCCTAATCCAATGCCTTGTCTTTCATGAACATATAATTTAAAGGCTGTCTTTAGATCAGGCAACCCCAAACAGGGGCTGATAGCAGACTTTCTTTTATAGTATCAAAGGCTCTCTGGCACTCTTTTGTCCAAATTAGATGCTCAGCATCCATTCCTTTTAATACCTCAAATAAGGGCTGAACTATCAGTCCATAATTTGGAATACAAATGGGGCAGAATCCAGGTATGCCTAGGAACCCCTGTAATTGGTGCCTGGTGGTGGATGCTTTGAGCACACTAATAGTCTTTTTCCTGTCGGGCAATAAGCTTTCTTGCCCTTGTGTCAGGCTGAAGCCCAGGTAAGTTACTTCTTGTTTGCAAATTTGCACCATGTGGGGGGATACTTTGTATCCACAGTCAGCCAAATGATTTGATAAGAGGATGGTATTCTCTAAATACCTTCCATAAGTAGGACTAACCACCAGTAGATCATCCACATTCTGCAAGAGGACTTTCTCTATCAACTGAAAGATTGTCAAGTCTCTGAACAGTAATTCCCCCAAAATGGTAGGGGAGTTCTTAAACCTCTGAGATAAAATTGTCCAACAATACTGGTGGATGGTTTCAGTATCTCGTTCCTACCATTCAAAAGCAAATAACAGTTGGGTCTTCTCATCTATCAGGATACAGAAGAAGGCATCTTTCAAATCAAGACCAAGTACCAGTCATATCTCCCAGGTATAGCAGTTGGGAGAGTGTTTGGATTGGGCACAATTGGATGTATTTCTTGTACAATATCATTAATAGCCTAGAGATCTTGGACAAAACAGTATTCAGAAGAATGTGACTTTTTTTTTTTATTATATTCAGTTAGCCACTGTATAGTACAGCATTAGTTTTTGATGTGGTGTTCAATGATTCATTAGTTACATATAACACCCAGTGCTCATCACAAAATGTGCCCTCCTTAATACCCATCACCCTATTACTCCCTCCCCCACCCCCCTCCCCTCTGAAACTCTCAGTTTGTTTCCTGGGGTCCATAGTCTCTCATGGTTTGTCTCCCTCTCTGATTTCTCCCCCTTCGGATTTCCCTCCCTTCCCCTATTGTCCTTTGGGCTATTGCTTATGTTCCACATATGAATGAAACCATATGATAATTGTCTTTCTCTGCTTGACTAATTTCACTTAGCATAATCCCCTCCATTCCATCCATGTCAATGCAAATGGTGGGTATTCATCCTTTCTGATGGCTGAATAATATTCCATTGTATATATGGACCACATCTTCTTTATCCATTCATCTGTTGAAGGGCATCTCAGCTCCTTCCACAGTTTGGCTATTGTGGACATTGCTGCTATGAACATTGGGGTACATGTGCCTCTTCTTTTCACTACATCTGTATCTTTGGGGTAAATACCTAGTAGTGCAATTGCTGGGTCATAGGGTAGCTCTATTCTTAACTTTTTGAGGACCCTCCATACTATTTTCCAGAGTGGTTGTACCAGCTTGCATTCCCATCAACAGTGTAAGAGGGTTCCCCTTTCTTCACATCCTTGCCAACATTTATTGTTTCCTGCCTGTTAATTTTTGTCATTCTAACTGGTGTAAGGTGGTATCTCATTGTGGTTTTGATTTGTATTTCCCTGATGGCTAGTGATGTTGAACATTTTTCATGTGCCTGTTAGCCATTTGTATGTCTTATTTGGAGAAGTGTCTGTTCATGTCTTCTGCCCATTTTTTTGACTGGGTTATTTGTTTTTTGAGTGTTGAGTTTGAGAAGTTCTTTATAGATCTTGGATATCAGCCCTTTATCTGTAATGTCATTTGCAAATATCTTCTCCGATTCCGTGGGCTGCCTCTTAGTTTTGTTGACTGTTTCCTTTGCTGTGCAGAAGCTTTTTATCTTGATGAAATCCCAAAAGTTCATTTTTGCTTTTGTTTCCCTTGCCTTTGGAGATGTGTCTTGAAAGAAGTTGCTGTGGCTGATGTCAAAGAGGTTACTGCCTATGTTCTCCTCTAGGATTTTGAAGGATTCCTGTCTCACATTGAGGTCTTCCATCCATTTTGAGTTTATCTTTGTGTATGGTGTAAGGGAATGGTCCAGTTTCATTCTTCTATATGTAGCTGTCCTATTTTCCCAGCACCACTTATTGAAGAGACTGTCTTTTTTCCACTGGATATTTTTTCCTGATTTGTCAAAGATTAGTTGACCATAGAGTCAAGGGTCCATTTCTGGAGTCTCTATTCTGCTCCATTGATCTATGTGTCTGTTTTTTGCCAATACCATGCTGTCTTGGTGAGAACATGACTTTTTAAAATAGGAATATTATAGGAAGACCTGCAAGGTCTGATGAGCCAATACTTTAAAAAGTTTTGGAGGATTGGCTATATGCCTCCAAGAACCTACATTTTCAAAGGGTATTTTTTTTGGCATCTTCTTTTAACATGATGGAAATAGGTTCCACATTCTTAGCTTTACCTGGTTCCCATCTGCCCATACAGCCTTACTTGCTTGTTCGTAGATCTCAGGTGGGACTAAGTCAGCAGTTGAAGCCTTATCTCCCAGCAGAATCATCTTAAAGCCTCATCTTCCAGCAGTCTTTAAGCTTGTCCAGGAGGTACTTGGATTCTTCACTGATTTTTTTCCTGGAGAAAAAGTGACTTGAGCATTCAATTTACAGAGCAAGTCTCAATCAACTATGGTGATGGGACACTCAGGCATGTACAAAAATCTGTCATAGTTTCTGATCTCCTAATTTATATTTCATAGCTTGCATAAAGGTTTTTTGTGATTCCCCAGTAATCCACATTATGGAGATTTTCTACTAGAACTTTTTGCTATTTTAGTATTGACAACTGAATAAGTGGATCCAGGGTCTACTAAAAGTCCATTAGTTGACTCCCCACTGTCAATTTTACCCAGGGCTCCTGTGGGGAAATTACTATTGGCTTCATTAAATCAATGGGAGCCCCTGGGCCCCTTCATTCTTCATAGACACCTGCATCTTGTTTGATCATTTGATACTTCTTTCCTTCCCCTCCTTAGCCTTTTTATTCTTTCTTCATTTAGGGCAGCTCTTCTTCCAGTGTTCTTCTTTCTTACAGTAAGCACATTGATTTTCAACTAAAGGACCTCCCTTATTTTTCCAAAGAGCTCCGGATTTGTGAGAGCCACCCAGGGCTTCCACAAAGTGGTACCCTGTCTCTTTGCATCTTCTCTTTTTTGGTGTCTAGTCCCTGCCATAGTATACTTTGAATGCTATATCCACTAGCTGCAATGGATTCATTCCTAATGCTTTATCCAACTTTTGCAGTTTTCTTTTAGTGTCAGGAGCACTCTGTCTGATAAAGGTCATATTAGCCACCTGAATATTTTCAGGTGCCTCAGGATCAGCATCTGTATACTTTTGGTACATTTGGTAAATGTGCTCCAAGAACTCAAAGGGATCCTCATTAGATTTTTGTTGGAATTCCTGTATTTTATTAGGGTTTCTTTTAAGAACCCCCTTTCTGAAACCAATCAAAAATGTACTTCTTGCAGTAATCAAATCCAGGCATTCCCCTGTCATTGGGATCCCAATTTGGTTCCACCAAGGGAACCACAAAATCAACCTGGGTGTTCTATTAGCTCCTCTATAATGGAGCCTGCATGCCTCTTCACAAGCCTTCTCTATCACTAATCATTTCTCATTGACCATGAAAGCATATTTAAGAGTTTGAATATCTGCCTAAGAGTGTCAGTAAGTTGCAAATACTGAGGTAAATAGCTCAGTCATTTCAAGGGGATCAGCCTGGTAAGAGAGATTATTGTTCCTCCAATTCAACAGATCTGAAGTAGAAAAGGGACTGTAAGTCCATAAGTATCTGGCCAGTTGTCCATGCTGGTTTATACCACAGCAGGGAACTGCTCTGCTCTGGCTAGAATTGCTCCTAGCCAAATTGAGTCTTTTGCTGTTCTTATAAGGGGAGACTACTCCAGGCCCTGGTGCTTCCCTGGTATCCTATTGAAGAGGAGTTAAAGCCCCAGCAGTTTCCAGAAGCTAAAGTGTTTCAGCCAAAGGAGATGGAAAATTGGCTAGAGGAGGCAAGGGTGGAAGGACAGGTAAAGGATTTAGAGCTTATAACATCATCCTGTCTTCTTCCTCCCTTAAATTGCCCCATCTTCTTATAGTACCAGAGGAATAGCCTTTTTTTTCTGGTCTCTGTGCCATCAACTTCCCTTTTAGTCTCCTCCTGATAGAGGAGCATAAAAGCTTGCACACAGGGGAATCTCATCATCTTTGCCAGATCTCTGGCAATACAACTCCAATTTCAAAGCAGTATGATAATTCAAGGAGCTGTTTAAAATCCATCATTCACAGATTCCAGGGTATATTTTGTGTCCATGCTGTGTCACAATAAAGGGTCATTTTCTTGGACATGGACGACTATCTGAAATTGGGCTATTTCTTCAAAATGCACTCGAACAGCCTGTCAAGGTAGAACAGGTATTAAACTTCCCATGACTATCACACACAATTACAAAAAAGCTGCTTACTTGACAATCCAAAACCAAATTGGATAAAAAGTCCAACAACTAATTTTACTAGCCAATTACCTCAAGCAACAGAAACAAACAGCAAAGAAAGGGTGTTCCGGTTGTACAAACTGGAGCAGCAACCCACCCAGTATTTGAGTCTGTGAACTCATCCAGAGGTTGGCTCCTTGCTCCTACAGAAAGCTGGGGTAAACTACACTGACCTCAGAAATGAAGGGAGGGTCCATGGTTGAAAGCAGTTCTGGAAGTTTCTAGGGACCATTCCCAAAGTCTTCCCAGCACTGGGCTAGCTAACCATGAGCAAACTCTCCTGGCAGGCTCACCAAAATTGTTACCAAACCTAAGTTCCATCTGCTCACCACATGATAGGCCAACAAGTCAAGAGACAAGGTGTTGGCACAGGGAAAGCAATTTTATTTGAGAAAGCCAATTAACTGAGAAGATGGCAAACTAATGTCCCAAAAAACCACCTTCCCTGTTCATGTAGGCAGGAGTTTTTAAAAGGGGAGAGAAGTGTGTGTGTGTGTGTGTGGGGATCAGCTACAGCTGCCACTCAGGCTCGAGCAATCATTCAGGTGTCTTTAGTTAATGTAGGTCAAGTTCTTCAAGTTTCTTAAGACACTTTAAACAGAATTGATTGCTATAAACTTATCATGTGCTTAGGGGTTGACATGGAGAAATGTGATTAGTTTAGTCCTGCTAGAAGAACACTTACATTAGCCTATAGTTGGGCAAAATGATCTAACACAAAGCCTATTTTATAATAAAGTGTTGAGTATCTCACGTAATTTGCTAAATACTATACTGAAAGTAACAAAGTGGTTGTATGGGTACAGAATGGTTGTTAATGATATCAGTTGATTATCCTCCTGACTGCCCGGCTGCCTGGGAGCTGCAGCTCACTGCCCCTGCCTACCATCGTGAGACAGGATTGTCCCACATATCACCAGCCCAGGATCAAAGAAGATCAAAATTTGAAGTACAGTTTCTACTGAATGTGTATCGCTTTTGCACATTGTAAAGTCGAAGAATCATAAGTCAAATCATCATGAGTTAGGGACTGTCTGTAATTAATCCCACATTTCTCATTTACAAATGGGAAAACTGAGACACGGTGAAGAAAAGAAGTAATGCGGGAATTGGAATCTGGATAGTCCAAATCCTAGCCCAGTTCTTTTTCCATTATTTCACCCAATACAATAGAGAACGAAGCAAGGGGGGCACCTGGGCAGCTTAGTCGGTTAAGCATTTGCCTTCAGCCCAGGTCATGATCTCAGGGTCCTGGGATCAAGCTCTTGCATTGCATTGGCTCCCTGCCCTGTTCAGTGGGGAGTCTGCTTCTCTCTCTCCTTCTGCCCCTCCTTCCCACTTGTGCACGTGTGCTCTCTCTCTCTCTCAAATAAATAAATAAAATCTAAAAAAAAAAAAGAAAGAAAAAAAGAAGCAAGTCTTATGATAAGTATAGGGCTCTAATAAAGGAATAACACATTCTAGCCAAATGAGAGAAGATGGAGTATTTGAATTTATGTGTGATGACACAGTAGGAGATAGCCCTCCAGGCAGAGGGGGAAGTGCAAGCAAAGGCATAGAAATGTGGAAGAGAGCAGGTGTGGTCCCATGGCCTGGCGAAGGTGGCTTGTGGAGATAGGAGATGGGAGCTGATACAGGACAAGAGGCCAAATCCCAAGTAGCTGTAGAGCTGGTCCAAGGAATCTACGCTTTACTATTTAGGGGCTTTTTATTTTTTATTTTAGGAGTTTACAACTTGATGGGATCTGTTTTGGAGAAGATAGCTCAGGTGGCATGGTGAAAGATGGGTGGGCGAGGCAGAGCAAAGCCACCCAAGAGGCTACCAAGACAGCTCAGGTGAGGAGGGGGTCTGTGGTGATAGAAGCAATAGAGGGGAGGGGAGGCTCTGCCAGAGGAGCAAAATTAAGAAAACTCCAATCCTGAACAATAAGACATGGTTGTACTAATGATGGTTTTAATTATAACTATTTTGGATAGTTTTGTTTTAGCAATAAATAGAACTATTGTCATTAGAACAATCAGATATATTTTGAAGTTTTGGTAGTTAAAATAACATGACGAGGTGTTTTTCAAAATATTTTAACAAGGTCAAGAAACCAGCTTTCAAAACTAGTCCAAGTATCTTCCCTGCTGGGACCTCTTTGCCTTTGATGATCACTTAAGCAGAATGGACGACTCTACCTTCTATAGTAGTTGACATATATTTGTTATTATAGTAAGCATTTGTATAAACATCTATTTCCCCTAATCTATTATAATCTCCTTGAGAATAGGAATATGATTTTATTTTGTTTCTCTGGTGTCTAGCATAGTTCTTCATCTGTGTGTATTACTAAAGCCTTCCGTGTACATTCCTTCCCTGGGTACTGGGCAAGATCCTTTCATTGACTTAGTTAAGGACATGCCCAATCAGAACATCAACCTGTATGCATTTCTCATCTTTTTTATAAGGGTTGAAAAATTCCTTGATAAAATCCATATGTTCTGGGTCCACAAAATCCCTTTCCCATGCCGGCAAGACACATGGGTCAATACTGGAAATGTATGGGGGTCTGAAATGACTTGTTTTTAGAGAACCCACCCTTGTCCTAAAATATCATCACTTCCTTTTCTGTGGTAAGAGTCTTTAAACCTTATATTTTGGAATCTTTCTTGTGAGTGAGGCCAACCATTTCATCTACAGTTTGTAGAATTATAAAATGGCTCACAGTTATTGAGAGCTTATCATGTACTAGGTACTCTTCTAAGCACTTCCCATGCAATTCTCACTACAATCTTTTTGAATAGAACCTCTTATTCTCCCATTTTATAGATGAGGAACTGAAAAACAGAGATATTCAATAACTTAGTTAAAGTTACACAACAGTAAGGAGTAAAGCCAGAACTCCATCTTAGCAGTGTAAATTTGGAGCCTGTCCTCTCAAACAATCCACAACATTGTCTTTCACTGAATCCTTCCTCTTAAAATTGAAAGTCTAAGTATTTACTAATTTTTAGTCTTCTGGAATTTCTCTGGTTCTCTACTATTTCCAAAATTTGATAGGCATTATGAAATCTTAGTAAATTTTTTTTAGCAAACTGAAAGAATTCACCAGGATCAATGGAGCTAAACTCATTCAACATGACAGAAAATTCTAGTATATTCTTATCTTTTATCTGTTATCCTTTCCAGTTTGTACAGCATTTCATTAACTGAGATGTCTCAGTCTAAATGCTATTCTTTCTGTGAATTGTCCTCTAGAAATCCAGGCAGATTTGGGTAATTTTTTAGTTATGTTTCCCTTGGGTTTCATACTCACCTCCATTACTATAATTACTTTAGCACATTTAATTATATAATTTATATTTATTTATTTGCATGCCTATCTTCTTACTGGACTCTCAAACTCTTGACAAGAGTGATTATATCACATCATTATAAAACGCTCAGTGTTTGGAACGATGTTTGACACAAAGCAGCTGCTCAATAAATATTCCTGACAGAAATTGGAGGAAAGCAAAACAGGTCCTGAGAAACTCAGGTTCCTCTGCTTGCAAGTTAATATGACAATATTATCCCCAAGGAATCAAGCTCTTACTCTTTTCTTGTTAGTCTTCTTTAAACAAACAAGCAAAAAACAAAACACAAATAAAGCAGTCTTTTTTCTTGCTTCAGAATGTTTTTTCACACACCTTAGTTCATTTTGGTTGAAAGCAAGTGTTCCTGCCTCTATTCTGGGAGGTTTGTGTCACTGTTTTAAAATTGTCTTGGTTAAATGCCCCATCTCTCGTCTTTAATTTATATGTTTTTGGATCTGAGCCCATCAGAAAAGCTGTTTGTATAGCCACATATCTCCTTCCATATGGCTTTCTTTACTTACTCATCTGGGTGGTACACTATTGTAGTGTCAGCAATTTCTTTCTCATAGTTTCCCAACTTTCTTGGTCCACTCCCTGTCCCTCTCCCAATTATATTTCACTGAATTCTATTTAACTTTCTTTGAAGTTTTTGAAATCTGCCTTCTCAAAAATATAAGGATAATGACCAGTGACTACCTTCATTGGAAATGTACATGATAATCTCATGTACGTCATGAGGCTTGAACTCATGACCCTAAGATTGAGTCATATGCTCCACCCACTGAACCAGCCAGGCGGCTCTCATATGCATTTTTATTTCTATAACTTTAACTAGCATATGACGGAACTAAAGTTAGAAAAAATTAGTGAAGTGCTCAAGGCGAGACATCTAAGTGGCAGGGAATTGCTTTAAAATCAGGCTGTCTGATGCTAAAGCATGCACTCTTAATCCTTGTTACACAGTATATACTCATAAGTCCTATATGAGGTGCTACAGACCTTGACAGCCCCATTGCCTAATGTAAACCTGAGTGCAAGCTTGCCCAAGGCCAGTCAGGTGGTACCTAGCAGAACTGGAATTAGAAGCAAAGTTTCTGACTACTGGTTCAGTGCTCTTTCTACTATGTCTTGACATTCTCCATTACTGGGTTTAGGTAGATATAGCAGAAATTGGCTTGATATTTTATATGATATTTTGAAGGACTAGAATGAATTTTGAGTGTGAAAGGATATACTTCTGCTAGATCCAAACACTGTCTTGGGAAAAGATTAGCCTCTCACCCTTTACTCTCTGTCTTCCTTCACATGGAGTGGGAAGAATTGGTATGTTTCATAAAAGGCTTTGCTGATGTAATCTTAAAGTTTTAGGGAGGTGCTACCATCAGTGGTTCCTTTTCTAGAGTCACTTTCAATGCATTCTCCCTCCCATTTTTCCACTTCTGCTTTCATAATAAAAATAGAGGAAAATTTATAGAGAAAATGAGAGTTAAGGAAAATTTTGCACAAACTCTTGTTCAGGAATTTTCTCTGACGTGTTTTTTAAAACAGAAAGTTTTACTAGGGAATACAGTTTAGTCTACTGACTCCTTTTAGTTACATGGGCTTTATCTTCCATTCTCCTTCTTCACCTTTCTACTCCTTCAGTGACAGTCATCTAGCCTTTACTCATCCAGTTCTCTTAACATCTATCCATTAACTCCTATAATGGTCCTTCCAATGTTTGAAGAGTGCTAACATGAATCACTAAGTCTCTCTCCTTCGGTTAAACATCACAGTTGTTATAGGATGGTACAGATGAAACACTGGAGGTCTAAGAGTCAATGACTTGGCTCTGTCACTTATAAACCATGCTACCTTGGTCAACTTTAGCTCTGCCATCTATAAAAATGGATGTAATAACATTTATCTCATAGGATGATTATGGGGATCAAAATCAATATTAGAGAATATGTTAAAGATGTGAATACTGTAAATTGGTATATAAATGTGATCATGGCTGTCCTACCCCTGCTCACAGTCCAGTTGTTAAACTGGAATAAAGCACTTCAGAATGGGGCTGATTTGTAAAGGTTATGGGGAGGTAATTTGCTCTCTCAGTGAAGACACTGTTCTTTAGTATGTCTAAAGTGTCATTAGATGTCTCTAGTAGCTATACTGGGTCATCTTAAACCTGTGATCAACTAAAATACCCAGATCTTTTTCATAGCTTGCCTCCACTTTGCTCAAATGCAATCATGGTATTTACTTTAGATGCAGGAATTAAGATTTGTGCCAGCTAAATTTCACGCTGTTAGTCTTGGCCCAAAGCTTGAATATGTTGAGGATATTTAGAATATTAGGTGATTCTTCTGGTTGAGTCCTGTTATCCAGCTCTGCAGCATCTGCAAATAGATCAATTTTCTTTTCAATATTCTTTGCCTATAGCCTGCATAAGGGATAGATTTGTCCTCTACGTTTCCATTGTCGGCCTAGGAGGATCCGCACATATAGATGTAAGAGGTCTTGAAATACTTTGAGATGCAATCTTCCAGGGTATCTGATTCCATAATCCCTTGAAATGTCTGAGAAAAACCCCATTGCTGGAATTTTGGGGTGTGTGTGTGTGTTGTGGGGGTTGACAGCACAACCGTCATTGGGTGGCTTACTTTGCAAATGCTTGTGAGAGGTTTCTCCTTGTTGATTGTCAATGCTTTGATGATCTGAGAACTTGCCATTTTGGTTACTAAAGTGATGAAAGACAACAGCCTGACTCATCTCACTTCAAATTCTGAAGACATTTCCATACCCATTTATTGTATATGAGCACTTCCCCTTTTCATGGGAATGGAGAAGAATATCCTCATATGCCAGAACTTATTTTCTAGGTTGTCTTTCCATATCTCAAGGATATGTGACTTAACAATTCTCAACATCATTTTAAACACCATCTCAAAGATGAAGATAAGTAAGTTGGGTCCAACATGAAAGTGTCCCGCTACAGAGAGACCAAATGATAAAAAGACACAGCATTTCAGGAATGTTATAGTTTAAGTAGCCAGGGAGAGGGAAATAGGTAGGATTGGATTTGGTACTTGAGCTTTAAAAACATGTACACAGATATTTTTCTGAGCATTCTTGCTCACCTGAGCATTTCATTTTAACTCTTCGCATGTATCCCATTTCCTTAATTTTTTAAAATTGACATAACATATTAGTTTCAGGTGTATGACATAATGATTTGATATTTGTATATATTGCAAAATGATCACCATAATAAGTGTAGTTAGCATCCATCACCATACAGAGTTACAATGCTTTTTGTCCTTGTTATGAGAGCTTTTATGATCTACTCTCTTAGCAACTTCCAAATATGCAATAAAATATTATTAACTATAGGGGCACCTGGGTGGCTCAGTCGGTTAAGCGGCTGCCTTTGGCTCAGGTTGTGATCCCAGGGTCCAAGGATCGTGCCTTGTGTGGGGCTCCTTGCTCAGTGGGGACCCCACTTCTCCCTCTCCCTCTACCCCTCCACCACCCCCCCCACCAGCTCGTGCACTCTTTTGTGCATTCTCTCTTTCTCTCAAATAAATAAATAAATAAAATATTTTTTTAAAAACAATATTATTAACTATAGTTAGTATGCTGTATATTACCACGTCCATAATCTTCAATGAATTAATGACATCTTTAATTTCTACCTTCATCCTCAACCTTTTCCCTGTGCCTTCAAACATGTTTAAATTTTTCGGTCTTGAAAAACTTTCTTTGACCCTGCGACCGACTCTAGCAATAAGGGAATTGAACTTTTCAAACCATAGTCTACACAACCTTTGTTTCTACTTCCTTGTCTTTTAATCACACATGGAGCTTGTATTCCTCCTCTACCACCAAACTGAAAATGTTAAGGTCATCCATGATATCTCAAGTGGCCTCTTCTCAGTTCTCTTATTCTTTGACTTCTTTTTAGGATATCATTGACTATATTCCTGAAGCTTTCCTTGGTCCTTGACCTCCAAAATATTTTACTTTCCTAGTTTTTAATGCTGCCCTAGCTTTTATTTTGTCATTGGTCTTAAAATAAATAAAGTCCCATATGACTTTCGTGCTTTTTCTAACTCTACAGCTTCATCTTGTTCCTTTTCCATCTTACATTTCTCCATCATGATAAAATTCTTTTGGTTTTGTGGTAAGCGTTATTTGTCATCACTCATCTCTGGTCCTTGGGACATGATGTTCCTTCCTCTAGGACTACTCATTCCCACTTCCACTTTTTCTGGCTAACTCCTTACCTTTCCTATATCTTGGCTGAAATATAAGTTCCTTAAGAAGGCTTTCTGTAGGGCGCCTGGGTGGCTCAGATGGTTGGGCGTCTGCCTTCGGCTCGGGTCATGATCCTGGAGTCCCGGGATCGAGTCCCGCATCAGGCTCCCTGCTTGGCGGGGAGTCTGCTTCTCCTCCCTCTGGCCCTCCTCCCTCTCCTGCTCTCTGTCTCTCGTTCTCTCTCTCTCAAATAAATAAATAAAATCTTAAAAAAAAAAAGAAGGCTTTCTGTAACCTTTAAAGTAGGGGTCTCTGCTTTTTGATCTCAGAGATCCATATCCCAACATTTATCTTATTTTATTATCTCTTTAACTGTCAGTTGCTTTCATTAAGCTGTAGGTTTTATAAATATTTGGTTTATTGCTATATCCTCTTGTAACTTGAAACATATAATTATTCATTAGTGGTTGTTGAAAGAATGGGTGGATAAATTATGAGTGGCCATCCATTCTCTGTCATCTCTATTGATTCCTCTTCTTTCTGTCCTCTTCATGTATAAAAATTGGGATAACTATATCTCTCATAATTATTTCACAGTGTTGTGAGGATTAAATGAGATAATGTATATGAAATGACTTATTTATAAATTATAAAGTGATATGTGAGGATGCCACTTGCTATTATTATTGTGTCCTCACTAATAAGACTTAGTCTCTCATCTGTGGTGAAGAATGACTTGAGAAATATTAGGACAGATGTTTAAGGGTACAAACTTGCAATGAGTAGTAAATAAACCCTAGAGATCTAATGCATGGTATAGTGAATATAGACAACAATATTGTATTAAAATCACCAAACTTGTTAAGAGACTAGAACTTAATTATTCCAACTTCTTAAAGGAAAGCATAATTATGTAACATGATAGAGGTGTTAATTATCAGTACAATGGCAATCATATTATAATATATAAATATATCAAACTAACATTGTACATCTTAAACTTACACAGTATTATATGATAAATATATTTCAATTAAAAAGTAAATATTTGTATTGGAATTCTTGGGGACTTCTGAGATTGGACAAATTTAGGTTTTTCTGATTAAACAGTCAAAAGGATTTAGATGAGAGTTGTAAAATCACTGACACCATATGAAGGGTTCTCGGGATAATTTAAGATTTGCATTTTGCAATCTTAACTCAGGTCACAGAAAAATTTTAACAAAATAATTCCTACCTAAAGTTATCCTACCCTAAAAGTTAATCCATATTAAACAATGTCTTTCTTCATATAATAAGATTCTCTTTCTGGATTTTCTTTGTTTTTGATGTAAGAAAATCATCCAACTTCTTTGTTAATTGGCTTATCATGGAAACATAGAAAGACAGGTTTGAGAACCTATCAAACCAGGAAGGGTTTTTATTCCTTTGCCTTTGCCTACTGTTTGGGGGGAACTCTTGAAGTGCTTTTAGACAGACTCTGACAGTAGAGTGGGGATGAATATTATTTTTCAGAGATTATCAGGGGGAAATCCAAATCCAGGAAGGAAGTAATCCAAGAAGGAAGTTCTCCAGACAGCAGTCTCAGAATTAGAAATAAGATAATTTTTTGACACCCACTTGAAGAAGTTAATTCCTAAGTTGTTCTCATCAGTCATGTTGATCACAACACATTCCAAAGTCCTATACAATTCCAAGTATTTGTACTGAACTTTGGTCTGATCAGGTAACATTTAAGAAACACACCATTTGAGGGCCTGGAAATTTCTTTGTTGTACAGTGGTCTGGTTTGTACAAAAGTTTCACTGAAAAGGAAGCAGCAAGGAAAGAGGAAACAAATACAAGCTGCTGTCATGTTGTCACGGAATGTCTTGGCTCATCAATGTTCACTTGAACTCGGGCAAGTTGGCAACTCTGGCCCACATGCACTGCTTTCTGCTCCAGCTCCACAGTGCAGCAGGGTGTTCACTGTCCTTCCACATATGGCTATGTGGGAGGGAGTGATGTTTACCTTCCTTAAGCCTGTAAGGTGGGTAAGAGTCTGGTTTCAGAGTGGAGGCCCCAAATTCAGAGTACAGACAAGGTATGTCTAGGTGGCTGACATACCCTCTGGAGCTAGACAAGAAGAATAACTAGTAATAATTAGTATCTACTCAACATTTAGTGTACCAGGTGCTTTCTCAAGTATTTTATGTGGATTATCTCACCTAATCCTCATAACAAATCCATGCCAAGTAAGGAAACTGAGATGCAGAGAAGATAAACAAACAAACAAAAAACTCATTCAAATTCACACAAGAAATAAGTAACAAAGTCAAGTTACAAGCTCAGGTGGTTTGACTTTGAGACCAAACACTTCACCATTCTGCTATATTAGCTCACTCATCAATCCAGATTATAAACCTTAGCTAAGGCATGAAATCCTTTCAAGATACCATGTTGGGGCCGCACGTCACTGCCGCGTCTGAAGGGAAGTCCTACCCTCAGCGGCCGGCCTTGGAGCGCCTACGCGGGAAGGAAGGATCCCAAGGGGGAGGCACAGGGTTGAAGGTCCCTTCCTCCAAGGGCCGGGGCCGGCTGGGTCCCCGGGGGCGGTGACGGTAGCCCCGGGGCGAGGCGTGCTGGCCAGGCCTTTTCTGGTCGTGGTGACTCTGGCTCCTTCGACCCCCGCCCCCTGCAGCCTGGCAGTTGTGTTTCCTGCCGGCGGGCACGCAGTGCACTTCTGGATGTCAGTTATTGAAATTTGAGAGCTGACTAATGAATGATGCTTCATGACAGCTGACTACTACCTGTTGCTTAAAGATTGATGGTATGTGGCAAGACTCCACTGCTACTTAATCAAGAGGAATTGAGATTGACCTATCTCCACTAAATTCAGATACTGTCTTGAAGGACTTTGGGAACAAGAAGGGTTCAGGGAGGTTTTACTGTCATACCCACAGGATGCCAGCCATTGATCTTTTCTCTTGTGGTCACCTTTTTTTTCTGTCTTTGTGAGGAGAAGTCAGAAGAGGAAAGCATAGTGACCAGGTGTCTGACAAATTATTCTCAAGACCCAGTGATCTTTGAGGATGTGGCTGTGGAATTCACCCAGGAGGAGTGGATTTTGCTGGATCAAACTCAGAGAAGGCTGTGCAGAGATGTGATGCTGGAGAACTACAAGAGTCTGGCTGCAATAGATTGGGAAATTTGTCTTAATACCAAATGGTCAGTGCCTCAGCAGAATATTTTGCAGGGGAAAACACCCAGTGTGGTAGAAATGGAGAGAAGCCATACTGGAGAGGAACTGTTTAATTTTAACCATTGGGAAGAAGCCTTGAGGGGGAGGGGAAAGATGGCGGAGGAGTAGAGGACCCTATTTCAGCTGGTCCCCGGAATTGAGCTGGATATCTACCAGACCACTCTGAGCACCCATGAAACCAGCCTGAGATGGAAGAAGATCTGGATCTCTACAAACAGAATATCGCAGCCGTTGGTTTTGAGGTACAAAGCGGGGAGCCATGATTCTGCGGGCAGATATCGGAGGATAAACAGCAGCGGGAGGGTGCATGGCCGTGGGGATCCTACACGCCGGTGAGTGACACCCTCATGCGCTGCGGACGGGGCACAGACTGGCAGACCAGTAGCATCAGGAAAGGACTTTAGGGCAGTCCCTGGGACAGAAACCCGGAGCGATGGAGTTGCGTGCACGTGAACTGCAGCCCCCCAGATGGAAAACCAGAGCTCCAGGGTCTCACTGGTGAACTGTAGCCCCCAGGGTGGAAACCCGGAGCGGTGGAGTCGCGCACACAGTGAACTGGGAGCGGCTGGCGGTTTTAGAAGCACAAAGGGCAGAGACGTGCCCTGACCTGGCGGCAGGACTGGGTGCACTGCGGAGGGGCGCACAACCCAGGACGCTGCAGTTTATAGCAGCACAGACAGAAACGGAGATGGTGTGGCCTGGAGGGCTCACTGAAGAACAGACTGCGGTCTCTCTGCTCTGAGGCAGAGGGTTGGAAACGGTCTCTTCTGCTCTGACTCATGGAAGAGACATGGAAAGCCGCCAGGGAAAGGCGCCAGAGAACAAAAGCCCCAAAGACTGATTCCCACTGAGCCCATCCCCTGCCACAGGGGCGCAGGTCAACTCCACCCAAACAGGGTTGCCTGAGTGACAGTGCAGCAGGCCCCTCCCCCAGAAGACAGGCTGGGAAAACGAGGCCAGCAACCCTAAGGTCCCTAGAAAACAGGTGCATCTTGCTTGGGTTCTGGTCAATAATTTCAACTCTATACATTCCCTCAAACACCCATCAACAGAATGACTAGGAGGAGGAGCCCCCAAAACAGAAAAGACTCAGAGATTATGACTTATGCCACAGATTTACAAATGGATGCAGATATAACCAAGATGTCAGAGATGGAATTCAGGCTAGCAATTGTGAAGACAATGGCTAGAATGGAGAAATCAGTTAATGGCAACATAGAGTCTCTAAGGGCAGAAATAAAAGGTGAATTGGCAGAACTTAAAAATGCTATCAATGAGATCCAATCCAATCTAGATAATCTAACATCTAGGGTAACTGAGACAGAAGAGAGAATAAGCGACCTAGAGGACAATATAATAGATAAAAAGGGAAAAGAGGAGGCCAGGGAGAAAAAACTCAGAATCCATGAAAATAGAATCAGAGAAATAAGTCACACCATGAGGCATTCCAATGTCAGAATAATTGGAATCCCAGAGGGAGTGGAGAGAGAGAGAGGGCTAGAAGATGTATTTGAGCAAATCGTAGCTGAGAACTTCCCTAATCTGGGGAATGAAACAAACATTCGAGTCCTAGAGGCAGAGAGGACCCCTCCTAAGATCAAGGAAAACAGGCCAAAACCCCAACATGTAATAGTAAAACTTGCAAATCTTAGAACCAAGGAAACCATCTTAAGGGCAGTTAGAACCAAGGAAACCATCTTAAGGGCAGTTACATACAGAGGGAGGAACATCAGAATAACATCAGGCCTATCCACAGAGACCTGGCAAGCCAGAAAGGCCTGGCAAGACATATTCAGGGTACTAAATGAGAAGAACATGCAGCCAAGAATACTTTATGTGGCAAGGCTTTCATTTAGAATGGATGGAGAGATACAGAGCTTCCATGACTGGCAGAAGCTGAAAAAATATGTGACCACTAAGCTGGCCCTGCAAGAAATATTAAGGGGGGTTCTATAAAAGGAGAAATACCACAAGAGTGATATACAACAGAAATTTACAGGGACAGTCTATAAAAACAACGTCTTCACAGGCAACATGATGATAATTAATTCATATCTTTCAATAATCACTCTCAACGTGAATGGCCTAAACGCTCCCATAAAATGGCACAGGGTTGTAGATTGGATAAAAAGACAGGACCCATCCATATGCTGTCTACAAGAGACTCATTTTGAACCTAAAGATACATCCAGACTGTAAGTGAAGGGATGGAGATCCATCTTCCATGCCAGCAGACCAAAAGAAAGCTGGGGTAGCAATTCTTATATCAGACAAATTAGATTTTAAACTAAAGTCTGTCGTTAGAGACACAGAAGGACACTATATCATTCTTAAAGGGTCTATCCAACAAGAAGATCTAGCAATTGTAAATATCTATGCCCCCAACATGGGAGCAGCCATCTACATAAGCCAACTGTTAACCAAAATAAAGAGTCATATTGATAACAATACGTTAATTGTAGGAGACCTCAATACTCCACTCTCAGCAATGGACAGATCATCTAAACAGCAAATCAATAAGGAAACCAGAGCTTTGAATGATACATTGGACCAGATGGACCTCATAGATATTTACAGAACATTCCACCCTAAAACAACAGAATACTCATTCTTCTCGAGTGCACATGGAACTTTCTCCAGAATAGACCATATACTGGGTCACAAATCAGGTCTCAACCAATACCAAAAGACTGAGATTGTTCCCTGCATATTCTCAGACCACAATGCTTTAAAACTGGAACTGAATCACAAGGAAAAATTTGGCAGAAATTCAAACACTTGGAAGCTAAAGACCACTCTGCTCAAGAATGTTTGGGTCAACCAAGAAATCAAAGAAGAACTTAAACAATTCATGAAAATCAGTGAGAACGAAAACACATCGGTCCAAAACCTATGGGATACTGCAAAGGCAGTCCTAAGGGGGAAATACATAGCCATCCAAGCCTCACTCAAAAAATAGAAAAATCCCGAATTCACCAACTACCTCTACACCTTAAAGAACTAGAGAAAAAGCAACAAACGACACCTAAGCCACGCATTAGAAGAGAAATAATTAAAATTAGAGCAGAAATCAATGAATTAGAAACCAGAAACACAGTAGATCAGAGCAACGAAACTAGAAGTTGGTTCTTTGAAAGAATTAATAAGATTGATAAACCACTGGCCAGACTTATCCAAAAGAAAAGAGAAAGGACCCAAATTAATAAAATTATGAATGAAAGGGGAGAGATCACGACTAACACCAAGGAAATAGAAACAATTATTAGAAATTATTATCAACAACTATATGCCAATAAACTGAGCAATCTGGATGAAATGGAGGCCTTCCTGGAAACCTACAAGCTGCTAAGACTGAAAGAGGAAGAAATTGACAACCTGAATAGGCCAATAACCAGGAACGAGATTGAAGCAGTGATCAAAAACCTCCCAAAAAACAAGAGTCCAGGGCCTGATGGATTCCCTGGGGAATTCTACCAAACATTCAAAGAAGAAATAATAGCTATTCTACTGAAGCTGTTTCAAAAAATAGAAACAGAAGGAAAACTTCCAAACTCATTCTATGAGGCCAGCATTACCTTAATCCCCAAACCAGGCAAAGACCCCATCAAAAAGGAGAATTTCAGACCGATATCCCTGATGAATATGGATTCCAAAATCCTCAACAAAATCCTAGCTAATAGGATCCAACAATACATTAAAAGGATCATCCACCACGACCAAGTGGGATTTATCCCCGGGATGCAAGAGTGGTTCAACATTCGCAAATCAATCAATGTGATAGAACACATTAATAAGAGGAGGGAGAAGAACCTTATGGTCCTCTCAATCGATGCAGAAAAAGCATTTGACAAAATACAACATCCTTTCCTGATTAAAACTCTCCAGAGTATAGGGATAGAGGGAACACTGCTCAAGCTCATAAAATCCATCTATGAAAAACCCACAGCGAATATCATCCTCAATGGGGAAAAGCTGAGAGCCATTCCCTTAAGATCAGGAACACGTCAAGGGTGCCCACTCTCACCACTGTTGTTCAACATAGTACTAGAAGTCCTAGCAACAACAATCAGACAACAAAAAGAAATAAAAGGTATTCAAATTGGCAAAGAAGAAGTCAAACTCTCTCTTTTCACAGACGACATGATACTTTATGTGGAAAACCCAAAAGACTCCACCCCCAAATTACTAGAACTCATCCAGCAATTCAGTAATGTGGCAGGATACAAAATCAATGCACAGAAATCAGTTGCTTTCTTATACACTAACAACGCAACTGTAGAAAGAGAAATTAGAGAAACGATTCCATTTACAATAGCACCAAAAACCCTAAGATACCTCGGAATAAACCTAACCAGAGAGGTAAAGGATCTATACTCTAGGAACTACAAAACACTCATGAAAGAAATCGAAGAAGACACAAAAAGATGGAAAAATATTCCACGCTCATGGATCGGAAGAATAAACATTGTTAAAATGTCTATGCTACCCAGAGCAATCTATACCTTCAATGCCATCCCAATCAAAATTCCAATGACATTTTTCAAAGTGCCGGAACAAACAATCCTAAAATTTGTATGGAATCAGAAAAGACCCCGAATCGCCAAGGCAATGTTGAAAAAGAAAAACAAAGCTGGGGGCATCACGTTGCCCGATTTCAAGCTATATTACAAAGCTGTGATCACCAAGACAGCATGGTACTGGCACAAAAACAGACATACAGACCAATGGAACAGAATAGAGAACCCAGATGTGTACCCTCAACTCTATGGTCAAATAATCTTTGACAAAGCAGGAAAAAACATGCAATGGAAAAAAGACAGTCTCTTCAATAAATGGTGCTGGGAAAATTGGACAGCCACATGCAGAAGAATGAAACTCGACCATTCTCTAACACCATTCACAAAGATAAACTCAAAGTGGATGAAAGACCTCAATGTGAGACAGGAATCCATCCAAATCCTAGAGGAGAACAGAGGCAGTAACCTCTTTGACATCACCCACAGCAACTTCTTTCAAGATACATCTCCAAAAGCTAGTGAAACAAAAGCAAAAATGAACTTTTGGGACTTCATCAAGATAAAAAGCTTCTGCACAGCAAAGGAAACAGTCAACAAAACAGAGAGGCAACCCACAGAGTGGGAGAAGATATTTGCAAATGACACTACAGATAAAGGGCTGGTATCCAAGATCTATAGAGAACTTCTCAAACTCAACACCCAAAAAACAAATAATCAAGTCAAAAAGTGGGCAGAAGATATGAAAAGACACTTCTCTGAAGAAGACCTACAAATGGCTAACAGACACATGAAAAGATGTTCATCATCATTAGCCATCAGGGAAATCCAAATCAAAACCACACTGAGATACCACCTTACACCAGTTAGAATGGCAAAAATGGACAGGGCAAGAAACCACAAATGTTGGAGAGGTTGTGGAGAAAGGGGACCCCTCTTACACCGTTGGTGGGAATGCAAGTTGGTACAGCCACTTTGGAAAACAGTGTGGAGGTGCCTCAAAAATTTAAAAATAGAGATACCCTATGACCCAGCAATTGCACTACTGGGTATTTACCCCAAAGACACAGATGTAGTGAAAAGAAGGGCCATATGCACCCCAATGTTCATAGCAACAATGTCCGCAATAGCCAAACTGTGGAAAGCACCAAGATGCCCTTCAATAGATGAATGGATAAAGACGATGTGGTCCATATATACAATGGAATATTACTCAGCCATCAGAAAGGATGAATACCCAACTTTTACATCAACATGGCTGGGACTGGAGGAGATTATGCTAAGTGAAGTAAGTCAAGCAGAGAAAGTCAATTATCATATGGTTTCACTTAATTGTGGAACATAAGAAATAGCATGGAGGACATTAGGAGAAGGAAGGGAAAAATGGGGGGGGGGGAAATTGGAGGGAGAGGTGAACCATGAGAGACTATGAACCTGAGAAAAAAACAGGGTTTTAGAGGGGAGGGGGGAGGGGCGATTGGTTAGCCCAGTGATGGGTATTAAGGAGGGCACATACTGCATGGAGCACTGGGTGTTATATGAAAACAATGGATTGTGGATCACCACATCAAAAACTAATGATGTATTGTATGGTGACTAACATAACACAATAAAAAAAAAAAAAAAGATACCATGTTGGTGGGAGAAGAGTTATTGCCTAGACTGAGAGTAACTATTATGATACATGCTGGTAATTGAAATAAAAATCACAACTGAAAGTGTCATTTAATCAAGTATTTATTGAGTACCACATAACTAGCCTCTGAGAGAAACTGAGGGAATTGCAAAAGAATGAGAACTGAGTGTTGGCCTGAAGGAGCTTGCCATTTGAAGGCAAGACAAGGGATATCAAGCAGTAGATATGTCCTTTGGAAATCTCTCATTGATGGAGCAGGTCTGTAATCACCAGGAAATGGAGTTTTCACATGATTTCTGACATCAAGTCTCCCACCTAGGGGCTTAACACCAGAGTTTTTGAGGAAGAATATCTGTTTTTGTTTTCTTTTCTTTCTGAAATCCTAGGATAACTTGTTGGCCTTTTGAGTCTCATTGACATAGTCAGTCCATGACATGGGAAGTATAATCCAGTGAGGAAGATAAAACCAGATGAGAAACATCCCCATAGTTTCCCCTGTGTATAATTTGTTTTGTCACTTTTTCTTTGGCTGCATTAGAAAAAATGATGCTAAGTTCTACTATATCTTTTCTCTTAGTAACTCCAGAAGTCATTATATTTGAAAAATTTTCACTTATGACAGGGATGCTAAACAGACCTGCAGGATGAGAGGCTCCAAATAGAACAATTCACCAACCATTACTTTCTCTATGCTTAGGACAAGTTCAACACAATGCAAAGACCAGGTGAGGGTCTCAAGAGAAGTACTATATAAGCACAGTCCCTGACCCTCAAGGACTTTGCTTTTTGGTTGGAGACAGAAAGTACTTATATAAAACCCTAGAAGATCCAGATAATTAAATGCAAAGTGAGTATTGTCATCGATATGTGGTTTACAGAAAGGAGAGATGAGTGAGACCTGGGTAGCTGGGGAAGGCTCCCAGGAGGAAGTAGAGATCAGGTTGTATGAATGCACTGTGTGTGTGTGGCAGGGGTGGGGCAAGTCAATATTAAAAAGCATGGGAATCAGGGCTCTGCTGTGGTTTGATAGCCAAAGGGCACATCTGTGGTCTCCAGCTTTGGGGATATTCTCTTGCCACTGTGACGGTCTGCTGTTTTCTTGGCAGAATTGCCAGTTGACCTAAATATGAGATATGATGTGTCCTTTTAGACACTGGGACAAGTTTGATCAAGATAAATTATTTTCAGTTACCTCCTGAGCTGGTGAAAAAAAATACTAAGGTCCAAAGACAGATAAGGTAATGACCCTGTTGGAGAAAGCCATGCAAGAACCTTGGGGATATTTTCTCAATGTTTGCACAGTAGATCTCTAGAAAAGGCCACCAAATTGTCAGCTTTATTTTGACTACATTTCAGGGAACTTGAAGAAATTTCTTCAAAGACAGAATAGCTATTTTTTTACAACTTATTTGTGACACATATTTTCTTAATATGCCCACATGGTGTCTTATTATTTTCCTCCTCTAGTCCCCCAGCCAGTTTTAAAATGCTCATTGTTCTGTCTTCTCTATAGAACATTTTTTTGGGGGAGAGAAAAAAGACTTCAGCCTGATGTTCATGAAAACTTCTGGAAAAATTGCTAAGCTTTGTATTTAGAGGGAAAGAACAGTTTTCTAGGGATAGTAACAGGGTCTCTTCCTCAAATGTGGCAACTTGATTTGTTGTTGAAAGAGGTAACTTCAAAATTGTGCAACTTGATTATAGGTCAAGTGAAGAAGTAATGTGGTGTTTTGTACCCTTTCATCTCCCTCCTTAGCACATTTCCTGTAACCTGACCCCTTCCCTCATCACACAAGATACATAAAGCTTTCATTTTGTGACATCACCATATTCTATTTTTCCAATAAATACATGAAATCCTATATCCTAACCTCTGCTCTCCTCTCTAGTAAAATTACCCTGTGTGATCATAAGATCTTGCTTATAGTTAGTTGCCACTTTGGAAAAGATCTGATGATTTAATGAGGACATCCAGTCTTTTTCAGTTTAAAGGAAGCGTTAACCTAAACTTAAAGAGTTTAAAGGCATTGTGTTGGGTGGAGTAAACATTCATTCATTCATTCATTCATTCATTCATGATCTGCTTTGTCCTAGAAAGAATTCCAGGATGAGGGCTAGAAACTCTTTTGGTGTCTTTTCTCCTTTTCCATTTATTGAACGCTCTATAGGTATCAGCCACTCTGTTAAGCATTGAGGTGAAAAGATGAATGTGGTACGTATAGCACAGTGTCCTGTCCTCAGAGAACTCACAGTCCAGCCAGAGAAATATACATAGAAACCCTACTACCAGATCGTATGAGGACCCAGAAGCAGGTAAGAACTTGTATTCTGAGTTGGTGAGGAGGGGAAAAAGGCTTGTGTGCTTTTTCCTGGGAAGAGGGAATATTGAGAAAGTTAATTCTCTCCTTTGCCTTCTTTCACTGAGCAAGTGTTAAAAGAGAACTAAAATAATGCTAAAAGTGCTGGTTTTACAATCTTGAAGCAGAAAAGCAATTGGTAAAGACTTCTCTAGAAAGCAGTTGGGGCCCTCTTGGGGCCCCAGACCAGTGTGACAGAGGCCATGAAATTAGCACTCAAGGGTCAGGCTTTGTTCCTGGTTTGCACCATGCTGGATTTGCCCATGCCTTTCTTGGTGTGGACAGCTCTTCATGATGATAGATGGTGGTGGTGATGTGGAGTAGGCATGAGAGAAAGGAATATGGGAAAATGAGAGCTTTCTGTGCCAGGCCCTCACTGCAGCCCTAACAAGGAGAAGGAAAACACAGTATCTAGCTCACTGGTTCCCCTCTGACTCTAGGTAACTCCCTGAACAAGACTCTCAGTTTTCTCAGTTACCTCTCTCAAAGGAAGTCCTGGGATTCACAAACACACTCCAATGCATGGAAGGATGGCTAGAATCCAGGGAGGGCAATTAAATTTCCTAAAATATGCTGCTCTGTCATTTAGTCTCTCCCTGTCCCTCACCCCATTGCCACAGTCCCACATACCTGCTCTGTACACTTTGGCTTTTGTGTTTTTAATTCCCACTGTTTGGAACAGACTTCCTGCCTTCTTTCTCTAGCCTGCTAGTCTTCCAAGGTTTGGCTGAATTCCTCTTCCTTGGGTCCTTTCCATCACATCTAAAGCAAACCTAGAGCTCCCTTACTTTAGGATGTCCCTCTGGGGGAACATCTGGGAAGTATGCACTATGATTTAGATACCTTATAGCTTTTTAATTGCTTCAGATGTGTTCACTTTGTCTTTCAAACTGCACAGAAAGGGACTACATCACAGAATTCCTTTACATGGACAACAGAAGGTACATAGTCCTTGGCCCTTAAGTGGGCTCTGTAGATAGATGCTTGATTGTTTGACTCTGTGGCAGCCTATAGCAATAGATAACTAGGATGGATGAAGGAGTGGAGACTCAGGACAGAAAGAAGATGCGAACATAACCAGGATGATGACCATGATGGGTAGAACACACAGAGAGCCACCGGCTAGCTATGAATGTATATCACAGCTCGCTTATGTGTGTCCTGTAGAAGTTTCCATTTCAGAAGATTGTTAAGGAAAAGAAGTCCATGTTCAGAAGGATAAGCATGGGTGATCTTCAAGGTTCTCAGCCAAAGACAGGCTAGATATCAAAACACGCTGCAGGGGTGCCTGGGTGGCTCAGTCATTAAGCGTCTGCCTTCGGCTCAGGTCATGATCCCGGGGTCCTGGAATTGAGACCCACATCGGGCTCTCTGCTCGGCATGAAGCCTGCTTCTCCCTCTCCCACTCCCCCTGCTTGTGTTCCCTCTTTCGCTGTTTCTCTCTCTGTCAAATAAATAAAATCTTAAAAAAAAAAAAAAAAAACAACCACGCTGCAAGCACTTCCCACTTCAGCGTTTGGGTGGTGCATTCCACCCTTTGACTCAATTAGCTCTGGTACTGATAAGACTTTGCATGAAAGCATGAGGTCAGTGTACTTCATTCACATGGATCTTGGTGAGATGCAAAAGAATGTAACATGTTTTTTGCTTTTCCACATTACATAACACACTTGTGAACTTAAGGGAATGCTTTGAACCCACCTGAGAGAGGAAATGAGTTTACAGTTTTTAGTGTATCAAAGCATTGTTTCTGGAGAGATTTTTCTATCCTCAAGAATCAAAAAAATGCATACAGCTACGCAAGTAGGAGCTCACATCTGGAGAAGAGCTGCTGCTCTGACTTGTCTTGGGTAATGTCTCAAAGTTGTGGATGTGAGCATGTGGGAAGACACTTTATTCTTTGACAAGAAATAAAGCCATAATTGGATAGAGTAGGGAAGACATTCTACAAATCCTCTCTCATTTCCTGAGCAACCACAGGGAGTACAAAGGAAGTTATTCTCACCAGAGCCTGACCAGGCTGAGGATTTCTCAAGAATCTGTGGCTTAGTGTAGGGCTTTCTATCACAGAACATGCAAGCAGTTTCATTGGGTTGGACAAAATAAAATAAAAGAAAATAATAGAGTCCCAGTCAAAAATTCCAAGAAAAAGTTACTTTCTTTTGGAGGACAGAATTAACAGTGATAATGATAAAGGCAATAGCAGCTAATTGAGTGATTATTATGTGCTAGACTCTGGTTTTGGTGCTTTACACATTCTAGTTCATTTAGTCTTCACAGAAGATCTCTAAGGGTGTCAGTCACTAGTATTACCTCCCTTCTACAGGTAAGTAAACAGAGGCATAGAGTGTGTGAAGGACTTCTCTAAGGTACAGAGCATATTAAGTGAAGGAGGTAGGTTTCAGGCTCCAGACTTCGTTCAAATAAGTGAAAAAGAAAAAAAAATAGGCCCTTGAGCCTCTAGAGACTGGAATCTAAGCCTTCTTTCTTCACAGGACCTGTGCAGTTCTTGGGCTAAAACAGAGGTTTATTAAATATGTGTCTTGTGACTGCATAGATCAATGGTAGAATGGTCAGGGCTAATCTTTTCACATGTTCCCCCTGCTGTGGTGATATTTAAACTCAGGGTAATAGAAAGTTTAACTTCTGTTGACATGAGGTGGTCTTAAAGGGCAGTGAGGCCATTTATTTCCTTTTCTATACTTCCTATGCTAGAAAAATCCCGAGAGAATGGAAACTGTGCAATCAGGTTATATTACAGCCAAGTTTTCTGCTGTTGTGAAGGCTTTTGTTTCAGCGGCATTTCCACGTGAGATCCTAAGAACGTACTCTGATGATAAGGACTGCCTTTCACTTGGTTTTGGCCTTTCCTCTCTCCTTTTTTCCCCTCTCCTATACTTTATCTTTTATCTTCTTTCTTTTTCTCCTCTCCCCACTTTCCATTCATTTTATATTAGAGCCATGTCCTCACATCTAATTCTATGGTTCTGTGATTCACACACACAAGATCTCTCTAAGGAGGGTATTAAGACTCATAGCTACAAACCCCAATCTAATTCCCAGCCCAAGCAAAATTAGATTGAGTCAAAGACAGGAAATGGTCATTTTAAACAACCTCTCTGACTCTGACTCTGATTATTTAATCAGAATGAAAGTGCTTAGCCTGAATGAGAGCCACATGGTATCTGAGGTGGTGAAGAACAGTCTAGATAGACACAAATGTGGTAACTAAATGATTCTGGAAGATGTGTCTTTTGGGTTTCTGGATTGCCTATGACATACTTATGTACACAAGATATTTCCCATGTTTGAAGTATACCCCTCCCAATAAAAAAATAAATATTTTCTGTAAAATCCTACTTCTATGCCTTCCATATGATATGACATGAAGCAAAATTCTACATATAATCGATATTGTATCTGAAAATATTTTTAAAAATACAGTTGGATGAGCACGTTCCCTTCCATTTCCTCTGCTTATAAAGTTTTGTCTTTTGGTTCCTGTACTCTCTTGAAAGTGCTTAGTCTCCTGTCACTGAAGACCTCTAAATAGTCAAATAAAGTACACTTCATAGTCTTTACCTTACCTGACCTCTCTGAGATATTTTAGACTGTTGACTACTTCCTCCTTCTTGATAGCTTGGCTTCTGGGACACTACACTCTCATAATTTCTCTCTTATCTCTCCAACATCTCCCCTTCCTTTTCCTGTTGCAGGCCCACCTCCTAAATGCTGTCATTCCCCAAAATTCAGTTCTTGGTCTTCTTCTCTTCTCACTCCTTCCAGTTTCCCTGTGTAATCTCTTTTACATCAAAAACTTCTGGTATTATCTGTATAACAATGACATTCAAATCTGGATCTCCTGCCCAGACTAAGATCTACCTTCAGAACTGTACAGCTAACTGCCACCTAGACATCTCCATATGGATGTGCCACAGAAATATTTAATTTAGAAGTTCCCTGAATAAACTTAACTCCTCCCACCCCCAATATTTCTCTCCCCTTGGGTTTCCTCTTCTGGTTAACCAAAAAACCATTCAACCTAAAAATCCATGCAAGAAAGCCAAGAATTACCTGTGAATTCTTCCTCCCCCTCATACCACTTACCCAGTTGATTACCTCTTAAATCTTCCTCAAAAAGATTTTTTCTTTTCACACCTACTGCCATCACCTTAGTTTAGGTCTTTCTGGTCTCTTACCTAGATTGTCAGACTAGCTTCATAGCTGGGTTCCCTGACAATCCCTCCCTTGCACCCACCCATTCTTTAAACTATTGCCACCATATGCTTTGTAAAACACAAATCTATTCACTGCCCCAAACTTTTCAAAGATGCTGTCACTGCTCAGATAATAAACTCCAAGTCCTTGTTTTATTTATTTGAGAGAGAGTGAGAGAGTGGGAGGAGGGGCAAAGGGAGAGAATCCTCAGGCAGATTCCCCACTGAGTGTGGAGCTTAACACAGGGTTCAATCTCACATGAGATCAGGACCTGAGCCAAAACTAAGAGTTGATGCTCAACTGACTGAGCCACCCAGGCGCCCCTAAAGTCCCTAGCATAGTTTAACATTCAGGAATTTTTTTGGTCATAAGTTACCAAAATTCAATTTAAAGTGGCTCAAGTGGAACCCATGTAATGAGAATGTCCAGGAATTGATCAAAAGCTTCAAGCACAGGGTACTAGTGCTATCACCAGGGCTCCATTCTTCCCTTTCCCCTTCCCTCTCTGTGTCCCTGGATTCTATTCTCCCCTGTGTATTTGATTCATTTGGCAGACAACTTGTAGGCAGTCAGTGGAGGAAGCTACTTACAACTGCAGGCTGTGTGATCTATACAGTTCAAGATTCCAAAGGAAGGAAGACAAGACCTTTTATCCCAATTTCCACACACTGAATCTTAGTTTCTTATTGGCCTAGCCTAGGTCATATGCTTTGAAGTAATCACTGTAGCCAAGGAAGACTGACTTGGTAGCTTGAGTTATTGTCTGTCCCCAGGAGGTTGCAATGAAAGACAACCCAACCAAGACCACAAGGAAATGTGGTTCCCCAAAGAAATTCAGGGTGCTGCTATCACTGGAAGGGTGAAGAGATGTTGGTCCTACAAAAATAACACAGGTAAACTTCCCATGACATCCTTATCTTTCCATGATCTTGATTGCTATTAGTCTCCCCCATCTTTACTCCTTTCTATCTCTGGACTACTTACAGTCTCTCGAATGTGCTAGTCCATTCCAGGCCTTCATGCTTTTGCAAATACCATTTTCTCTGCCTGGAAGGCCTGGAGGGCTAAGTTTTATTTCTCTTTACAACTCCAGCTGAAATATCTTCTTCTCTCAGAGGTCTTTGCTGACCTCTGTCTTATAAGTTGATTACTTCCTCTTTTGTGCCCCTATTATACATAGTACTTAACAACATTATTATGGGTTTGGTTTTTTTGTTTGTTTTTTGTTTTGTATTGTTTTCTACTATATATCTAGACCAATAGCCTAGGAGAATACTATTAGGTCTGTAAAGCATAGAACAGATTAGAGTAGCTATTAAATAAATTATTGCATTAATAAATGTTGAGTGAATGAATACATGAATGGCTGTTTTTTTCAGTTATAGAAATGTATAAAGCTTATAATTTCTCCTGGATATCAGGAACATCCTTCAACTCACCCTTCTGTGCTATCCTTACTGACTGGGCATATCCTTATGCACCTTACACAACCAGAAGGATAACATGTTGATCTTTGAAATGTTTTTTTCTTCTTTTTGGATAGATGGAGAAGAATGAAGCAAGCAGAAGGCTGAAGAGTGTACAAAGGGAGAAGGGGAGGAGGGATGGAGGGTAAAAGATGAAGGAGAATAATAGGATCCCAAATGACAAACTTACTAGACGTTTAATTTTTGCTCATGGTTGGCCAAGTGTGTATCAAATGATGAGAAAATGGTACATGAAAGTACTTGTGTCTGTATCACATGGCTCTGCTCTGTGTGATTTATTAAAAAGTTTAGTTTTGTTTAATATAACTAAGTTTCTCTCAAAGAAGCATTCTTGGAAAATGTATTAGTAGTATAAGAAAACTTGGATTTGCCAAATAGAACTTATGTGATCTTAGATCATCTGTCTCTAAACTCACCACATCTGTTAATCTCCTGCAAAATGAGAGCATTAATCCTGCTTTGGCTTTCATCTTCCAAAGGTTATAGGAAGTTTTCAAATGGGATGTGTCTAAAAGTATTTTGTAATGTGTTAAGTGCAATATGTACAATAGTGAGTCATTAATATTAGAGAATAGTTACAGGTCCTCCACAGAATGATGTTAAACAAACTGCAAATTGCCATTTTTTTAAAGTTTACTTTTAAGTTTTTGCTTCATATTAATTTTCAACAATTGGATTTTAAAGATGCAGTAATAAGACTGTAAGTACATTTATTAGATTTCTCTGTTGAGCTTGTGAATTAGATAAATGAGTTTTTTTTTAATTTGGCTGATCACATACAAATCTGTTTTATCTGAAAGGAGAAAAGAGAAAGGCATGGAAGAAAGAGGAAAAAAACAAATGACAGCCAAATTTGTTAAGGTGGATGCACTTATTAGAAGAGGAAAAGGGTTTTGATGATCTAAGGCCACAATAAGCAGCAGCAAGACCTGTCCAGAGGGGAATCAAGGGGGCTGGGTTCACATCCCAAGTCTTTCCTGTCTTGCTATGTGACTGTAGAAAAACATTATTTAGCCTTCTGTTTGGAAGTGTCTGAAGGGATTGTCCAAGAGAAAGGAAAAAAAAATTACCATGTAACCACAAGATCAGATTCAATTGATAAATAGACACTTTTCAAGACATCAGTGCTTTGTATAGAATCAGGGCTCACAAAATATTTGTTGAATGAGTACAAGAATGAGTGTGGGAGTCAGAGATGAAGAACAAGGAGGAAATCATCACATACTTGACCTTCAACATGTTGTTAAGTTTACGTTTTCTCTCTTTGTTTTCCCACTTATGATGTGGAGCAAAGATAATTTCTATGCTGAGAATTAATGACAATGGGGGATTGCCAAGTAAACACAAGATAAAAGTAACATTACCTTCCACCTGTAGGCTTAATATTTTTCTAAGTTCTTTTATGCACACCCTCTCATTGAAACTCATTAAAACAAGAGACCATGGGAATTTTACAGGCACAATATTTAAACATGCATACTTGGTTGTTTTCCCTCTTGCCAATAGGACTGATCTCTACCGAGTTTTTTGGCTCTCATGCTCAGGGAACCCTGAGCCGTTTCTTTTCTTTTCTTTTTTTTTTTTTTAAAGATTTTATTTATTTGACAAAGAGAGACACAGCGAGAGAGAGACAGAGACAGAGACAGAGAGAGAACACAAACAGGGGGAGTGGGAGAGGGAGAAGCAGGCTCCCTTCAGAGCAGGGACCCCGATGGGGGGCTGGATCCCAGGACCCTGAAGATCATGACCTGAGCCGAAGGCAGAGGCTTAATGACTGAGCCACCCAGGTGCCCCATCCCTGAGCTGTTTCACGGAATGATACCAGGTTCTATCCACTGGTCTAGCCACCTGAGACAAGTGTGGGCAACTGGCAGGATCAGATGTTTTGGGGGATTAAGAAACCTACCCTCATTTATTGCCTCAGCAGGGCTGGCAATGACCTAAAGAAACTGTTTCTTCAGCCTTATCCCTCCCTTTCACACTTCCCTTGTGGTGTAAATGAAGTTACCTGGAGGGTAGATGTAGGAGAAGAAAGGAGTGGAGGCAAACTCACTTAGAGAAAAATATCAGGAGATACATGGCAGCCTTGAGCTAAAGCTAGGCACTCCCAATTTAACCTCAACATTACTGTCAATCAGCATGCAGCCCTTTTCTAGCTTCAGAATGCCAAAAGGGAGAGTGAGCCCCAACTAACAAATGCTCATAAGAAAGATTTCACTTTGGTTCATCATGTATAGGGTGCAGATTTAGGGGAGCATAGGGATTTAAAATGCTTTACCACGACCTTTTAAAGCTAGAATCTGGGCGCCTGGGTGGCTCAGTTGGTTAAGCGACTGCCTTCGGCTCAGGTCATGATCCTGTAGTCCCAGGATCGAGTCCCGCATCGGGCTCCCTGCACGGCGGGGAGTCTGCTTCTCCCTCTGACCCTCCCCGCTCTCATGTGCTCTCTCTCATTCTCTCTGTCTCAAATAAATAAATAAAATCTTTAAAAAAAAAAAAAGCTAGAATCTACATGTTGAGCTTCATCTTCAGAACTGCTGAAATCCTAACTACTTTTAGGATTTCTTTCTGCAACCTCAGTATCACAATGAGGAATCTGAAATTCTTGCAAATTGAATCTGAATGTTATCAGACTATTATTAAAATTGATATCAATATCAATTACCTGAATATTATCAAAAAAAGAAACCTGTAAGATCAGCATTCTCTGGAAGTAGAGAACAGCATGGTCTATCTATTCATTGGTCTTTCTTATGGATCTCTCAGCTTTGACAGGGCAGAGATCATGTTGTGCTCTGTGTGTTATTAATGCCTAGCTTCATAGGTGCTAACTTAGCAAATACTTGTTGATGATGAGAATTCCTGATGTAGTAATGGACTGGAATTTAGCAGGCAGGAAACAAAAACAAAACAAAACTTCTAAAAAGTCCTAAATCTTGATTTGGGCCTTGTGAGTGCCATGGTAAAATCCATCAGCTAGTTCCTGGTGTTCCCTATGGGAAACAATGGGGGAAAGAGAATGGTACCCAACAAGTGAACTGTCTCTGCATTTTGGCTTTGCCTTCCTCCCAGACAATTGCTCAATAAGTTACCTCCATTAGGGAAAACTAATCTCATTAATGGTGAAAGAACTCAAAACATGTTACTCTCCTGAATAAAAATTGGTCATATTTTGATTTTTTGATTTTAAGTGACTAGAAGGCCATTCAGAATTCATTACTCTCAGCCTCCCACTAACTGCTGAGCAGGAGCAGTTTTCTGTGGTGTCATACTGGATGTAGGTGTAGTGGTAGAGCTCCACATAGAATGTTAAACTGTGTTAGGTACCTTCTCCTGGACAGAGCAATAGTAATAGGCAAGTAACTTTGTAATACAAGCCAAGCCTAATTATTAAATCCAAAGCATGTACCTCAAACCTAATTGCTCTTTAGGTTGAAAAGCAAGATATGAAATAAATCTATCACTCAACAATATCTGTTATGTGTCAAGTGCTATGGCAAGTACTCAGGCTACAGAGCTAAATAAGATATAGTCCTGGACTTCATGGAGACAGATGTACAAAGAAATAATTACAATATGGTAGGCAATGCGGTGATAGAGGTATATACAGGGTGGATTAAAATCAGGTGTAGGGTTTCTAGGAAGGCTTTGTAGAAGATAAAATGTGTGAACTCATTTTGGAAAGATGGGTAGGGATTTCTGTAGTGGCTGGGAAGTGAGGGTAACAGGGCTCAGATGAGAATATTCCAGACTGAGGGAAGGTTTAAAATGCCTCCATTCCCACCCAAAAATTTCCATTCAACCATCTGTATTTCTGTTATAGCACAAACTGCACCAGGCAAATCTAAACAGGTAAGGAAGACTTTATTCAAGACTATTGCAATAGGAGAGAGATGCTAGAACTCAGTCTGAACTCAAATGCACTGAAATAAAGGGCAAGAGGGTTTTTATGAACTCAGCTGGGCTAGGAGAGAAGTACCAGAAGATGCTAGGGGGAAATCATAGGCCAGCCATGCTTGCTAATTGACTTCATCCAAAGGAAAAGTACATTTCTCATGTGTCACGACAGGACATAATTTTGCAACTTGGAGTAAGTCACCCACTAACATTAGGCTCCTATTCTCCCACAGAGACTAGATGTGGTGTCATGTCCCTTGATGATTATATTTCAAAGGGACTGTTCCCAGGTTCTTGATAAAGACTTTCTTGGATTATAAAACTAGCAAGAGGCATTCAAAAAGATCTACATCTCAAAGGGTCATAGGAAGAATTTACAAGTTTTCTAAAGTAAAATCTCTAAGAAAAAGATCAGAGCCCAGAGTTAGGAGGAAGCCTGTCTAAAGTTTAGTCAAGCTGAGGGAAACATTAAAGCCAGCTTCCTTGGTGATGGCATTTTGCCAGGTGCAATTTGACTGCTTCTTCTTACATGCTCATCTCTTCCTCTTAGCTTTGGTCCACAGGGTAATTAAACTCATGAACAACAAAGAAGCAAAAATAACTACCTCACAAGAGGTGGTTTTAGAATCCCTCTGTACTGCTTCTGTTCGTTGAGAACTGAAACTGGGTTTGAAAAACAGAAGCAAATTCCTCCTTTAGTTAAGAGTCCTCTTGGTTCCAGCAAAACAATGGCTAAAAAGATCAGGCATCCACCTACCAAGGTAGAAGACACTGAACAAGAACCAGTGCTGAATTTGAACAAGACAAATATTTTCTAGCTGGAAATGTAGTAGTCTGTGTCTTTCCTGGGAGCACAGACTGTCTGTATTAGAAAAGAACCCTGATTTTCCATTTAATTTCAAATTTACTTATGCTGTCCCAGATAACAGAAAAGGAGGAGTATTGCCCAACTCATTTTATAAACTTGGAGTAGTCTTGATTCCAAAAGCAAGTAAGGATGATTCAACACTTATTTATATTGGAAAAAAAAATCCTGAGAAAACTAGGAATAACCAGGAAATTCCTTACATAAAAGTTACATACAAAATCCTAGAACAAACATTGTGGTTAATGAAGAAAACTCAGATGCATTCCTTTAAAGACAGGGAATAATATGAAGACACACTGTTACTATTTTACATAGTACTAGATACGCTGATGAATGTTACCTGGAAAGAAAAAGAAATAAATTCAAGGACTGGAAGAAAAGAGATAAAATTTATGTGATATAATTATTTATCTAGAGAAACCAACAGAGGTACAGACCAATTCTTTGAACTATTAAGAGTTCAATGTGTTTGCACATTTCTTCATCACTAGTAATCAAATATAAAATGCTTGCACGCATGCTCTCTCTATATATAGATATACATAGAAACAAGAACATTATCAAAAGTTAGCTTACCCAAGAAAATACAAAATTTCTAGGAGATTACCTGAACAAATAGAGAGAGGTTTTATTATCTTGGATATAAGGACTTAAAAATGTTCTATCTAAAAAACGTCCTAAAAATCTCAGAAAAAAAAGACTATGAGAGAAGATATACCTTATCAGTCATGAAGAATACCAAAAAAATCATAGTAATAAAAAGTTTCAAGACCATGAGGCCCAGAGAGACAGACCCATCCATCTATCATCTATCTATCTATCCATCTATCTACCTACCTATCTATCTATCTATTGCATAGGCAGTTCTTCAAACCAGTGGGGAAAAGGCAAATGGTTTAGTAAATGCATTAAGAAACTGGACCCTTTTTTTAATAGTAAATGCAAAGGCAGATTGCAGACGAATTCAGAACAAAATGTTAAAATCAAGTCTATAAAGTTTATATCAGAAAATATAAAAGAATATCCTTGTAATGTGGAGGTGGGAGAAAAATCCTTAATGTTTTCCCCTAAAATAATCCTACAAATCATTAATAAAATAATTGATGAATTTGATTATATCATAATTAAGTTCTTTATTCAACAAAAGACATCATAGATAAAGTTTAAAGACAGGTTACATATTGGGAGGTGTTTAAGTGTCTAAAACTACAAAAAACTAATATTTAAAATAAACAACACATGAAAATCAACAAGACAGGAATCTTGATTGTGCATATGATTGGGCAATTTACAAAGAGGAAATCCAAAGGGCTAACAAGGATATGAAAAGCTGCTCAGGGGGTGCCTCGGTGGCTCAGTTGGTTAAGCGGCTGCCTTTGGCTCAGGTCATGATCCCAGAGTCCTGAGATAGAGCCCCATGTCAGGCTCTCTGCTCAGTGGGAAGCCTGCTTCTCCCTCTCCCACTCCTCCTACTTGTGTTCCCTCTCTCGCTGTCTCTCTCTGTCAAATAAATAAAATATTAAAAAAAAAAAGAAAGAAAAGACAGAAACAGGAATGAAATCTATAAATGATTCCATTTGCACAAATTTAAAAGTCATGCACATCAAATGAATATTTTGGAGGCGCCTGGGTGGCTCAGTCAGTGGGCGTCTGCCTTCAGCTTAGGTCATGATCTCAGAGTCCTGGGATAGAGGCCTGCATCAGGGTCCCTGCTCAGCGGGAGTCTGCTTCTCCGTCTCACTCTGCCCCTCCTCCCCACTTGTGATCTCTCCCTCTCTCTCAGCCTCAAATAAATCTCTTAAAAATGCACATTTTGTAAGAATAAATACACACAAAAGGATACACATTAAACACATTAGAATACTTGATGTGGTATGTGGCATGGAGAGAAGGAGTGGAAAAGGAATAAAAAGGAATGAAAGAATGAAAGAAATTAAGCAAGAGACTAGCAGGTACCTATAACAATAGTGTACATTCTGAGGAGTATGGTAAACCCAACTCTATCTATGTATCTATATCTATCTATCCATCTATCCATCCGTCCACTATCTATTATCTATCTATCTATCTATCTATCTATCTATCTATCTATCTATCATCATTTATCTATCTATCTAGAGACATGGAATTTCCACCTCCAGGTAGGAGCACAGAATGGAATCACAGAATGTTCTTGTTGGAAGGGGCTGTTCAAAATTGAATTTTATATATCCTGTCCCACTAGGAGACTCTTCTTCAAACTCTAATTCCTTAACCGAGAGTATATGTCAATTCCAAAAGAAATGAAAAAACAAAAAAGAAGAAAGGAAGGAATACAGACAAACAGGTTCAAAGAACCATTATTTAAGTAATATTGATATCACTAAAATTATTGAGTAATAGAACCTCAATTATGAGTAAAATATAAAACTAAGTGCAAAATTAAGTTATGAGTTGCCACATCCACAAAACAACACAATTTCCAGGAAAAGCAATTAGTTCAGTCTAAGCACAACCATACTTTTTGGTGATCATTGCCAAGACTAAACATAGCAATACAGACTAAACTTCAATTGAGTTATTGGAATATTTTGTTTTCAGGCAGAAACAGCCTCAAAATGCTGTGGCATGTTCCTGTTTGACAGTTCATTTGGAGAAGGTTTGCAAACTCCTAGTAAAATGTAATCGTATGCTTTGCTTCATGTAAATTGTATCTGTTTTCCCATTTTGGATAACCAAGCAAAGAAAAGTGACTTTTCAGTAGTTTAAAAGTCTAGAGCAGGGAAATAAACTGTTCACCTAATGATTTTACAAGAAAATAGCAACTGCTTTAGACAGGCATCCATTATCAAGCAGATGGATTGGTTTCTTTGGGGGAAATGTAAACAGGAAAAACAAACACCCTACTCACATAAATTTTAAAACTTTTCCTTTGGCATTTGTTCAATATATTGATTTAAAACATAGGTCACTTGAAACAGAATGCCCAAGCTGAAGAAACTGAATGCAGAAGTATCTCAAAAATCAGATGAGAGATGAAAACCATATACCAAAAAGGGGCTAGGATCAGAGATCACCACAAATGATTTCCCCATTGTCAACTGGAGCAGTGAGTGCTCGGGAGAAGCTTTCTCAGGGAAAGTGTCATTTTAGGAAATAATACTCAACACACTAGCATTTCCTTTCAGAATCAAGGCAATGGCTTCTGAGCAACCTGAAGTTTATTCAGTCTTTGATTCACATGGAACACCTGTATTGTTGGCCCCAAGAAGTCCAATGCTAACATTTTGCATATGTATTTGTATTAGTCAGTATGCTCCAAAGAAACAGAACTAATAAAGTGTGTATGTTTGTGTGTATCTATATCTCTATAATCTACATCTATCTATCTGAGAAATCTATTTTATGAAATTGGTTCATGTAATTACAGAGGCTAGCAAGTTTAATTATAGACGCTAGCAGGGTAGGCCACTAGGCTGGAGACCCAGAGAAGAGTTGATGTTGAAGCTCATGTCAAAAGGCAGTCTGGACCTCAGCCACAGCAACTTCTTCCTAGAAACATCGCCAAATGCAAGGGAAGCAAGGGCAAAAATGAACTATTGGGACTTCATCAAGATAAAAAGCTTTTGCACAGCAAAGGAAAACAGTCAAAAACAAAACAAAACAAAAGACAACGAACAGAATAGGAGAAGATATTTGCAAATGACATATCAGATAAAGGGCTAGTATCCAAAATCTATGAGAACTTATCAAACTCAACACCCAAAGAACACATAATCCAATCAAGAAATAGACATGAACAGACATTTTTCCAAAGACATCCAAATGGCCAACAGACACATGAAAAACTACTCAACATCACTTGGCATCAGGGAAATCCAAATCAAAACCTCAGTGAGATACTACCCCACACCAGTCAGAATGGCTAAAATTAACAAGTCAGGAAGTGACAGATGTTGGCGGGGATGGGGATAAAGGGGAACCCTCCTACATATTGGTGGGAATGCACACTGGTGCAGCCACTCTGGAAAACAGTATGGAGGTTCCTCAAAAAGTTGAAAATAGAGCTACCATATGACCCAGCAATTGCACTACTGGGTATTTACCCCAAGGATACAAATGTAGTGATCCAAAGGGGCACGTGCACCCCAATATTTATAGCAGCAATGTCCACAATAGCCAAACTATGGAAAGAAACTAGATGTCCATCAACAGATGAATGGTTAAAGAAGATGCAATGGAATATTATGCAGCCATCAAAAAACGAAATCTTGCCATTTGCAGCAACGTGGATGGAACTAGAGGGAATTATGCTAAGCGAAATAGGTCAATCAGAGAAAGACAAGTATCATATGATCTCACTGATATGAGGAATTTAAGAAACAAGACAGAGGATCATAGGGGAAGGGAGGGAAAAGTGAAACAAGATGAAACCAGAGAGGGAGACAAACCGTAAGAGACTCTTAATCTCAGGAAACAAACTGAGGGTTGCTTCCTCAAACAGGCCATGAACTTGGTACCACTGACTCACAGCTGAGAAATGATTGAGGAAGTGGTAGCTCCAGTTCAGCTACATTGCATGGTGATCTACAGTTGTTTTCTCCTCAGTGACTTTGGAAGGAATTGACTAATCTGAACTAAATGTAGCGAACCATTACTAAATACCAGAATGCATCCTCATGTTTATTTTCAAAGTGGAATATTGTTAATGCTTGTAGAGAGATGTTTGAGATTCACAGAAAATGCTCTGGCCATGTTTACTACTCAAGTATTTCTGAACTCAATTATCAATCATCAATAAACCCACGTTTATTTATTTTCATTAATCTTGTGGAGAATGCAAATGCAAGGATCTTATCTCTTATAAGATTATGACAAATACTTAAAGTCAGCAAAAAGTTCACCTCTAGTTACCCAGGCAGGCAGGAAGTGTGGGCAAACAAGTTTGGTCCAATCATGCTGGTTGGTGGTAGAAAGGAGAAAATCACACTGTAGGAGAGTTTCAATATGCCATAAGGGTAATATGACTTCTCACACATTTGAGGGAAATTCCACTCAATTCAACAGTATTTATTGAGTTTCTGCCATGTTCAAGACACTGGAGTAGGTAGAGGTAGTGGTGGAAGAGAAGATTTAGAGATGAGTAAACTATAGCTTTATTCCAGTAGGAGAGAAGATTTAGAGATTAGTAAACTGTAGCCATAATTCTCCTTATAATTATACCTAGAAGGAAGAATAAAAGCAGGATATATATATATATATATATATATATATATATATATATATATATAATGTGTCATACAGGGGAAAATGTAGTCAGTAACCCAAGAATAGAAATAGTCATGTAGTGGTTTACTGCCCAAAATATCTTTTGTGCTTTTAGAGGAAGAGGACTCAGGCTACCAGCCACCTACTACCTTTAAAAATTTTATCCAGTAGCCAAGAATCTGAGGAAGAAACTCAGCTTATTTTGGATACAGTCTCCAGCTCTTACAGCAAAGCCTTCCATATCATTTCATTCAGTTCTTGGTCTTCAAATTTAAGTCTCTGGTGAGAATTTAGAAATATGCTTCTGTTGGTAGTATCCAGCGACATGGTGCCTGAAACCATAAATGCCTTTAAGAGATCCAGGCTGTAGATCCCAGAATGTAAAATATATACTAAGTACTATCAAGCTTACAAACTCCATGTGCCTTCCACCTGGTTCTTGACCTGCCATGAATCCACATCTCTCACCTATTGTCTACTCCCTGGCTCTTCCCTAGGCCAAAGCCCAGAGATCTTTGCTTTTTGTGACAGAAACTACCAAACTTGCTGTCTTTGCCCTTTTCTTGTGCTAATTTTCAGTTTGAAATGTCTTCTCTGGCCACAGAGATTTTAGTCTAAGCTTACCAACTATCTTCATTATATAACCTAGAATTTAGTAATTTGGTAGCTGATATACCTTAGCTACTAATTCAGCAGCTGTTGAGTTCTGAGGAAGCTCCTGGTAGAACTGGATGAAGTGATGTGTGCCAAACCACACCCTTCCTCAGTTTACATCACAGTGTAAACTGATTACAAAGTTATTTTGGGTGTTTTCTTTTAAGAAATCTTGACACTTGCCACAAAAAAACAAAGCCAAATATTTTCAAGGATTCGATTTCCTCTCTACCTACTTATGTGCTACTCATAAAATTAAAGGCAGGGGTGCTGGGTGGCTCAGTCGGTTAAGCGTCTGCCTTCAGCTTGGGTCATAATCCCAGCGTCCTGGGATCGGGCCCCACATCGGACTCCTTGCTCTGCAGGGAGCCCACTTCTCCTCTCCCTCTCCTCCCTGCTTGTACTCTCTCACTGTCTCTCCTTCTCTCTTTCTCGAGTAAATAAATAAAATCTTAAAAAAAAATTAAAGGCATCTGCCTTTGAAACTTGAACTCTGGTGATGCAAGTCATATAAAGTTCAGAGTGTCTAGGTCCAAATAGGGCTATGCCTGTAATAGTCATCCATTAAATATTTCTTAGCAGAATATATTTTCCCATTGCTTCTGACCATTTTTTTCCCTATTGTTTCATTCATTCAATCACTCAATTATTCATCAAATATTTATTGAGTTCTTGCCATGTGACAGTGACCGTTCTAGGTATAGGAAATATATCAGGAAACAAAAGAGACAAAAATCCTGCCTTCATGGAGTTTTCATCCCTTATAGTAGTAGGAGTGAAACAATAAATATTGGCATACCACATATTATTATAAATGGTCATAATCGATACAGAGAAACATAAAGTAGGAGAAGGGAAAAAGGAGGCTGGGATCAGGGGAGAGGTGGGATTGAATAGGTCACTTCTATGTTAGAATACTGGGAGAGTAAGAAGAACTAGCAAAAAAAAAAAAAGAGAGAGAGAGAGAGAAAGAACAGCCAGTGATGTAGGAGGAAAACAAGGGAGGTGTGGTTTTGGAGATTAAGAGGATGAGATGGGAACTAAGAAGTGATTGACCAACATGGAGGCCATTTGTTACTTGAAAGCAGCAGTTCCACTGGACTGATGGAGGTAAAGGCCTGATTAGAGTTATTTAAACAATAATGGGACACTTAGGGTCCTTCCGTATCTTGGCTATTATAAGTAATGCAATAAACAAAGGGGTGCATTTATCTAGTGCATATATAGGGTACAAACCAAGTGTCCATCAATAAATGAATGAATAAAGATGCATTATACCTACACAATGGAATATTACTCAGCCATAAAAAGGAATGAAATCTTCCCATTTGTGACAACATGGATGGACCAGAGCATGTTAAGTGAAATAAGTCAGACAGAGAAAGGCAAATACCGTATGATATGTGGAATCTAAAAAACAAAATAAATAAAAACAAACAGACTCTTAAATACAGAGAACTGGTGGTTGCCTGAGGGGAGGTGGGGGGTGCTGGGCAAAATAGGTGAAGGGGATGAAGAGGCACAAATGTTCAGTTATAAAATAAATAAGTCATGGAGATGAAAAGTACAGCATAGGGTATATAGAAAAAAAGTAGAAATTAAAATAGTGTTGTGTTAACTCATGGATAGGCTGAGAGACTAATGGGATACAAATTTCAAAAGAGGAATAAATGTATAAGGAAATTTAATATACAATAAAGGCAGAAATGGTAAAAAAGAAGAAAAGAAAGAAAGAAAGAAAGAAAAAGAAAAAGAAGAAAAAGGAAGGAAGGAAAGAAGGAAGGAAGGAAGGAAGAAGCATATGGAAAGCTTTCAGCTGTTAGTTTTCAAGAAAATGCAGGGAAACACCATAATGAGATATATCACACTAGATTGAATTAAATTGAAAGGACAACACCACCGAGTGTTGGTTAGAGTATAAAGATTTACATTGTTGGTGGCTATGTAAATTGGTAAAACAACTTTGGAAAATTAACAAGCAGTATCTTCTGAGCTATATGACCCTATGACACAACAATTCCACTCCTGGTGATATATACGCAATAGAAATGGATGCCTATGTGCAATAAAACACATATAAGAATGTTCATAGCTGCTTTATTCATGACAGTAAAAAAATTAGAAACAACTCAAATATCCATCCATAGAATGGACAAACTCTGGTATGTTTGTACAATGGAATATAAGAAATGAAGAACAATGAACTACTACTACATTCAACAATATAGATTAATCTCACAGAGATATATTGCATGAAAAAAGCTAGACACAAAAGAGTGTATACTTCATCATTCCATTAATATAATATTCAAAACCAAGCAAAATTAATCTATGGTGGTAGAGTAGAAAATAGATATTGCCTTTGGGAAGATAGTGACTAAAAAGGGACATGAGGGAACCTCTCTTGAGGACTGATATTATTCTAATTTTTATCAGGGTCATGCTTAAACACTATATGGTTAAGATCTGTGCACTTCATTATATGTAAGTCAGACATCAATACAGAAGGGTTTTTAGAAGATTTGGGAAAAGGGAGTAGGGACAACTTCATTTCTTTCCCACAATGCTAACATGAAGTTCTAAGGACACAGGACCTTACAGTATGAAGGATTGAAAGATTGTCCAGTCCAAACTCCTTCCACAGGAGCCTAGAAGCCTTCCACAGATGCTTTCCTGCAGACTGGAGTATGGATATGTGCCTATGGATGTCAATCACTTTTCTAAATGTCTGCATGTAATTATGATTGACTCTTTCAATTACGGTGGTGTGGCAGCCAAGAGATAAACTACAGCAAAACAGATTTGTGGTAAATTTAAAGAGTGACTCCCTTAAGAATTAAAGACATTGAAATATGGGTTCCATGTGGAGATGGGAAATTGTGACCAACTCCTCCCTGATATTTTATGAAAAGAAGCACCGTTTCTGAGTTGAGAAGACGTATTTCTGGTAGAATTCTGGATTATTCCAAACTGAGTGTTTCTCCATATTTGAATATATATATATAACATATATACCATACATATTATATATATATAATATATATGCCATATATATTTTTTATATATATAATATATATACCATATATATGTTTATATATCGTTTTTGGCTTGAATGTCATCATTTACATGTTTTTAGTTGAGCTGGTATAAAGATAACACACAGAAGAATGTAATGTCATACACCCAACTGGGTCACTCAGCTTGTTCTGAGGCTGCATTGCAGCTCGTCCCAGTTAGGACATTTTCCCTTTGTGTTGATTTGGAAATTACTAATGATGCAGCATAGACCAAGCCCTCTTTCTCTTGAAGCCAAGCCAACTTCCAGAGCTACACCTGCCAAAGAACACCCTCTGGGCTACGTGAAGCTTGCTTGCATGGTCTTCAACAGTGTGATGTAGCAACAGCAGTATAGACTGGAGCTCATGAATTGGGAGGAGGAGATTGCTGAACAAAAGGGGATTTTCTCCCTGCCTTCTCTTTCAGGCATGCCAAGGCCATGTAGGAAGGGAAATGTTCTCTCCCTACAGTAGCAGGTCCAAATTCAAAGGGGGTGGAAACTGATTGTGGGAGTATCCAGGATGGTAGGGAGAAAGCTGTGCGTTTTGTGGGAAGAAGTTGGAGCAAGGAGTAGAGAGGAGAAATCCTGCCCTGCTGACTACAATCCACGCTATAGGAAATTATGTAATAGGTTTCATCAGCACCTAGATTACTGAAGTCAGTGCTGTTCACCTCCAAAGACATGAGTCATAACTGAACACACACACACACACACACATCTAGATAATAATATCTTTTGGGGACCATGCATTTCAAGACATTCATTCTCATAGTAGAAGATGGAAAAATGATAGAGACAACTAAAAGAGTATCTGGTCTTCAACACCCACCAGTGTCATAAGATCTGCACAAAGGTGGTAATTTAAAGATCTAAGTGATGCTCACATACAGCATATAGGTTTTCGTTAACTATGCTGATTGAGAAAAAAGTGGATATTGACTAGAAGGCCTTTTAAAGGAAAACTCAGATAAACTTAAAATTTTTTAATAATATAATTTTTCAAGTACTGAATTAGAAAATAATTTTAATAATAGTTAACAGAGGTTGGTTGAAGTGTGGGGAAGTGGAGACTCAAATATGAGAGTACAAATCTGTATACATTTTTCTGTAGAACAATTTGGTAATATGTACCAAAAGTCTTAAAACACGAATTTCACTTACCCAGTAATTCTGATTCTAGGAATTTTTAAGGATAACATTAGAACTGCTATTCACACAATGAGATAATACATCAGCATTAAAAATGATGTTTTTAAGCCAACAACAAGACAGGTGAAAGAGAAATTAAGGAGTCGATCCCATTTACAATTGCACCCAAAACCATAAGATACCTAGGCATAAATCTAACCAAAGAGGCAAAGGATCTGTACTCAGAAAACTATAAAATACTCATGAAAGAAATTGAGGAAGACACAAAGAAATGGAAAAACGTTCCATGCTCATGGATTGGAAGAACAAATATTGTGAAGATGTCAATGCTACCTAGAGCAATCTACACATTCAATGCAATCCCCATCAAAATACCATCCACTTTTTTCAAAGAAATGGAACAAATCATCCTAAAATTTGTATGGAACCAGAAAAGACCCTGAATAGCCAGAGGAATGTTGAAAAAGAAAAGCAAAGCTGGCGGCATCACAATTCCGGACTTCCAGCTCTATTACAAAGCTGTCATCATCAAGACAGTATGGTACTGGCACAAAAACAGACACATAGATCAATGGAACAGAATAGAGAGCCCAGAAATGGACCCTCAACTCTATGGTCAACTAATCTTTGACAAAGCAGGAAAGAATGTCCAATGAAAAAAAGTCTCTTCAACAAATGGTGTTGGGAAAATTGGATAGCCACATGCAGAAGAATGAAACTGGACCATTTCCTTACACCACACACAAAAATAGACTCCAAATGGTTGAAAGACCTTAATGTGAGACAGGAGTCCATCAAAATCCTAAAGGAGAACACAGGCAGCAACCTCTTCGACCTCAGCCACAGCAACTTCTTCCTAGAAACATCGCCAAAGGCAAGGGAAGCAAGGGCAAAAAAGAACTATTGGGACTTCAAGATAAAAAGCTTTTGCAAAGCAAAGGAAACAGTCAACAAAACCAAAAGACAACCGACAGAATGGGAGAAGATATTTGCAAATGACATATCAGATAAAGGGCTAGTATCCAAAATCTATAAAGAACTTATCAAACTCAACACCCAAAGAACAAAGAATCCAATCAAGAAGTGGCCAGAAGACATGAACAGACATTTTTCCAAAGAAGACATCCAAATGGCCAACAGACACATAAAAAGTGCTCAACATCACTTGGCATCAGGGAAATCCAAATCAAAACCTCAATGAGATACCACCCCACACCAGTCAGAATGGCTAAAATTAACAAGTCAGGAAATGACAGATGTTGGCGGGGATGGGGAGAAAGGGGAATCCTCCTACACTGTTGGTGGGAATGCAAGCTGGTGCAGCCACTCTGGAAAACAGTATGGAGGTTCCTCAAAAAGTTGAAAATAGAGCTACCATATGACCCAGCAATTGCACTACTGGGTATTTACCCCAAAGATACAAAAGTAGGGATCCGAAAGGGTACGTGCACCCCGATGTTTATAGCAGCAATGTCCACAATAGCCAAACTGTGGAAAGAGCCAAGATGTCCATCGACAGATGAATGGATAAAGAAGATGTGGTACATATATACAATGGAATATTATGCAGCCATCAAAAGGAATGAACTCTTGCCATTTGCAATGACATGGATGGAACTGGAGGGTATTATGCTGAGCAAAATAAGTCAAAGAAAGAAAGACATGTATCATATTACCTCACTGATATGAGGAATTCTTAATCTCAGGAAACAAACTGAGGGTTGCTGGAGTGGGTGGTGGGGTGGGACGGATGGGGTGACTGGGTGGTAGACACTGGGGAAGGTATGTGCTCTGGTAAGCGCTGTGAACTGTGCAAGACTGTTGAATCTCAGATCTGTACCTCTGAAACAAATAATGCAATATATGTTAAGGAAAAAAGAAAAAAGAAGAAGAAGATAGCAGGAGGGGAAGAATGAATTGGGGGAAATCGGAGGGGTAGATGAACCATGAGAGACGATGGACTCTGAAAAACAAACTGAGGGTTCTAGAGGGGAGGGGGGTGGGAGGATGGGTTAGCCTGGTGATGGGTATTGAGGAGGGCACATTCTGCATGGAGCACTGGGTGTTATGCACAAACAATGAATCATGGAACACTACATCTAAAACTAATGATGTAATGTATGGGGATTAACATAACAATAAAAAAATTTTTTAAAAATGATGTTTTTAAGAACATATTTATTGATATTTAAGTGTGGGAGTCTGTTCAAGGTATATCAATGAGCAGGAAAAACGTATTTAAAACATATTAAAGGGGTACCTGGGTGGCTCAGTTGGTTAAGCATCTGCCTTCAGCTCAGGTCATGATCTCAGGGTTCTGGGATCAAGTGCCCTGTCAGATTCCCCGATCAGCAGGGAGTCTGCTTCTCCCTCTCCCTCTGCCCTGAGCCCAGCTTGTGCTCTTTCCCTCTCTCTTTCTCTCTATCAAATAAATAAAAAAAATTTTTTTTAAAACATATTAAAATATGCTGTGAATAGTATGATCCTATTTCATAAATAAATGTTTAAACAGTTGCACACACATAGAGGAAAGTCAGAAAAATATTTTATAAATAGTATGTATCTCAAAATTCTTTTTTTTTTTAAAGATTTTATTTATTTATTTGACAGAGACATAGAAGAGAGGGAACACAAGCAGGGGGAGTGAGAGAGGGAGAAGCTGGCTTCCCGTGGAGCAGGGAACCCGATGTGGGGCTCGATCCCAGGACCCCGGGATCATGACCTGAGCCGAAGGCAGCCACTTAACGACTGAGCCGCCCAGGCGCCCCCCCCAAAATTATTTCTGTTGAAAACCTCCATATTTCTTTATGGTTAGGCCTTAATGAGTCAACTAAAAATAAAGGGAAAAGAGAGACAAAGTAATGCAACTTAAGGCTTAATACTAAATGTGTAAGGCACCAGATCAGTGTTTCTCTTGTCTAATGTATAGATGTCACAATCACTTTGGATATTATGACTTATTTGGTCTGGGAGCCCCTGAAGCTGGTATTGCTAAAACTCCCCAGGTGATTTTAATGTACAGCCAGAGATGGGTCTAATGCACTGGGGCAGTGGTTCTCAAAATGTGGTTCCTGGATCGACATCATCAGCATCACCTGGGATCTCATTAAAAAGGCAAATTATTGGTCCCTCACCCTAGAAACTGAATCAGAAACTCTGAGAGTGGGGCCCAGCAGTGTGTTTTCACCAGTCCTCCAGATAATTCTGATGCAGGCTAAAGTATGAGAAACACTGCATCAGGGAATCATCAGAAACAATGCCATCAGTTTTCAGATGATCAACCACAGGAAACCTGTTTTAAAAAGACCTGCTCAGGGCACCTGGGTGGCTCAGTCGATTAAGTCTCTGCCTTCAGCTTAGGTCATGATCCCAGGGTCCTGGGATCGAGTCCCACATAGGGTTCCCTGCTCAGCAGGAAGTCTGCTTCTCCCTCTCCCTCTGCCCTTCCCCCCTGCTCATTCTCTCTCTCTCTCTCTCAAAATCTTTAAATAATAATAATAAAAAGACCTGCTCATAGCTCTACATGATAGTGGATTGATTGATCTATTCTAGAAGTCATCATAATTACAAATTTCCAAAATTGTGTGAAATAAGTAGGGAAAGGAAATTGTCTCTGTGCTCATGCACACAGGCAGTAATATTCCAAAGTAGGCTAAATAGACACATGTGAGAAAGCTTTGCTTTTACTTAGACACATGATTACATATTTCCAGTTCCTGGAAGTGTTATTCAGCTGCTACAATTCATGATCCTTTCCCACACTAATACATCCTCATGTTACAGCCAAAGGAAAATTTTCCACATGTAACACTGATCCATATCCAGGCTTAAAAACTTCAAAGTTTCTCCTTGCCCACAGGCTAAAGACCAAAATCCCCAACAAGGCTTAGGAGGTGTGACACACCACACATTGTGACCCCAACCCCCTTCCCCATTCTTGTGTCACATGATGTTGCCTGGTGAGTTCTGTGCTTTGGCCACCTTGGCCTCCTTTGTGTCCCTTGGACTCCCAGCCATCCTGCCTGCCACATTCTTTTCACATGCTGTTCCCTCTGCCTAGAACACTCTTCCCTCCTCCTCTTTGTCTATTTAATTCCTGGTCATCCTCCAAATCTCACTTCATTCCTCAGCTCCACAAGGCTACCTTCCCTGACCTCCTGACCATGTCACACCCATCTTTTACATGTTTGAAGAGCACAGTAATCTCTCCTTCAATACTCTCTCCTCTTACGTGTGATCTTGCATTTATCTGGGACACTCCTGGACTGATACCTATTTCCTCCACAATTTGATCAGCTCCACATGGGCAATCTCTCATTCATATGCCTGATACATTGTCAACACAGAGCTTGACATGTAGCAAGGGCTTAAGAATGCTTTTAGTGAGCAGATGAATGGATGAATAGGTAGATGAATGAGTGAAGAGTATTTTGACTATATTGCTAGGACTTCTTACTATTGAAGTTGTTGACAGTAGTCATTGACTTGCATCACACCATCCACATTCCTTGTTCAGAGTCCACATAATCTTACAGGAAGGAAAACAAAACTTTTTGGAAAGTAGTTTTATCTCTTGTGTATCACTACAGCTTGCATCTTGAGATCAGCTTGAGGAAGAAAACTGAAATAGAAGTCAAGTGTTTTACCCAGCTAGGACTCCGTGAATTGGATGTGAACAATTCGCTGCTTTCTGAAATCACATTAGCGAGCTTTGCCCATCAATTTCTCTCACTTGGGCTTGTTTTGACAAGCTTAAACTTTCATGTGCTAAGGGCCCAAAACAGTATTCAGCTGCCAAAACAGGCATTTAACATATGTGGAGGGATTTGTGTGAGAGCAAAGCTTTGGCTAAGTAGCTGGTAACATGGATCATGCTGGCAGCCCAATCCATTTAAAGGGACAAGGAGCCCCTGGATGTATCATGCTCAAGGGAAGAGCATGAGTTCCTTCCTGAAGAAGTGGTCAGACATGTCAACAGCAGTAGTGGATACAAAAAGATAACAAAATTGTATTTTTAACATATTGAGGGAAAAGACCTTTGGACTAAGAATTTTGTATCCAGCTACATTTTCATTTAAAAAATGGCTTAATAAAAAATATTCTTAGGCATGCACAGCCTCAGGTATACCTCATAAAGATACTACATTGAATATACTCTTGGAGAAAGTTCTAAATAAGAGAAACACACCCAGGAGCTGCTATTAGAGATGAGAATATAAAGATGATCAAATATCTTGGTGAAGTTTCTTCTCTTTTTTAAAAAGCTAGAATGCAAATAAAAGCAAAAAGGGAAGTATCTAACCCAGAACTAAAATTTAAACAACATGTGTGCATGAATATGGAGAAAACACATGGTAAAGTGTTTTTTTAAGGTAAGATAAAAGTATTGATATCATTAAGCATCCAATAAGGGGTTATGAACATAAGTATGGATGTATAAGAAAAAGGTAAATATACAGCATTTAAAGTAGTAGAAGAAAACTCAGTCTATCCCCTGGGAAGCAGGAAAGAACAATAAAGGAATTAGAGAAAGCCATGAAAATGAATAAAGACAAACTCTCTGGGCTGCTCAAGGGTAGTGAATTTGGATCTGATAGAGGTTTGGGCATGAAGCAGAATTCAAAGACATTTTGTTTTGGAGGACAAACCTTCAGTGACCCCGACATGGTTATTCACCTTTTCCTTTCTGATCACAGCAAAGCTGAGGGGCCTCCATGGTGCCCATTGCTCTTATTCAGCCACTGTGTGATCAAATGAAGCCATTTGCAAATTAGGGATATTATTTCCCTTGCCTTGGGCCCCAGGGAAGTTCTTAGAAGTCTGGCCAGCTTTCAAATTTCAAATTAGGGAGCTAGCTGTTGGAGAAAAATGGCAAGGCCAGACTAAAAACCATTGTAACAACCTGTGTACGTGTGCTGGATGGTGTACGTACAACCTGTGTATGGTTTTCTCATAGGCTCTGTTCCCTATTCCAGGGACTAAGGATAAATTAGTTGTTTGAAATGTGGAGCAGCCATACTTGTCAACTAGATACAAAATTTGGGGCCAGAGGGTCTTAAGAGACAAAAATCCCTGAGTACCAGAAGCTTATGTTTTTGACTTTTCTATGTATATAGAACCCCAAATACCTTGACCTTGATAGTAAGTTCGAAATGGAAGGATTAACTTGCATGGGAGAGATTTAACTTCCTGGGTTAATGGATTGGCTTGTGGGGGCATTAACCTCTTTCCTGAACATTCTAATTTCAAAGGTATGTATTGATCTTCCACTTTCTCAAGATACAATGGTAATAAGGGACCACATGTATTTTTGGTGTGAGAAAAGCCTCTATGGTAATTTTTTCCAAATGGAGTGTATGTTCTCTGGCTGGCTGGAACATTGACTGAACCAGGCAGACCTAATAAGTCTCAGTTCTGGAGGATATGTCCAGTGAACAGTAAGTCTGGGTAGCTTCTTGTGGGGGTGAAATTTCCAATACCCATTTTAGCAAAGCCAGTCCCAAATCAAATGAGGGAGTATTCCAGGGTGGAGCATCTTCTAGCATGCAACAGGGAGCAATGGGAAGTTCATACTCATAACTCTTCATTTCCAGGATAAGAAACCACGAGGGTACACATGCTTTGCCAACACACGCAGTTAGCCTTCTCAAGGGAAAACAAGAAACAAATGAAAGAACATAGAAAAAAATTTTAGGGCCCACCACTTAATTCCAATTCATGTATTTAATTTTTCTTAGGTTCTGGGAGTACCCATTAAATCGCTTTCAAATACATTTCTATAACTTTTTCAAGGTAATTGTTTTTCAAGAATACTGCTGGCTGGTTTATCTTGCCTCTCTGATTTTTCAGGACTCCTAGGAATTTCTAAACTTTAGGATAAGCACTCTTTCACCAGAGTTGTATTAGCAAGTTTAATTAATAGAAAATCCTGTATAATCCATATATCCGACATGCAGTTTGTGCAAAACTGCACATACATACTTCACATTCCCTCATTAACCTTAGCCTACAAAACCTGTTTATATTTGCCATAAGTCAGAGTCAGAGATGTATGTATTTTTGTAATTCAGGACTCACAATTTGTCTTTGAAATTCCACAGAACTTTCTCAATGCAGTCCCTATCACAAAACTGTCATTTCTACTTAGTGCCAGAAGGAGCCCCAGAGGCTTGAACTTTGGCTAGTAGAGTTACTATGCTCTAAACCTCAATGGATTAGTCAGGGGATATGGGCTGATGACTTGATTTATTTTATTTTATTTTTTTTTGGCATTAAGAAATTCCCTTTATTAATTTTTTTCTTTTTACCTATTTTAATTATGATAAATTTTCAAATATGCCAATGAAATGATAAACTAGTTCAGTAAACACTGTCAGATGCAACAATGGTTCACATTTTGGAAAATTTGCTTGTCTGTTTTTATTTTTCTCCATCTCTCTCCATCTCTGTCTCTCTCCTGAATCCATCTGAAAGTAAATCTATCTTAACACTTCATCCTAACATATTCTGCTGGTATTTCCTAAAAACAAGAACATTTTCCTACATAACAGCATGAGCACACCTAAAACATTAACTGTAATTCCTTAGTGTCTTCTTTCTCATCAATATCCATACTGCCCAGTTGTTTCTAAATTTCCTTTGACCAGAATTTAATCTCTTCAAATTTAGAAAAGTCCCACACCATTGTAGTGTGGTTTTGTTTTTCTGAAATTGACTTTCAGATGGGATGACATAAATTAATTTATAGAATGTCGTACATTCTGGATTTGTCTGTGTTTCCTTGGGTGATGTTTCAATTTGTTGCTCTAATCCTGTATTTCTGGTAAGCTGAAAGTTAGGTCTATATAACCCCAAGGTCTCATGTCACCCTTTGTCCTTAAAAGAAGCAGAGAACTTAGTAAGTTTCACTAGATGGCATCTTTTTTCCTCTCTCTCTCCTTTACCTTTTTTTATCAAGTTACTTCCAAGCCCACTGGTCTCCTCCTGGTCTGTTCTGCCTTGCAGTTCTCCAGCACTGGGTTAAAGCCATACTACCCTTATTTTCAGGCTTGCTTTGAAGTTGGAGGGGAAAATGTGTTCTAGAACCCTCATTTTTGTTAACTAGTTGTATTTGATTTTTTTTTCTCATTAAACTTCTGTTTTAATGGGTCTCAAAATTCTGTGACAGATTTTTGTTCAAGTTGTTTCCATTAAAAAGTACTGATTTTAAAAATAACTTAAGGGTGCCTGGGTGGCTCAGTCATTAGGCGTCTGCCTTTGGCTCAGGTCATGATCCCAGGGTCCTGGGATCAAGCCCCACATCGGGCTTCCTGCTCGGCGGGAAGCCTCCTTCTCCCTCTCCCACTCCCTCTGCTTGCGTTCCCTCTCTCGCTGTGTCTCTCTCTGTCAAATAAATAAATAAAATATTAAAAAAAATAACTTAAAACTGCCACACACACACATACATACACACAAAAAAGAAAAAACAAATGGTCCACAAAACATTCTCCTTTCCTTCTGAAGGTTTTATGATGCATTGTTATCATTAACCAGTCTTTTACTATGTAACTTAAATGGTCAATTGACAGAAACAGTTCTGAGACCATTCTTCCACCACTGATTAAGACTGGGGTGGCAGGTATTGGGGATAATATTAATTTAGCCTTCTGAGCTTTCTGGGCAGACCTGGTGACCTTGCCATCTCCAGCTGCCTTCTTGTCCATTGCTCTGATGACATCCACAGCAACCATCTGTCTCATGTCACAAACAGCAAAATGGCCCAGACGAGGATAGTCAGAGAAGCTCTCAACACACATAGGCTTGCCAGGAACCATATCAACAATGGCAACATCACCAGATTTCAAGAACTTGAGACCATCTTCCAGCTTTTTTCCAGAAGGACGATCTATCTTCTCCTTCAGCTCAGCAAACTTGAAGCAATGTGAGCTGTGTGACAGTCCAGCACAGGGGCATATCCAGCACTGATTTGGCCTGGATGGTTCAGGATAATCACCTGAGCCGTGAAGCCAGCTGCTTCCATCGGTGGGTCATTTTTGCTGTCACCAGCCACATTGCCCACGACGAACATCTCTGACAGACACGTTCTTGACATTGAAGCTGGCATTGTCCTCAGAAAGAATCTCACTCAAAGCTTCATGGTGCATTTCAACAGACTTTACTTCAGTTGTAACATTGACTGGAGCAAAGGTGACCACCATGCCAGGTTTAAGAACACCAGTCTCCACTCGGCCCACAGGGACAGTACCAATACCAACAATTCTGTAGACGTCCTGGAGAGGCAGACGCAAGGGCTTGTCAGTTGGACGAGTTGGTGGCAGAATGCAGTCCAGAGCTTCAAGCAGTGTGGTTCCACTGGCATTCCCATCTTTACGGGTGACTTTCCATCCCTTGAACCAAGGCATGTTAGCACTTGGCTCCAGCATATTGTCACCATTCCAACCAGAAATTGGCACAAATGCTACTGTGTCAGGGTTGTAGCCAATTTTCTTAATGTAGGTGCTGACTTCCTTAAAATTTCCTTGTATCTCTCCTGGCTGTAGGGTGGCTCAGTGGAATCCATCTTGTTAACACAAACAATTAGTGTGTAAGCCAGAAGGGCATGCTCACGGATCTGCCCATTCTTGAAGATACCAGCTTCAAATTCACCAACACCAGCAGCAACAATCAGGACAGCACAGTCAGCCTGAGATGTGCCTGTAATCATGTTTTTGATAAAGTCTCTGTGTCCTGGGGCATCAGTGATGGTCACATAATACTTGCTGGTCTCGAATTTCCACAGGGAGATATCAATGGTGATACCACGTTCATGTTCAGCTTTCAGTTTATCCAAGACCCAGGCATACTGGAAGGAGCCCTTTCTCATCTCAGCAGCCTCCTCAAATTTTTTGATAGTTCTTTTGTCGATCCCACCACATTTGTAGATCAGATGACCAGTAGTGGTAGACTTGCCCGTATCCACGTGTCCAATGACAACGATGTTGATGTGAGTCTTTTCCTTTCTAATTTTGGTTTGGATGAGCAGTGGTTCTCACAACACCTGTGTTCTGGCGGCAAACCAGTTGCAAAAAAGCTTTTGTTAACCAGTTGTATTTGATTTTAATCCTTAAAGCTTGAAACATTATCCTTGTTTGTTGTTGTTGTTTTTTATTAACATATAATGTATTATTTGTCTCGGGGATACAGGTCTGTGATTCATCAATCTTACACAATTCATAGCATTCACCATAGCACATACCCTCCTCAATGTCCATCACCCAGACACCCCATCCCTCCCACCTCCCCCACTCCTCAGTTTTTTCCTGAGATTAAGAGTCTCTTATGGTTTGGTCCCTCTCTGGTTTTGTCTTTTTTGATTTTTACCTCCCTTCACCTATGATCCTCTGCCTTGTTTCTTAAATTCCACACATCAGTGAGATCATATGATACTTGTCTTTCTCTGATTGACTTATTTTGCTTAGCATAATACCCTCTAGTTCCATCCACATCATTGCAAATGGCAAGATTTCATTTTTTTGATAGTTGCATAATATTCCATTGTATATATATATACCACTTATTCTTTATCCATTCATCTGTTGATGGACATCTAGGCTCTTTCCACAGTTTGGCTATTGTGGACATTGCTGCTATAAACATTGGGGTGCACATACCCCTTCAGATCACTACATTTGTATCCTTGGGGTAAATACCCAGTAGTGCAATTGCTGGGTTGTATGGTAGCTCTATTTTCAACTTTTTGAAGAACCTCCATACTGTTTTCCAGAGTGGCTGCACCAGCTTGCATTCCCACCAACAGTATAGGAGGGTTCCCCTTTCTCTGCATTCCCGCCAACATCTGTCATTTCCTGACTTGTTAATTTTAGCCATTCTGACTGGTGTGAGGTGGTATCTCATTGAGGTTTTGATTTGGATTTCCCTGATGCCAAGTGATGTTGAGCACTTTTTATGTGTCTGTTGGTCATTTGGATGTCTTCTTTGCAGAAATGTCTGTTCATGTCTTCTGCCCATTTCTTGATTGGATTATGTGTTCTTTGGGTGTTGAGTTTGATAAGTTCTTTATAGATTTTGGATACTAGCCCTTTATCTGATATGTCATTTGCAAACATCTTCTCCCATTCTGTCAGTTGTCTTTTGGTTTTGTTGACTGTTTCTTTTGCTTTGCAAAAGCTTTTTAACTTGAAGTCCCAATAGTTCATTTTTGCATTTGCTTCCCTTGCCTTTGCAATGTTTCTAGGAAAAAGTTGCTGCGGCTGAGGTCAAAGAGGTTGCTGCCTGTGTTCTCCTTTAAGATTTTGATGGACTCCTGTCTCACATTGAGGTGTTTCATCCATTTTCAGTCTATTATTGTGTGTGGTGTAAGGAAATGGTCCAGTTTCATTCTTCTGCATGTGTCTGTCCCATCTTCCCAACACCATTTGTTGAAGAGACTATCTTTTTTCCATTGGATATTCTTTCCTGCTTTGTCGAAGATTAGTTGACCATGGAGTTGAGGGTCCATTTCTGGGCAAAACATTATCTTTGTAATATATTAGTGACTTCCACAAAGATGGCTTTCATAGTTTTAGATTTTGAAAGTTACTTCAAGTTCCTTCGGTCCAGCCTCCTTTATTTACAATTAATCCATTCATTTATTCATTCAATAAGCTGTGTTTCAGGTACTCTGCTAGTCACAAGGGACACAAAATGATGAAGATATAATACTTGCCCTTATTGAATTGGGAAATAGACATGTTAATAATTATCATTTCAGCCCTGAAAACTTTCCTAACTTCCTCACTTTGCATTCAAAATAGGCTTGCAGATTTCCTCAATGTTCCTATAGCATCCTATACATATGTATAGCATTGATTTTATCTCATGGCATTGTGATTATTCATTATTTGTCACTGTTCTCCACTAGACTGAAAGTTCCTTGAGTTTTTGAGATACTTTTCATATCAGTGTCTTCAGTATTCAGCACTGATCTCTGAAACATAACAAATGTCCAGTAAATGTCTGATAAATTAATGAATGTTATGAGTTAAATGCTGTTAGATATTGTAGCAATATGAACAAAATGGTATAAATATTGAGAAGGCAACCTTTGAATTGGAGTTCTAAAAGGTGAATAAAGACGGGGAGGGGGTGGTTAGGATATCACAGGGAGAAGGAATTGCAAAGAACAAAGTGGTATTTCAAAGAGCAAAATATAAAGACAGGCTATCAGGGGGGAAAATGAAAAGTGGGTTGGGATGAGATTTTGAAGAGTCCTGACTGCTAAGCTAAAACTTGTTTGGATTCTATCCCAGAGGCAATAGGGGGAAAACAGAAGCTTTTTAAGATAAGGAATGACATGATCACTTTTATTTTTTCAGCAGAATTATTCTAGTATAGGACTGAAATGGAGGAAACTGGCACCAAGGAGGAGAAATAAAGAAGAAAAAAAGCAACCAAGAGAGGTTCTGTGACCTGTCCAACATCATAGTGCTAGACAGTCATCACACCATCACTACAAACCTGAAGCAGGGCAAGACCGTTGAGCTTAAGATTCTGGGATGTGGGCATAAGTGTTGTTCAGAGGAAGGTGAGGTATGAGAAACCAGAGTTACCAGAATGAAACCATGTGTCAGGGAGAGATTAAGCTACGTCATAAAAATATCAAGGATTGTTAGATAGGCTGACAGGAAAAGAAGGTATTTGAAGCAGAAGTTAAAACAATGAAAGGCAGAGACAGACTGCTGTGTGTGTGTGCTGCTAGTGATCTAGGGACTAGAGGGAAATAGGGCTGCAGAGATAATCAGGGATTAGTTTGTATATGGTTCTTGGGTTAATAACATTCATATATGTATGTCTAAATTGTTACCATCTACAGCCTATTCTGGCTATCATAGGTGGTTTATTTATTAGTCATCTAGCTAGACAGATGAAGATTTAGTCAGCTAGTTGGTTACTTTAGAACCACATACTTTATAAAGAACTGTTTCCTGGCTATGGGTTTTCCACTGGTCAGTGGTGGGTATGCCCCATCTTCTGGAAACAACTAGATGAACTATCCTAGGCTTTGTCATCAGCACTTACCACAAATGAAACTTCAGTTGAAACCTACTGATAAGTTGATAGAGTCAATGAATAAATCATGTTAAGACAGGACTCTGAGAATCTGAGCATGTCCTGTAGAGGTGCCCACACATCTCTGTTCAATGAGGTATAAAGCCTCACACTATGTACACCAATCACGCAGAGAAAGAGGTGTGACTGAGAGGAATTTGCCCTCAGGTCTGCTTCCCACAGATTCTCGTACACCTCTTTGGGTGCTGGCCACAAACAGAGATACAGAGATCTGCCACAGTCCTTTTTACACTGCTCGGTCCAGGGACTGGGGAAGGGAAAATCTGAAATGCAAAGGCTTTTTCTTCTAAATCCAACCAGCCGCTTTCAAAGGAGACTGAAAGCATGATAGAGCAGAACTTCTTGCCCTTCTTTCTGTTTGTTTATTTCAGTCCTCTACTTTCTCTTTTGATGAGCTACTGTGTCAGGGTTGGCCTCAAAAGCACGAGTGGTCTAAATAATTAAAAAGTGAGGAACCATGTCAAATCATTCTACTTCCCCATGTTCCCTCCATCCAATGAATCATTCATTCATTCATTCATTCATTCATTCATTCATTGATCAACAAATATATAAAGTGCTCCTACTATGTACCAGGCACCATTCTAGGCTTTAGAGATAAATCCATGAACAAAACAGACCTACTTCTCTGTCCTGTGTAACTTCAAGTGAAGAAAGACTGACTTTAAATAATGAACACTCAGGTAAGAAAAATATAAAATAGGTTAGAAAACAAGTTCTATGGAGAAAAAAAATATAGCAAGGAATGAGGGATTGAGAATGCAGGGGTTGATAGGAAGGAGGAGGTAAGAACTGCAATTCAAAAAAATGGTGGTCAGGGAGGCATTTAGAGATGGCATTTTTGTGCCTTGAAGGAGGGGCCCACCTTACAGCAAAGTGCTTCTATTTCTACTCAAGGGAGTTCTGTAGTCAGTGCTATTCTCAACTTTGGCAGGCATTCAGAGAGTGCTCTTTGCCATGGAAGTTCCTTTCATTAAAAAGACCAGCAGCTGGTCCAAATCAAGCTCTTCACCTTGACCCAAAAACACTCTTGTTGCTTTTAAATATTCTCTGTACCTCCTGCTATGAAGAATCTACACAGCAATCCTGGGAATATCATTCTCTCCAGACTCACTTCTTTGCATGGCTCTCCTCTTTTCTACAGTCTGTATTCACATCCAAATAGCTACAATTATCTAGAGAATCCAAGAGAACTTTGAATTTCCTAGGAAATTGAAGAAAGACGTATAAAGCTAACAGTTTTGAACACGTTCTTAGTGCTTACATGGAGCAAGACTCACAACAACCTCAAGAGGCGGGTACTGGTGTTGTTCAGTTTTACAGATAAGTAAATTAAGGCTTAAAGAAGTTAAATACCTTGTCTATGGTCATAGTATATTGCAGCCAGAATTTGACCCCGGTGGTGTACTCTAGAGCCCACACAGCATCCAGCTTTCACTTTAGTGTTCACATCTGCCACTGCTAAGCCACGTTAAAACTTTATCCTTTTGTAAAATATTAAGTGCCTGGGTGCCTGGGTGGCTAAGATGGTTAAGTGTCTGCCTTCAGCTCAGGTCATAATCCCGGGGTCCTGGGATCAAGTCCCGCATCAGGCTGTCTGCTCCTTGGGAGCCTGCTTCTCCCTCCCCCTCTCTCTCTCTCTGTCTCTCATGAATAAATAAATAAAATCTTTTAAAAAAATATTAAGTGCCTGACTCAGAGTATCTTAAATCATGTCTTCCTATAATATGATATACTATTTGATATTACTTTTTCATCCAGTACCTCTCTCTCCCCCAAAGAAAGAAAATTTTACAGTAAGTAAAAACTTGCATTCAAATAAACTTAAAACATGGTCTTACAAAAAACTAAGCCCACTTTAAAGATGGAAGGAAGGAAGGACAAATAGAGCAGCAAGGAGAATAATAGTTTCCTAGCTTCTAGAGTCCCACAGGTCATCACCACAAAAAAAGTTGCGTTCTCTTATTTCATTTATTTCCAACTTACTCATCTGTTTTTGATGACCTTTTACTAAGTGCTAGTCACTGAGTTGTGGGCACTGATATAACCCACATTTCTTTATGTCAATAGTATTAATGATGATAATAATCCAAATTTCACTAGGTTTTGATGTCATCTATTCACAGAAGTCTTCTTAACTCTTTAGTTAAACCAAAATTTATATATTTTTAAAAAGCAAAGTTTTGAGACGTAAAACCTTTTGAGAGCAAAGGAAAGCTAAAATTGAAATTTATTTTCATGACACACGTAGTGATTTCCTTCTGGGAGCAAAATGGCATAACTTTACAGAGACCTGTGCATTTAATTTATATTGGTTATACCTTCATTGATCTGTGTATCTTCAAAATCATTTATATCAGGTGCACACCTAGTGTGAAATCAATGTTCAGAGAGACTTCCCTTGAAAAAAGTATATCCTCTCCTATTGTCTTAAGTGATTGGAGCTCCTGTTGATCTAAGTGGGAATGATACTGTGTTCTTGTTCTCTTTATCCTGGGGAATGCTTAGATTCACACATAGTTCTCTTCAATTTGTTTTTAACAATAACAATTTTTCCAATCTGCCCTGGGATTTATATAAACTGAAAGTCAACAGTTGGCTGTGATGATGCTCACAAAGCTCTCTGAGACCTGGCTAGGGAAACTTGCCATCATGTTTTCTGGCTCTGGCCAATTCTGGCTGCAATATACTATGACCATGTTGCAATAAAAGGACAGTCAGAGAGACGTAAATCGTTAATTTTGAAGAAAGAAACTCCATGGGATTTAACTTGGTTGAGAAGATACTGAGATATGGTTTCACATATGCATATTTTAATTGATATTTTACAAGAAACCATAATTGGGGCGCCTGGGTGGCTCAGTCGTTAAGCGTCTGCCTTAGGCTCAGGTCATGATCCCAGGATCCTGGGATGGAGCCCCACATTGGGCTCCCTGCTCGGGGGGAGGCCTGCATCTCCCTCTCCCTCCCCCCCCCTGCTTGTGTTCCCTCTCTCGCTGTGTCTCTCTCTGTCAAATAAATAAATAAGATCTTTAAAAAAATAAAATAAAATAAAAAAGAAACCCTAATGGATTTTCTATAACTAAGCATTTGTTTAGGCATTCCACTGGCAAGGTCAGATTCCAAAGAGCCCAAGGAAAGTGGACCCAAGAGAAATGGTTTGAATGTATGCTGTAGGAGAGTGAGAGAGCCAGTCTAGGATGTGAAAATGAATTTAGGTGCAGCTGCTTAGAGGATATGGAATGAGAGAAAGCTGTTGCTTTGAGGAAAGTAAAAGTCAGGGCCGGGAAGTTAAGCAGTTTTATACGTATTCCCTTTGCCCTGATGGTTCATATGCATCGTGTTCTTCAGATCTGCCAGGTTGTATCCCAAGAGAGGAGCACAGAGAGAACTTCACCCCAGAAAGACAGGAAACTAACCTCTAACCCAGTTCCCTAACCTCATTATGGCTTTTAGCATTTTCCACTTTATCTAGAGCAGGCTGACCCAGTTTGAATTCCACTGAAACTGATTTTCCCCTAACTTGACACTGAGGCACATACCCTCATAGGTATTCTAAGCCTTAAAGTATTTAAACAATTTTTGTCTCTGACAGAGCCAAAGCAACTTTCCTAGCTTCACATTTCAGTTCTACAACATTCCTCAAATTCTTCGACATTCATTTAAGCAAAGGTATCTTGCATTCAGAGGTCAGCTCTACTTTAAATACATGTCTAACTCTAGTGTTATAAATTTGTAGCCAGACCCCTGCTTGACAGTTAGAACAGACTAAGGATTCTATTAAAAAGTGTTTGTTCACTGACTGTTCAGTATGTAGAAAGGAGTAAGTTTTGCTGTCCCAATTTCCATGAAAATTACTTGAGGTCAAGAACTAACTTTCCATAATGTTTTGTTCCCATTTTGCTTCCTTCTCTTTTATCCAACCTGTTTACAGTCCCAGAACTGAATAGAGGTTTATCCAGTGACATTGAACAATTCAACCTCTTTATTAATAAGCTCATTTTCTATAAGTTTAACTTGTCTCTCTTTCCTAATCATGAACTCCTGCTACTGTCCACAGAAGCTCTTAATTCTGTACAAAGGGGTAAGCACTCAATCAATTATAGTACCTTTTACTAAGTTGATGATAATCCATTTTATTTGAATTGGCTATCCATAAAGTGGTGACATTTATTAGCCTCTGAAATAGCCTGACAATGAATCTTGAGAACCTCAGACTCTGAGGAAATATTAACAAACAAAATACATGGGATTGGCTTTAGATCAACTTATCAAAAGAAAATAACTTGTCAAAAGAGCTGTATTTCTGGGGCACTTGGGTGGCTCAGTGGGTTAAGCGTCCGACTCTTGATTTCTGCTTAGGTCATGATCTCAGGGTTGTGAGATCAAGCCCTGTGTCAGGCTCTGTGCTGAGCATGGAGCCTGCTTGAGATTCTCTCTCTCCCTCTCCCTCTGACCCTCTTCCTACTCTCTCTCTCTCTCTAAAAAATAAATAAAATAAAATAATAAAATAATTTTTTTTTAAAAGAGCTATATTTCCTTTCTTTACCTCAGGAAGAACAATAAAAAGCCTCTGCTTCTTTTCCATGCAGAAAAAAAAGCTACATGCAAATAAAAATGCTGATGTATGGAGTGTATGTAGAATAAATAATCTAAGTGATGGGTCACTATGTGATTTGATGGTACAGTTTCAAGCAACTTAACTGTAATGCAAAGTCACAGTGTTTACACATCTGCTGCCACACCTACTCAACCAATCCTGGATCAAGGGTCTAGGTTACCCTTGTTCCTGAACCAGGGGTTTGGGTACCATTGAAGAGAATCACCCAACCCTGTGGATTAGGGTCACTATAACATCAGTGCAAGACAGCACTAAATACTGACTCTTTTATTTGAGGCAATCAAGCATGAAATATTTAAACTTCTTGTTTCTCTATATAGATATCTACATTCATACTCCCCTACCCCTCCCCACACTTTCCTTCATTTGTAGAGCAAAATGAATTGCCATTTCTCTGGTTCAGAGCAAACACACTCCTCTGTGCTCTGGATCCCAGCTCTTCCTGTCTCCCACAGGACCCAGCTCCATCAGTTATTGTCACTCTTTCTTCTTTCTTTAGCCTGCCCTTCTCCACTGGCTCCTTTCCATCAGTGGATACCCATGCTTATACAGCATTTCTCCCCTCTACTTACCTCAGCCATTTCTTTACCTGCCATTCAAACTTCAATTTACTAATAATCTGTTACCCCAGTAAATTCACTGAAGCAGCTCTTGTTAAGCCCATCAGCAACCAATCCTAATGGACACTTCACATTGACCTTAGTTTATTTGAACTTTGACAATTCATTACTATTTCCTAGTTTAAAATGTTCTGCCCCTGGGTTTTTATAGTAAAATTTTCTATTGACGTTCCTGTTACTTTAGTCCCAATGTTAGCCTTCTTGTCCACACCTAATTCAAAAGTTGGTGTTTCCCTAGAATCCATCATCATGCCGTTTTTCTTATTCTACATTTCTCACTGAATGTTCTCACCTACTTCTGTGGTTTTAACTGTTACTTAGAGGCTGATGTAGCCAAAGTAGTTTTCCCCCCTTTCTTTAGTCAAGTACACTGCTGGCGGTTAAAATGTCACTTGCATCTCTTCTTGGGTGCAAAGATATATAGTAGACAGTTTCCTATCCTGGGAAAGAAGTCATGCCACATTTTCACTGACTTTTTGAAGCTGTACAGCCTCATGGGATGCAGAGCTCTTGGTAGAAGATAAAGCAATTTGCCTAAAGATTCCTGAGGATCCTTCCATGTGGGAAACAGTAAATTACTCCAAATCCTGTTCTTGAGATTTTGAGTTAGGAAGATCTGCTAGGGTGAGCCAGCATAGTTCCCCACGCAGGTCTTGGGGCAAAGAAGGGTGATACAATCCCTAAAAAGTTGCCATGAACATAAATAGAGGATACAGTGGGCTAGCTCTGGTGCTTCATCAGCAGAGAGAAAGGGAAAAAGCAATTCTCTTGTCTTTGAAGTAGCTAATATGGAAACCCCTAGAGTGTGAGCGAAACCATTCTCTTTCACTTGTAGAGTTCTTATATCCTGTCAGTCATCAAGTCTTTCTGATTCCATTTCCAAATATCTCCTGTACGCTTCCCTGCTTTCAATTTCATTGTCATTGATTTGAGTTAGTCCCTCCTCATCTCTTGCCAGGACAATTACAACAGTCTCTTTACTGGGTTTCTACCCCAAAGTCTTACCCAGCTCTCAGAGCCAAATACCTAAAAATGCAAATGTGATCCTATCACTTGTCTGCTTGAAACCATCTGATGGTTTCCCACCAGCCATAAGCTAAACCCCGAACTCCTTTAACACGCCCCAGATGGACTCCATCTTCTGGACTCTGCCTGTCTATTCAGCTTCAGTTTTTTCATTTCCTACCTTATGTTTCAGGCTGTAGGAAAACCAAATTATTTGTGGTTAGCCCTAATCCCATGCTCTTTTCTTCTTTCCATCTCTTTGTTCATGCTGTTCACCAAGTCTTGTATGCTCCTCACCTTGCAGTTTGCTCTTAGTTGTCTTTCAAGACTCAACTTGGGAATCATCAATTCTCTCACTGTCCTGAGCCATTTTCTGGGTAACTGGAATATTTATCTTTGTAGTTATTCCAGCCACCCCCTATCCCCCATCAGGCCATTCCTCCATGTTTTTCAGGAATTCTCAATGTCCTAGCTTGGAAGTCCCACCCTGACAGTTATCAAAGATGATTAGGACAAAGGAGTGGTAACACATTGTTGAGAAGATTGGGAAACAATACCTAAGAAAATACCTCAGAAACCCTGAGGAATTAGAGTAGGCCTTAGCTTAATTGTTCCCTGATCTTACTCACTTTTCTATTCACCTCTCCCTGATAAGATTTATAGCTGCAGATAATAATTTTTTCCCTGTAGATTCTCCACATGATAGCAAATGGAATGTGCCTAATTATCTGCTTATGAGGTAACATCCTCTGTTCATGCCTATTGTAATTTCTACTCCTCACAGTAATTAGAAAAGCTTCATAGGATGAGTGGGTCCAAATACCGTTTTACAGTCATTAAAAGCACCAGTTTTGGAATTAGACTAACAGACTCAACTTCAAATACTCATTCATTCTGCTGCATACTGTGTAACTCTGGTACTTAATCTAAGACTTAATTTCCCATCTTTAAAATGAAAATGATAATATTAATAATAATAATACATACCACAGAGGATTATTGTGGGGACTAAGTGAACTAAACATATAAAACACTTGTTTAAGTGCTCAATAAAGGTTAACTTTACAGTGTTCTTGGGAGGACCAAAATCAATGCTGGGAATACAGAGCACACTTTTGGTTGGACTGAACCTAATGATGTGCCTTTCACTGCAATTAAGTAAGCGTGCCTCTGGGTAGCAGCCGCTTGGATAGAGCCTCTTCCGCTCCCTCAGGTGGGAAGGAGCGGAAATGAATCATGCAGTGTAGAGAAGATTGGAGCTGGTGTGGGAGGGGAAACTGTGTAGGAAGCTTTCTCTGTTTCTCTGCCTTGGTTCAGGCTCCCACTTAGATTGTAACAACAACATGATATCTGTGGGCCCTTTTTCAAGGGCTTTGGAACAGTCACAAGGCTGGCCCACTTGATAACCAATCATTTGTCTGTGGACAGAGGTAATCCTCTCAGTGTGGCTGGATTAATGACTGGTGCTGGTCAGCTGATCAGGACTCAAGAGTGAGCTGAGCAGAGAACAGGCCCAGCACACAAATGCAAAATGAGAGGAGTCTGTTTCTATTGACTTTCCTGCTTCCCAAACTTTTGGCTTGTTCCTCAGGGCCTGATCTCTTTGGTCCTAAGACTCTGCTCTACAAATTAGGCATGTTCTACGCAGCTCTGAGGAGAAGGCAGAGCATACTTGATACTAACTCAGAAGGTGAGGAATTAAGTTCAAATATTAGTATTTTACCAAATCTCTCTCATCAAACTATGAAAGTTCACCATCCCTATGATGGGATTTCCAAAAGCCCATCTTTCAATCCGAAACATCAGGTGCTTCAACATTCTTAACTAAAAGGATTCTAACTGAAGTGCTATAGACTTCTTCAGAGATGGTCCCAGCTTGGGGTGGCATCTCTCTGTCACTTTGCCACCTCACAATGTCCACTTCTGAAGAGTGTTACCTGGACCACCATACATTCAACATCTCTCCTCTGGAAATAAGGCCCAGAAAGAGAGTTTAGAGAATGTTCCTTTAAGGATAGCATGACCTACAGTCCCTATGATTAACCTGATAAATCTTATACTTTTGGACGGGGTGTTGTTTTAGGTTAATTTTATAATTTCCACTAAATTGGAAGTCTGTCACTCAAAATAGTCCCTGGTTCCTTTTTCACCGATGAGTCAAACATGTGAATAATTGGTCCTCCTATTCCTAGAAAGTAAGTGAAGTCATTTCAAAGCACATCTTAAGAAAATAGGGCAAGTCCTGGGTGGCTGGCTTCTGTCTTTTGCAAAACTGGAGGGTATGGCAGTGTTAGCATGGATTGCTAGGAGTATGCATATCCACAACACCCATGTATCCCCTTCCTGAGATTTACCATGGTAAGTTCAAACATTTTTTTTTTAAAGAAGTAAATGTTGTAGAAAGAGATGACATCTTCTGTGCAGCTCACTGCAATAGTAATCACAATCATGAGATAGGTTGATAAGATTTTATTATTTCTATGCAAAATTTTTTATATATCAACAATAATAGTAGTAGCAATAGTAATAACTAGCACATGCAATGTTTACAACATGCCCAGCACTATTCTGAGCACCTTCTTTGTATTTACTCATGATCTTACAACTCCACAAGGTAGGTATCACTGTCATTCCATTTTATTGAGGAACTAGTATCATGCTGAATGCATCCTTCATAAATTGCTTTGTAACTTACTATGTTTTTGAGATGTATTTGTGTTAATATGCATAGCTCTAATTCATTCATGTAAGCTGCCACAGAGTATTACATTATATGGCTATTCTACATTATACTTACCTATTCTCCTGTTCTTGACTCTGTGGTGGTTTATGATTTTTCACTACCATAAAAATATTGTCAAGTAATATCTGGTGTATATATATGCTCTTGCATATGTGCAAGAATTTCTCTAGAGCAATACACTCAGAACTGAAATTGCCCCATCACAAAGCATATTGTTAAATTGGTGTGTCAATTTACACTTCCACCAGCAATATATGAAAGTTATTATTTGCTTTGCACTCTTACCAATAGTTGATATATCATCAGGCTCTTAGATTTTTTTTCCCAATCTTATATAAACAAGATAATACTTTGCTGTAGTTTTAATTTGTGTTTTTCTGATTTCTGGTAAGATTGAGCATCTTACTGAGACATTCTTCTTTGTGAATTGCCTGTGCCTCACTAGCTTTTGTCACTTTTCCTTTTGAGTTTTCTCTTTTGTGCTGATCTACGGGAGTCTTTTATACCTTTGGTCCTTATTCCTCATATGCTATATAACAAACACATCTAATGGATAATGCTTGTCATACATCTTTCCATTGCTACTTGCCTTGAATCCATGGAGTTCAGTCTCATTACGCTCATAGGTGTTGCTAACACAAACACCAGACTCTTAGATCACTCCACTTCTCCTGTGTTCACATCCTTATAAGGTCCCACATATATTCTCCTACCCTTCCCCAGTCTCAAAACACTTTCTCACAGTTCATGGTCATGATCAGTAAAATTCCTTATATTCTTAACCCTTCTCTGAATTCTCCTTTTATCTTCCTATTAAGAGGATTCTGGCTTAGGACACTGCTTCCTCTGTGGCCCACTCAAGTGGTGGCTAGTTTAGGTCTTGTAGCTTTCATATCACTGGGCATGAAGGTGGGATATGTGTCCTCTTGTCTCCCAATGTTGCTTTCAGATCATATTATCCCTCCGATAACATACCCTCCTCCACAACTACACACAACTCTATCTCACGTTGTGGCAGTTTTAGAATATAGTCCCAAAATTCTTTGATATTTCTCTCATTGAGAGGTTGGGTCTACATTCTTCCCATGAATCTGGTTTCTCTGAGAATGCTTGACCAATGGACTTCAGTGGATGTGATGCTGTGGCTGTTTCAAGGTCCAAGCCTCATGAAACTGGCTGTTTCCACTTATATTTTGGGATTCTGACTTTTGGAACCCAGCCACTATGCAGCCCACAGAGCAGGTCAGGTAGAAAGAAAGAGTTCTCAAAAGCCTTCAATCCCCACTGAGCTCTGGGCCAACAGCTAGCACCAACTTGTCAGCCATGTGAGTGAGCCACCTTGGAAGTGGATGCTCCAACTCCCAGCAATCAGCCTCAGCTGATGCCACATGGAACAAAGATAAGCGTTCTCCACCAAGGCCTGTCCAACTGCAAATTCATGAGTTATATAAATAATTGCTGTTTTAAGCCACTCGATCTGACATAATTTGTTACACATCTAAGCTTCCTTTCCCTCTAAAATTCTTCTATGAGTCTATACTTTTTTTTTTTAAAGATTTTATTTATTTATTTGACAGAGAGAGAGACACAGCGAGAGAGGGAACACAAGCAGGGGGAGTGCGAGAGGGAGAAGCAGGCTTCCTGCGGAGCAGGGAGCCCGATGCGGGGCTCGATCCCAGGACCTGGGATCATGACCTGAGCCGAAGGCAGACGCTTAACGACTGAGCCACCCAGGCGCCCAAGTCTATACTTTTTTTTTTAATGGTTAACTTTCTGGTTTTAAAATAAGTGCCAATCCTTATCAGCTGTTTATACATCATGGCCCAATTTCTGCCACAAATCCCTCACTGTAATAAGAGCCTTCTGATAGAGCTTCCCAGATAAGGTAAGTAACTCAGCACTGAATAAGACATTTCTTTCTTTTTAGGTTGCATTTAGTGTGAGACTAAATGCATTCCCTGGAATTCAGTTGAATGAACACAACATAACCTGACTTCTTTATGTTTTCATTAGCTAAGCTGACTCATCTCTGAATGAAGTAACAAATACTCACCTCAAGAGGAGTGAAATAGGCTTGAGTGGAGGGACAGTAGGTATGTTTAAAAAAAAAAAGAATGGTTAATCCTCTTCTCCCCTTTTACCTACCTCTTTTCCAGAAATGAACTCAGACAATCCCTTTCCTTTACCCCCATATTTGGATAAAAAGAGGAGGAAAAGTGGATAAAATAAGGCGAGAGGACAGGGAGTAGGATTAGAGGGTACCCCAGAGGGCATATGTATATTTTTATAGCACTGTTAACTTAAAAAAAATTACATTTCTTTTATTTATTTATTTATTTATTTATTTATTTATTTATTTATTTTTTAAAGATTTTATTTATTTGACAGAGAGAGACACAGTGAGAGAGGGAACACAAGCAGGGGGAGTGGGAGAGGGAGAAGCAGGCCTCCCGCCGAGCAGGGAGCCCGATGCGGGGCTCGATCCCAGGACCTGGGATCATGACCTGAGCCGAAGGCAGACGCTTAACGACTGAGCCACCCAGGCGCCCCTTTTTTTTATTTTTAAAGATTTTATTTATTTATTTGACAGAGACAGAGATAGCGAGAGCAGGAACACAAGCAGCGGGAGGGGGAGAGGGAGAAGCAGGCTTCCCCCCGAGGAGGGAGCCCGATGTGGGACTCGATCCCAGGACCCTGGGATCATGACCTGAGCCGAAGGCAGACGCTTAATGACTGAGCCACCCAGGCGCCCCCCAAAATTACATTTCTTATGAAGAAGATAGTAGATTTCTCATGTATGGACCTGTGAGAATTAGTGATTTGTAAGACATCACGTACTTTGTGGCATAAACAGCCTGGAATCTGAGTAAGTCAAGGGCTTATTTTATTAATTCTGATATCATACCCTTTACAATGAGAAGGATGACAGAAACCTGCCACCAAAAAAGATGTCTAAGGATGGAGAGGCTGACCTTCCAACACCCAGGCCTGCCATCTTGGAAAGGCCTCATCTTACACACCCATTTCCTCTTCCTTCTCTCCTCCAGATCATACTTCAATCTCCTGCCTTAATATTTCTGGGGGTTTAGGAATGGGGTTTAAAGAGGAACTCATGGACTCCCTTGATTCTTTCATGGAAGTGAGGATGGGGGAAAAGAGAGGGATGTTTTGTCAGGAAACATTGTTATCTTTTCTCTTTATGTTCATTTGTTTTGTTTTGTTGCTTAATGGAGGAGTAGAGGTATGACCACTCTGAGGTACAGAGCTCTCCTTTACTTCCTCTGTTTTCATGTCCTCATGAAGGCAGAAGAACAAAGTGAAGTCATTTAGTACATGACCATGCCCTAGTCCATACTCCTTTCCTTTTATTCACATTAGACAAGCAGAATGAAATTACATTTCCTTGTTAAAAAAAGCAGAGATAGGGGTGAAACTTTTTTTCCTCATAGAATGTCTGAGCTGGAAATCACCTTGGAGATGTGGAGGCCTGTAATTTCAGACTCTGTTATATGGTGCTCTCAGGCTCTGTGGAGAAGGTGAATAGACTACTCTGCCCACTTCAAACATGGCTCTGCTTTGATTCTTTTATATACCTTGGTTTTGTATAAGATTTATTGATAAAAGACTACCACCAATTTTTAAAAAGCATAAAAATCCACTCATCTTCTTTAATTACCTTCTTTTGCTGATGACAAAAAGATGCAGTGAAATAAATGCATTGTCCGGGAACTTCAGTGCACATCAAAAGCAGAATGAGAATCTGGGCCTTTTAACCTCCTGTCTAGTGTTCTAATCTTTTCCCTACTCATGCTGTGCATGCTATGTGATTTACTAGCCAAGAGGAAGTGGGGTCAGGGGTGTTGGGATAAAGGAAGCTGACTGACCCTGGATCTTACCCTCCCAATGAGGAAGTCATCTTAGAGCCTTTAGCACCTCTGTCATTGCTTCTGCTTCACACCAGGAAGCTGAAGCACATGATTCCCTACTGATGATGCTTTGTGCAGCCCCATGTGAGCCACACTGAGCCACACCAGCCAGCTCAGACTCTCAGCTTGAAGGCCTGAGAAAGTAGACTCACCGTGCAGAGAACACCCTCCTCCAGGTCCTTCAAGCCCCCCAACTCCAAGGAAACATATCTTTTAAGATGTTAACAAAAGTCTATTTCTTCTGTCTCATTGTTGGTGTATAGAAATGCAACTGATTTCTGTGAATTGATCGTATATCCTGACACTTTACTGAATTCCTGTATGAGATCCAGCAATTTTGGGGTAGAGTCTTTTGGGTTTTCCACATAGAGGATCATGTCATCTGTAAAGAGTGAGAGTTTGACTTCTTCTTTCCCAGTTTGAATGCCTTTTATTTCTTTTTGTTGTCTAATTGTTGAAGCTAGGACTTCTAGTACTATGTTGAATAGCAGTGGTGATAGTGGACATCCCTGCCATGTTCCTGACCTTAGGGGAAAAGATCTCAGTTTTTCCCCATTGAGAATGATATTCACTACGGGTTTTTCATAGATGGCTTTTATGATATTGAGGTATGTGCCCTCTATCCCTATATTGTGAAGAGTTTTAATCAAGAAAGGATGCTGTACTTTGTCAGATACTTTTTCTGCATCTATTGAGAGGATCATATGGTTCTTGTGCCTTCTTTTATTTATGTAGTGTATCACATTGATTGATTTGTGGATGTTGAACCAATTTCCAGCTCAGGAATAAATCCCACTTGGTCGTGGTGAATAATCCTTTTAATGTACTGTTGGATCCTATTGGCTAGTATTTTGGTGAGAATTTTTGCATCCATGTTCATCAGGGATATTGGTCTGTAGTTCTCCTTTTTGATGGGGTCTTTGTCTGGTTTTGGGATCAAGGTAATGCTGGACTCATAAAAAGAGTTTGGAAGTTTTCCTTCCATTTTGATTTTTTGAAACAGCTTCAGAATAGGTATTAATTCTTCTTTAAATGTTGGTAGAATTCCCCTGGGAAGCCATCCGTTGGGAGATTTCTGATTGCCACTTCAATTTCCTTGCTGGTTATGGGTTTGTTCAGGTTTTCAATTTCTTCCTGGTTCAGTTTTGGTAGTTTATAGGTCTCTAGGAATGCATCCATTTCTTCCAGATTGTCTAATTTGTCAGCATATAGTTGCTCATAATATGTTCTTATAATTGTTTGTATTTCTTTGGTGTTGTTTGTGATCTCTCCTCTTTCACTCATGATTTTATTTATTTGGGTCATTTCTCTTTTCTTTTTGATAAGTCTGGCCATGGTTTTATCAATCTTATTAATTCTTTCAAAGAACCAGCTCCTAGTTTCATTGATCTGTTCTACTGTTCTTTTGGTTTCTATTTCATTGATTTCTGCTCTAATCTTTATTATTTCTCTTCCCCTGAAATTGGTATGGAACCAGAAAATACCCTAAATAGCCGAAGTAACGTTGAAAAAGAAAACCAATCTGGTGGCATCGCAATAGCCTTTAAGCTCTATTACAAAGCTGCAGTCATCAAGACAATATGGTACTAGCACAAAAACAGACACATAGATCAATGGAACAGAATAGAGAGCCCAGAAATGGACCCTCAACTCTATGGTCAACTAATCTTCAACAAATCAGGAAAGAATATCCAATAGAAAAAAGACAGTCTCTTCAACAAATGGTGTTGGGAAAATTGGACAGCCACACGCAGAAGAATGAAACTGGACCATTTCCTTATACCACACACAAAAATAGACTCCAAATGGTTGAAAGACCTCAATGTGAGAAAGGAATCCATCAAAATCCTTAAGGAGAACACAGGCAGCAACCTCTATGACCTCAGCTGCAGCAACTTCTTGCTAGATCCATCTCCAAAGGCAAGGGAAACAATGGCAAAAATGAACTATTGGGACTTCATCAAGATAAAAAGCTTTTGCACAGCAAAGAACACAGTCAACAAAACCAAAAGACAACCAACAGAATGGGAGAAGATATTTGCAAATGACATATCAGATAAAGGGCTAGTATCCAAAATCTATAAAGAACTCATGAAACTCAACACCCAAAGAACACATAATCCAATCAAGAAATGGGCAGAAGACATGAACAGACATTTCTGCAAAGAAGACATCCAAATGGCCAACAGACACATGAAAAAGTGCTCAACATCACTCGGCATCAGGGAAATCCAAATCAAAACCACAATGAGATACCACCTCACACTATGACAGATGTTGACAGGATGTGAAGAAAGGGGAACCCTCCAACACTGTTGGTGGGAATGCAAGCTGGTGCAGCCCCTCTGGAAAACAGTATAGAGGTTCTTCAAAAAGTTGAAAATAGAGATACCCTATGACCCAGCAGTTGCACTACTGGGTATTTACCCCAAAGATACAAATGTAGTGATCCAAAGGGGCACGTGCACCCCAATGTTTATAGCAGCAATGTCTACAATAGCCAAACTGTGGGAAGAGCCTAGATGTCCATCAACAGATGAATGGATAAAGAATAAGTGGTATATATATACAATGGAATATTATACAGCCATCAAAAAAATGAAATCTTGCCATTGCAATGACATGGATGGAATTAGAGGGTATTATGCTAAGCGAAATAAGTCAATCAGAGAAAGACAATTATCATATGATCTCACTGACATGAGGAATTTGAGAAACAAGGCAGAGGATCATAGGGGAAGAGAGAAAAAAATGAAACAAGAAGAAACAAGAGGGAAACAAACTATAAGAGACTCTTAATCTTAGGAAACAAATTGAGGGTTCCTGGAGGGGAGGGAGGTGGGGGGATGGGGTGGCTGGGTGATGGACACTGGGGAGGGTATTTGTTGTGGTGAGCACTGGGTTATGTAAGACTGATGAATCACAGACCTGTACCCCTGAAACAAATAATACCTTGTATATTAATTAATTGAATTTAAATAAAATAAATAATTAAATGTATGTTCAAGTGAAAATGAAAAAAATAAAAATAAAAAAGATGTTAACAAGTCTATAACTTCAAAAATGTGAATGGATAGAATACTCTGCTAAGGCCATGACTTGTGATATCACTTCAAAGAGATTTCTGTACCTTCCTGACACTAAATAGCTCTGAAATGACACAGTACTCTTATCTTTATTAATCAGCCTGACACCCTCTATTTACAATCTTCTACTTTTTGTTTTGTGGTTTTGCATAGAACCATAAAATGGACAGTTCCTTAAAAGTTGGGATCAGAGTCTGAGAACCTTATTCTCCAAACCTCAAGGTGGTACCTATAAATAAGAATATGCATATAAGCTTAGACAAAATATTAGATTCATAGGCTATCCTGGAAAATGCAGTATTTGTAGTAACTGGTAAATATACACAGGAGAATGCTATGTTCTTAATAGGTTCTTACATTTCTGAGGAAGAAATAAATTAGGCCCTGGCTCCACACACCCCATGACAAAAATATAAATGATTTAGAGGAAGTATATGGTGGCCAAAGATAAAAATGAAATAAATGATGAGCTTGTTGATGATAGGCAGAGTGAAAGATAACAATGCATCTGGAGGTAATGGGATGATGACATCCTTTTCAATACAATCCAGAACACACTGTTGACCACTGTCTGTAAGTAAGGACCAGGCATCATAGGAATGCTGATTCAAAGGGAACACTCTATTTTCCAAGGTAATGGTGCAAGGCAGTCCCAGATGGAAGTGGAATAGGACCAGATTCAGGTCCAGAGTGAACAAGTTGTTTATAGTCTCGGAAAGGGCATGGAAATGGAGGGGAGCTTCTGGATGACCATTTTAGCTCACTCCAGGGTCTGGTCACAGTGTTGGGAAGAGGAAACAGCATTGGCTGCAGTGTCAGCAATGATTTGGAGAAGGTTTTTGCTGAAGGTAAGCAGCAGTGAAAAGACGTAAGTTTCAACTTAGGTCTTTTGTTTGCCCAATGTGTTGTGTTTTCCAACATTGTCATTTGGCAGTAATGGCAATGTTGATCTTAGTTGTTGCAGGAAAACTCATAATTCTCCTGGTCCAGTGGAAGATAAGGAAAATAGCCAGGAAGAGGAGGGGAGTAGCAGTAGGTTTTTACCTCTTTTTTTTTTTTCTTTCAAAGTAGAACTAGCTAAATGGACAGAGAACTCACAATGGAATGTTTAAGAAGTACCCAGGAAGTCTACTGCTGAAAAATCAAGAATGTAGAGGGAGATGTCTGAGCCAGAAAACTGGTGGAAAATAAACAAAACAAAACAGTTTTTTGGAAAAAAAAAACAAAACAACAATCTGCCTCTTTGGCTTTTTTTTCTTTCTTCCTGAGAATAATAATGTTTTACAAAGGTAGTGAGTATAAGGGCTAACTGAGTAGACAGAGAGTATCTATTTACTATAAAGAGTTCAAAGGGGGCAGAGATTACAGTAAGTTGGAGCAGTTGAGGAAATGGTGCCTGGACCTTGATCTTCAAGGATGGGTACAATTCACATTAAGTGGAAAGAAAACAGAAAGAAGGGGCTTGCTGGGTAGAGGGAGATGTCATGTACAAAGGAAGCAGGAAGCACAAGGCCACTATTATTCCTGGTTTAACAGATGAGAAAACTGAGGCTCAGACTAAGTCACTTATCTAAGATACACAGCTCATACACCACTATACTGGGAAATAAAGTAAAGCTACTTGATGCCAAAATCCATATTCCTTCCCCCAGAACCCAAGTTCACAAGGCTGACAGACACATAAGCAACTATAACAGATGATCATGAATTGAAAGCTGTCTCATTACTTTTCATTTTCATTTAGTTATACTTTTCATGACATGATCAAAAAGAAAGCAACATTGTTTTCTGGAAAAATATTTATTTCCTGAACTGATATCACCTAATTAATTCACATGGGAGGGTCCTCCAAATGGAGAAATAGGGGAAACATAACATGGCTCAAAACTTAAGCTGGCAAATTTCTGAGGATGAGGTGACACTGAAATGGGGCAGTGGGAGAGAACAGAAAAGTAGTAAGAAAGTGGAGGCAGAATCATTTAGCTCTAAAATGTTCTGAATTAAGCTGATGATCCTTTTCTGTTTAGACACATTTCAGATTTTCAGAAATTAAAGTTTCTGTCCAAAGCAATATAACATCCTTGGTGTTTGCAAGGTATGTGTTCTTTTCAAAGATTTCAAATCAAGGCAAATGGATGACCCAGGAAGGATTACCAGTAACCTTGGTGAGTCCAGGATCTAACTCTCACCTGCCTCCAATCCTTTGTGGAATAAAGTGGTAAATCAAGTGATGTGTAATAGAGATTAATCTTTTTTTTTAGAGCTACAATTCCAGTGTCTGGGTGTCTCTGGCTCCTGCTAGCTTGCTGGGCCTAGCCTCACAAGTGACTAGGTAATGGATTGATGAACTACTCAATGACCCATGATTAACTCAATCCCTTGCATCTGAAGTTCAAAATTAAACAGATGAAGATGTTAGGTAGTTGGTAAGGATAAAATATCTTCAGGATGGCTGTGACTGCCTGAGCAAAAGAGTACTGAAACCCTTCTAGTGGTTGGAGATAGAATAACAAGCTCTTTGACATTTCTGTTATCTTTGAGGTAGGTACAGCTTCAGCTTCTCAATGATCCCCTAAAACTCCTTGCCTACTTCTACTAGAGCCCATGTCACATTGTAACTGTCTATGCACAGGTATCCCATTCTCAGTAGACTGAATGCTTGGAGGCAGTCACAGTATTCTATCCTTATTTGTATTCCCACTTCCTTGCATGCAGTAGATGCCCATCAAATGTTGAATGGTTGAGTGGGGAGACGGATGGAGAAAATCATCACCCTCACCATGGTTAAGCAACTCAAAACTGGTGATGGAATGCTTAACATTAACTTGGCAGTGGAAGGAAATAATCCTGAGAAGAGTTCATTTCCATAAAGGCATCTCAGATAAACCAACTAAGGAATGTGTATAGGCAATCAAATGAATAATCTGTTGAAAAAGCACCCATAAGTTTCAGAAATTTGTTTTCAAGGAAGGCAAGTCATGAATGAGGGTATTTACAGCCTTGCAACTTTTAATTGTAACAATGTTGTAGAATGAGCAGATACCAGAAAAGGCCAGTTAGGATCATCACCCAGATGTTTGGCAAATCTACCCTTTGACTAGTTAATTATTCAAACCATCTGGAGTGATTTTTAAATACTACATTCCAGAACAGTGGTTCTCAACTCCTTTTCTTATGTCCTACAAGTCTTCTGTTTCTCCTCTTGCTCCCCCCATCTCTTCCTCACTCCTCTGAACCCTCTTCACCCAGTTACTGTATTTTTCACCTTGGTGGAGGAATGGCACAGTGTGAGAAACTCAAAATCTCTTAAGAGCCACTTCTTTGCTGTGATTCTAAAATTCTCAGAACTGTGGGTGTACGGAAACTGTTGCAGATTCGTCTAAAATGTATGAAGAGCAATACCAGAGGAGAACATTCCCTCTATAACTAAAAAAAGTTTCTCCAGGCTGGGAAGATGTAGAGAAAGAGCAGATATGATGAAGGCAAAGAAGTAGGTGGACTTCACAGAGAAGCTGATATCCTGTTTTCTGGGAAGAGTCCCAGAGAGGTGGCAAGATCCTGAGAGATTTACGGGAATAGAACCTACACCCAAAAGACAGAACCAGAGAGAAGGACTGGCTGTAGGCAGATCAAGATGAGAGAGAGACAGAGACAATCAACAAGATCACCATGTCCAGGATGATCTGGCAGCAGAAAGATGGTCCCCATGATTCATCACAGGACCCAGAATCTGTGAGGAGATTCTCCAGCCTTTAAGTAACAGAAAGTGGCAGTTCAGCAGCAACCTGAATGGACTACTAACTGAGGACCACGCTGAACCACAGAGTCTCAGTAAAAACCTGTGGTGATGAATGGTGTGCTCCTGCAACCCCATGTCTTATTCTGTATAAGGTCCTCACAACTGAGCCACAGCACTGCAGAAAAGGGGAAGAGACCTTAAAATGAGCTTAAATTTTCCTTTCTATGCTGTAATTGTGAGCTCAACATAGTAATTAGAGATATAGAAGTATAAACAATTTGTATATTCTGTATGTCTAAGTGGGACTGAAACGCACTTTTGCTATGTATCTACCTTTCTATCCACCCATCCATCCATCATTTTCCACCCTCCATCTCTTTCCAGAAAGAACCTAAGGCAGCTTATAAGTATATATGACCATTTAAAGAATCTTGGTGCTACCAGAGTAGATACATGAGTTGGACCAGACATTGCAACTCAGAAACCAAGAGGGACCATGTAGCCAACACAAATAAATAAAGCATGTCAAAGTAAGCCAAATCCTTTGCCTAAACTGTGTCCACTTTTGCTGACCTACAGCATGTTCCATGATGTTGAACATCCGAATTTAAGATTACGGATGTGTGTGTGTATATGTGCATATGTATATACATACATACATATGCACATATACACACATATATGTTTATGCATGTATGAAATTTTTAATTATTGCATTTTAAATTTTGTAACTGAGTTCTTTGATTAGGAACCAGAAACCTGACAATGTCAGATCTTGCACTTTGTGTTATGCATTACAGGCATTGTGCTTTGCAGATATTATGTTTTTTACAAATCGAAGGTTCAAGACTTCAGTGGAGTACAAAAAACAAAAACAAAAAACTTCAGTTGGAAGAAGTTGACTGCAGATGTGGTGGGAATAGCAAGAGAACTAGAATGACAAGTGGAGCCTGATGATGGGACTGAATTGCTGGAATCTCATGATCAAACTTTAGGGTTTCTTCTTATGGATGAGCAAAGAAAGTAATTTTTTGAGATGGAATCTACTCCTGGTGTAGATGCTGTGAAGACTGTTGAAATGACAATAAAGGATTTAGAACCTTACATAAACTTCATTGATAAGGCAGTGGTGGCATTGGAGAGGATTGACTCCAATCTTGAAAGAAGTTCTTATGTGAGTAAAATGCTATTAAGCAGCATCACAAGCTACAGAGAAACTGTCATGAAAGGAAGAGTCAATCGATGTGGCAAACTTCATCATTGTCTTATTTTAAGAAACTGCCACAGACACCTCAACCTTCAGCAACCACCACCCTGACCAGTCAAGCAGCCATCAACATGAAAGCCAGATTCTCCATCAGCAAAAAGATTATGACTCTCTGAAAACTCAGGGGATGGTTGGCGTTTTTTAGCAATAAATTTTTTTTTAAAGATTTTATTTATTTATTTGAGACAGAGAGAATGAGATACAGAGAGCATGAGAGGGAGGAGGGTCAGAGTGAGAAGCAGACTCCCTGCCGAGCAGGGAGCCCGATGCAGGACTCGATCCAGGGACTCCAGGATCATGACCTGAGCCGAAGGCAGTTGCTTAACCAACTGAGCCACCCAGGCGCCCAGCAATAAAATATTTTTAAATTAAAGTATTTTTAGGCATAATGCTATTGTGTACTTAATAGACTACAATATAGTGTAAACATAACTTTTATGTACACTGGGAAACCAAAAAATTCCTTTGACTCTCTTTATTATATTTGCTTTATTGCAGCAGGCTGGAATGGAACACACAATATTTCCAAGTTATGCCTGTGTATAGAATTCAGCCTCATGTATTTTAACTGGTAATGATGTTTAATTTTATTCATCATAATAATAGCTGAGTACAAACATAGGTTCTTCCAAACAGAGAGAGTTTTCACACTGATTTTTATATTCAGGGCACTGTTCCTCAGTTCTGCACTCATACCAATAATATTAATTGTGAATAACAACTTGGACAATCAGTTCATTTTCAAAAAGTCTGATATCAGAAAACCATTTTTGAAAAATAGTGTTCTAATCCCCAATTTTGAAACAGAAGGTTTGGCAACTGCTTTTAGTTACAGGAGGCAGAAACCAATTTCAGTATATGGAAGTGGACCATACTATTCCTTGACAAATGAGTTTCCCAGAGGCATAGTTTTGTTAGGAAAGAGCAAATGAAGTCATGTATTTGCATACCATCAATAAATGCCCCTGTAGGTAAATATTTAAAGTATTTACATGGTTTGTAATAACAATCAAAAGGGCCAAGTTTTGATCTAACCTCTCTCATAAGTTATGTCTAGAATTTCCCTTTGATTAACATGAACAAATCAGTTTTTTTCTCCAACAAATCAAAAAAGGTCTTCAGCACCATGTAGTGAATGACCAAGCCACGTGATTTGTATGTTCTACAGCAGATTAGGTGTTGACCTTTTTGTTGATCTAAGTAACATATTGCACTGTCTGTGGTTCTAGTACAGCAGCATGTCCGGGTTATGGAGGTAATAATCACATCCACAGTGGGTAAGATTTAAAATTTTCTAACCCAAAATGATTTCTCTGAGCAATGCAGTAGGGAGATTTTAGAGTTCCTGGTCCTTGTAAAACAATATCACTCTGGATTTGTTTCACTATAATCTAAAGTTACCACCAAGAACCAACTGTACTCACAAGAGTACCATCTCAAATCACACTTAGTCTTTTTGAGTAGTCTGCATTAAGTCTTTCAGGACTAATTCTGAACACATTAAAAAAAAATCATTCCCAGGGATGGTGTCTCTCCTGGGCCTCTGTCTCTTCCAAATGTTATTTAGTAATGGTAAAACATTCATCAACACCACAAAAATAAGATGGTATTGACTAAATCGGTATTTCTATTAGTTGCAAGAAGAAATACTCCAAATGATTTTAATTTTTTGTAAAACTTGTCCTGTAGTTTTTCTATGTCTTCAAAATGATAAGCAACATCACGTCTGGTTAGACTTCCATTTCCAAATGGTTATTCCTGATCAGGAAACACCATTTCTGTTTGGACAACTGGCACACATTTATAAAAACTGTCATCAGTAAGCGCTTCCAATTCCAGGAAAAATTTTCTTAATACGTAGCTGCATTTCACAACAGCATATCCTGTATCATAATTAAGCCTTGATGACAAGTTATGCCATTTCATAGTTGACTAAGTGCTTAACCTACATAATTCCCATATTCATATTGCTGCCTCAAGTTGTATTCTCTTGTCTCAGACACACATTTTTTGCATATTAATTATATAAACATCTTTGATTAAAAAAAAAAGACAGGGTTAAGATTTATTTTGTTTGGTCTCTAATTCAAATTAACCCTGAACAAAGCTTATATTACAAAAAAAAAAATGTAATGAACAAGGAGTTATATGTAGGGAAGCTGAATTTGGGAAACGCAAACATTCTCATCTCAGTGACATCCTAGGTTTTGAGCAATTCTGTAAGAAGGTTAGAAGTTCAGTTTTTATTTATTATTTACACACATTTTTATTTCTTTCAAAGTGTATGTACAACAAATGAATCATGTCAGTGTCTCTCTTAGTGAGGATATGCTCTGTAGCTGCTACAAGAACACCCAGCTTTATAGCTGAAGTGGTGTTTTAAGCATGACAGGCAATGAATTAAAACACTAAAACAGGCCTACTATTATGAGACATTTCAGGGGTTTTTTCTTTTCTTTTTTTTTAAATTCAAGTATAATTAATATACAGTATTATATTAGTTTTAGATGTACAACATAGTGATTCAACAATTTTATATATACATTACTCAGTGCTCTTAAATCCCTTCAACTATTTCACCAATCCCCCCACTGACCTCTCCTCTGGCAACCACCAGTTTGTTCTCTATATTTAAGAGTCTGGTTTTTTGTCTCTTTTTTTTCCTTTGTTTATTTGTTTTGTTTCTTAAATTCTACACAAGTGAAATAATATGGCATTTGTCTTTCTCTGACTTATTTCACTTAGCATTATACCCTCCAGATCCATCCATGCTGTTGCAAATGACAAGATTTCTTTTTTATGGCTGAGTAATATTCCATTGTATTCATATACTACCTCTTCTTTATCCATTCATCTATGGATGGACATTTGAGTTGCTTCCATGTCTTGGCTATTGTAAATAATGCTACTATAAACATAGGAGGGCAGGGACACCTGGGTGGCTCAGTCGGTTAAGCGTCTACCTTCAGTTCAGGTGATGATCCCAGGGTCCTGGGATCAAGCCCCACATCAGGCTCCCTGCTCAGCGGAGAGTCTGCTTCTCCCTCTCCCTCTGCTGCTCCCCCTGCTTATGCTCTCCCTCTCTCTCTCTCTCTCTGTCAAATAAATAAGTAAAATCTTTTTAAAAAGTAAAAAATAACCATAGGAGGGCATATATCTTTTCAAATTAGTGTTTTTGTTTTCTTTAGGTAAATACTCAGTTGTGGAATTATGGTAATTCTATTTTTAATTTTTTGAGGAACCTCAATACTGTTTTATGCAGTGGCTACCCCAGCTTGCATTCCCATCACAGATAGTTCAGGATTTTAACATACATCAGGCATGGCAATTCTAATGTCAACTTGCCAGTCTCTCTTTTTTTTTTTTTTTTTTTAAGAGAGAGAGAGCCCACATGAAAGGCAGGGGGTGGGGCAGAGGGAGAGGGAGAGAGAATCTTAAGCAGGCTCCACACTCAGGGTGAACCCCAATGTGGGGTTTGAACTCACCACCCTGAGATCATGACATGAGCCCAAATCAAGAGTCAGATGCATAACTGGCTGAGACACCCCCGGGGCCCCTTGCCAGTCTTTTAATAGTGACTAACCCCCCAAAATTTTTTCACACACTGTGGGCAATGTTTTGTGGGCAAATAAATCTGCCTCTGGACCTTGAGCCAACATTTTGCAACTTTCAGGTGGCTGGAGATCTTTGCTTTGAGAGAGGAGTGCTTTTATTTACTTATTTTTAATTGAGATGTAATTGATATATAACATTGCATTAGTTTTAGGTGTACAACATAATGATTTAATATATGTATATATTGCAAAATGATTACCATAATGTTTAATTAACATCCATCACCACAGTTACAATTTTTTTCTGTGATGAGACCTTTTAAGATTTACTCTCTTAGCAACTTCCAAATACAAAATAAAGTATTATTAACCATGATATACATTACATTCCCAGGACTTACTTATAAGTGAAGTTTGTACTTTTTTTAGCTATATATATGTATTTTATTATTATTAACATATAAGTTTGTACTTTTTGACCACCTTTACCCATTTTGCCCCCTTCTCATCACTCACCTCTGGCAACTACCAGTCTGCTTTCTATGAGTTTTGGGTATTTTGGGGGGGGGGGGTTAGATTCCACAAATAAATAAGATCATATGATATTTGTCTTTCACTGACTTATTTCACTTAGCATAATGCCCCCAAGGTCCATCCATACTGTTGCCAGATTTCCTTCATTTTTATGGTTAATGTTCCATTGTTTGTTTGTATATTATATATATTCAGTTCCTCTGTCCATTTTTAATCAGATTGTCTGTTTTTATGCTATTAAGTTGCATGAGTTCTTTGTGATAGATATACATATATGTCACATATATCACATTTTCTTTATCCATTAATCTGTCTGTGGACACTTAAGTTGTATCCATACCTTGGCTATTGTAAATAATGCTGCAATGAACATGGGGGTACAAAAATCATTTTGAGATAGTGATTTTGTATCTTTTGGATAAATATCCAGAAGTGGAATTTTTGAATCATACAGTAGTTCCATTTTAAAATTCTTGAGCAACCTCCATACAGTTTTCTTTTTTTTCCCATTTGATTTATTTTTTAACATATAGTATATTATTAGTTTCAGAGGTAGAGTTCAGTCATTCATCAGTCTCATAAAATACCCAGTGCTCATTACATCCTGTGCCCTCCTTAATGTGCATCATCCAGTTACCCCATCCCCCACTCCCCTCCCCTCCAGCAACCCTCAGTTTGTTTTCTATGATTAAGAGTCTCCTATGGTCCATACAGTTTTCTATAGTGGTTGCACCAGTTTACTTTCCTACAAAGAGTGCACAAGAGTTCCCTTTTCTTCACATCCTCACCAACACTTGTTATTTCTTGTCTTCTTGATAACAGTTATTCTAACAGGTGTGAGGCAGTTTTTCACTGTGTTTTTTTTTATTTTTTAAAGGTTGTTTTTTTTTTTTTTTAAGATTTTATTTTTTCTTTGAGAGAGAATGAGAGAGAAAGGAGCAGGGGGAGGGGCAGAGGCAGAGGGAAAAGCAGGCTCCCCCTGAGCAGGGAGCCCAACATGGGGCTCCATCCTAGGACTCTGGGATCATGACCTGAGCCAAAGGCAGATGCTTAACAGACTGAGCCACCCAGGTACCCCTCATTGTGGTTTTAATTTGCATTTCTCTGATGATGAGTGATGTTGAGCACATTTTCATGTACCTGTTGTCTATCTGTATGTCTTCTTTGGAGAAAGGTCTATTCAGTTCCTCTGCCCATTTTCTTTATATATTTTGAGTACTAATCCCTTATCGGATATCTGATTTGCAAATACTTTCTCCTATTCCGCAGGCTGCCTTTCATTTTGTTGATGGTTTCCTTTGGTGTATAGAAGATTCTTAGTTTAATGTACCCCACTTGTTTATTTTTGCTTTTGTTGCATTTGTTTTTGATGTCAAATCCAAAAAATCACTGCCAAAACTGTTGCCAAGGGGTTTACCCTCTATATTTTCTTCTAGGAGTTTTATGGTTTCAGGTCTTATGTTCAAATCTTTAATCCATTTTGAGTTGATTTTTTGTGTGTGTAATGGGAGATAGTGAGGACTGCTTTTCTTTTAGCTTTATTCTCTAGCTATTCAGTTTACTGCCATGGTCTAGCCCTCCCCAAGAATGTCAGGTTGCCAGAGATCTTACTTCTGAAAATTTTCACCATAGTCTTTCTTGTCTGCTTACAATAATCACAAGCTCAGCTTGAGCTGAACTGAGTCCGATGGTATGACATGTTATGTCATGCCAAGCTCTAGGAGCTGGAGTGTTAGGAGTGCTCCATTTTACTGAGGTTACCCTGGTTACATCAGGAACCATGTGATGGGCCCTGGCCATCTGGAAGTGCTTAGTGATGCCACGACATCTTTATATCATCTTCATGGGCACAATCATGCAGGAGGTCAGGAGGCACTGTCACTTAGCAGGCCCTAGTTGAGCATGAGGCTGAGGCCATGTTACTGCTACTCTTGTACCTTCCTGAAAATGTGCTCACCTTCTTCCTTTTTTTGATTTTTCAGTGGCTTCCCATCACTCTCATGCTATAAGCCTAGATTCCTAGCATGACATATAAGACCCACTGCCCATCTGAACAGTCTGTTGATTCACCTCTGATATGTCATCTCTTCCCTTCTCATCCTTAAATTTAGGTACCACTCAAATGAGTACCTCTCTGAACTATCACTGTTCAATTAACCCCATGACTGTATATTCTGTTTCTTCTGCTTTCAGATCCTTTCTTTCCTTCCACCATGCCCACTAACAGGCTAACTAGAGATTATCATTCCAAACTCTGTTCTGGTATTACTTCCACTCGATAAATTTATCCTGATTAATCGGAAGCCCCTTGGGTACTTGGGTGGCTCAGTCGATTAAGCGTCTGCCTTCAGCTAGGGTCATGATCCCAGATCCTGGGATCGAGCCCCACATCGGGCTCTCTGCTCAATGGGGAGCCTGTTTCTCCCTCTCCCTCTGCCTGCCACTCCCCCTGCTTGTGCTCTCTCTCTCTCTCTGTCAAATAACTAAATAAAATCTTTGAAAAAAATTAGAAGACCCTCTCTGCCTGCTATTTCCTGGACTTTCTGAACCAACTTTTATGAAAATAATATGCTGCTCATATGAGTGAGAAATGAATGATCATAAGTGGAAAATGCTGATTTATAGGTTTAAAGTTGAATGCTATCTAGGGAAACCAGTCTTGGCAGGGATAGGGAGTGATTAAGGAAAATATGTTTTATATACAACTAATTCTTCCTGTGGTTTTTTGGAAATCAGCCTGGATTAAAGCTTTGGAAATTTTTTTTTAGTATTTATTTATTTATTTATTTATTTATTTATTTATTTATTTATTTATTTATTTGAGAAAGAGAGAGAGAAAGAGAGCAGGGGAGGGGCAGAGAGGAAAGGAAAGGCAGAGAATCTCAAGCAGACTTTGTGCTGAGTGCAGCCCACCATGGGGCTCAATCTCATGACCCTTAGATCACGACCTGAGCTGAAACCAAGAGTCAGATGCTTAACCAACTGAGCCACCCAGGCTCCCCAAAGCTCTGGGAATTCTTAAATGTACATCACAAATTACTAGCAAATCAAAAGTTTCCAACTTCAGTTGAAAGCTAAGGCTCTCTCTGCCTAACAATTTAGAAAAATATTTATTTATTTTTTAAGATTTTATTTATTTATTTGAGAGAGAGAGTGAGAGAGAGAGCATAAGACAGAGAGATCCAGGAAACAAACTGAGGGTTGCTGGAGTGGTGGGGGGTGGGAGGGATGGGGTGCCTGGGTGATAGACATTGGGGAGGGTATGTGCTATGGTGAGCACCGTGAATTGTGCAAGACTGTTGAATCACAGATCTGTACCTCTGAAGCAAATAATACATTATATGTTAAAAAAAACAAAGAAGAAGATAGCAGGAAGGGAAGAATGAAGGGGGGAAATCGGAGGGGGACACAAACCCTGAGAGACTATGGACTCTGAAATACAAACTGAGGGTTCTAGAGGGGAGGGGGGTGGGAGGATGGGTTAGCCTGGAGATGGGTATTAAAGAGGGCATGTTCTGCATGGAGCACTGGGTGTTATACGCAAACAATGAATCATGGAACACTACATCAAAAAAAAAAAAAAAAGACAAACTGCTAGTTACCAGAGGGGTGGGGTGCAGGGATGGGGAAAATAGGGGGTGGGAACTAAAGTGTACACTTATCATGGTGAGAAAAATATTTACAAGACAAGAAAATAAAGTGGTTAGTTAAAAAAAAAAAAGAGCGAGAGAGAGATCATGAGCAGGGGGAGGGGTAGAGGGAGAAGCAGATTCCCTGCTAAGGACCCTGGGATCATGACCTGAGCTGAAGGCAGATGCTTAACCAACTGAGCCACTCAGGCACCCTAGAAAAATATTTATTCAAAGTGTTACTTTAATTCTTTAAATGAAAGCAAGAAAACTGACCTGATTTTTTTTTTCTTTAACTCTTAAGATGGGGTGAAAAAAGAAAGACACTATTATAGTGGATGTTGTTCCTACCCTGCCCAGATCCTTTTCATTGAGTAGGCACACCCATCACCACCAAAGGCACACAGCTGCCCCTTCTCCAGAGAACTGCCATCTAAGAGAAGCCACCTGCCCTCAAGCAGTCAGCCACCAATGACTGGCAGACAGTAAATATACAGTACTGGCTCCCTTTCTCAAAGTGGAACTCCCTGTGGTATAATTCATGCTCCAGAACTCCCTGTGGGACACAGGCAGAAGCTAGTTCCAGCTGAGATCATATCCTTACTTCCTTTCCCTATCTTATTCCACTCCCTTCCCTTCCCTTCTCTTGAGAGCATTTCTTCAATAAACTGCCTTCATGAAAATCTATCTCAGGGTCCTCATCTAGGGAACTTGATCTAAGACACTTATCACCTTAGTAGATCCATCTGGTTCCCACTACAAGGACTAAGTGGTTTCAAATACTCTGCTGTTGTTTGAAGAAGGCAGGGCTCTTTGTATAGCTTAATACCCCTACATTAGAGCCCTGTTCAAGGCCACCTTCTGACATTCATCCCCCATTAGGAGTTTGTTCTGCTGTGGACTTGCCAGAGTCAGATGCTTAACCAACTGAGCCACCCAGCAACCCCAGAAAGCCCAAAGATCCATTGACTGATGAATGTATAAAGAAGATGTGGTATGTATCTACAATGGAATATTACTCAGCCATCAAAAAGAATGAAATCTTGCCATTTGCAACAATGTGGATGGAACTAGAGGGTATTAAGCTAAATGAATTAAGTCAGTTAGAGATATACAAATACCATATGATTTCACTCATATGTGGTGACAGAAAACAGATGAACAAAGGGGACAGGAAGGAAAAATAAAACAAGATAAAAACAGAGAGGGAGGTAACCATAAAAGACTCTTAACTATAGAGAACAAACAGGGTTGCTGGAGGGGAAGTGGGTGGGGGGATGGGGTAAATGGGTGATGAGCATTAAGGAGGGCACCTGTTGTGACGAGCACTGGGTGTTATATATAAGTGATGAATTACTATATTTTACTCCTGAAACCTATACTACATTATATGTTAACTAACTTGAATTTAAATAATAGATAAATAAATTAATTAAAAGATACAGCAACCCCATTCAGGTAAACAAGTACATACTGCTACTCCCACCCCCCCCAAATATAGATTTCCCTAAAGATTCCTAGTAGAAATAACTTAATAAGTCCAATTCTTATTTCTAGATCAAATAAGGAAAACAGAGCAAGACAGGAAAATATTTCAATGCAAGTAATGTCAAAATAATCAGAAATTCCTGTAATCATTAATAAAAGAAGAGCTGACCTTATAAATATTTACTTCATCTGAAACATTAGCAATCCCATTTATTACCTATGATTAAGAGTCTAATTAATAATTCATTGTTGACATGTATTTTTCTTGCTTTCTAAAAGTTAGCCATCACTTCATTATGCAAAATGGTGAGAAACCATCTTTGGTTGAGATTCCAAAGCTGTGGATTCCAATAGTGTTGCAATACACTAACACATTTTCAGATATTAAAAATGGGGGCAGGTTACCACCAAGTTTTCAAAGATTTAATTTTTGGATAAAGCTTAAATTAATTTTGCATATGAAGATTCAGGGCACTGCAAAATAAAAGCAGCAATAATAATAGGAAATGATGGCACCTTCAAAGTCGGGAATTTCCATCTGGAAAACTAGATCCTGAAAAAAAGCACCAAGTTGTAAAATGAAGGACCTAATAGTTGTGAGAGACCAACCAATAGTAGGCAGGATAGGTAGGAAAGGACAAAACACTGTTAACAGACAAATAGGATTCTATCCCAGTTTTTAGTTTTCTGGTGCTTGCTATTTACTGAGTTAGTCTTTTCCTGAGAAGCAACTAAACCTAAATGGAGAATCCTTAGAACTTTAATGGATTCTCAGAAACCTGAGTTTTGTCTGGGTACCATGGGAATTCTGTACAACTTACTTGGAGACTGTCTAATGTAGCTTGGCTGAAGGAGTGTATATTGTGGAACATATGGAACAGTAGAGAAAGGAACTGTTGTAGAATTTTATATAAATTATATAATTTGCACCTAACAGAAATCCAATTAGTGGTAGGCACTGAGCCTGGCCTATGGATTAGAAAACTGAGGCCCAGGGACACCTGGGTGGTTTAGTAGGTTGAGTGTCCAACTCGGTTTTGGCTCAGGTCATGATCCCAGGGTCATGGGATTGAGGCCCCTGTCTGGCTCTGAGCTTGGTGGGGAGTCTGCTTGAAGGAGAGCATTTATTGTGATGAGCACTGGGTGCCTATTCCCTCTGCCCTCCCCCCTGCTCATGCTCTCTTTCTCTTATTGTTTTAATTTTAATTCCAGTATAGTTAACATACAGTGTTATATTAGTTTCAGGTGTACAATATAGTGATTCAAAACTTCCATAGAACACCCAGTGCTCCTCACAAGTTCACTCCTTAATCCTCACCACCTATTTCACCCATCGCCCTGCCCACCTCCCCTCTGATAACCATCAGTTTCTTTTCTACTTCTAAGAGTCTATTTCTTGGTTTCTCTCTTTCTCTGTCTCTTTTTCTTTGATCACTTGCTTTGTTTCTTAAATTTCATGTATGAATGAAATCAGTGATATTTGTCTTTCTCTGACTGACTTATTTTACTTAGCATTATACTCTCTACTTCCATCCATGTTATTGCAAATGGTAAGGTTTCATTCTATTTTATGGCTGAATAATACATACATATATTTATATAAAATATCTTTATTCATCTATCAATGGACACTTGGGCTGATTCCATAATTTGGCTATGGTAAATAATGCTGTTATAAGCACAGGAGGGCATACATCCCTTTGAATTAGTGTTTTTGTATTTTGGGGGTAAATATGCAGTGGTTTGATTACTGGATCATAGGGTAGTTCTATTTTTAACTTTTTGAGGAACTCCATAGTGTTTTCCACAGTGACTGCACCAGTTACATCCCACCAACAGTGTCCAAGGATTCCTTTTTTCTCCACATCCTTGCCAACAGGATGTCGTTTCTTCTTTTTTTTCTGTTTTTTCTTCTGTTTTTTATTTTAGCCACTCTGACAGGTATGAGGTGATATCTCGTTGTAGTTTTGATTTGCATTTTCCCTGATGATAAGCGGTGTTGAGCATCTTTCATGTGTCTGTTGGCCAGGAGATTGCCATCTCTGTTGGTATCCCTCATCCAATTGGAGGCCTGAATACAAGGGATAGGCTGACCCTCCCATGAGTAGGAGGGAACTCCTCCTGCCTGACTGCTTTGAACTGGGACAGTGACCTTTACCACCTTTTGGACCCCAACTGAAATATCAATCTTCTCAAGTTTTGAGGCTGCCAGTTTTTGGACTGAAACTTTTACCATTGGCTCTCCTGGGTCTCCAGCTTGTCAGCTGTAGTTCCTTGGGACTTCTCAGCCTCTATAATCATGTGAAGGAGTTTCTTATTTTATATACACATGCACACACAAGCACACATCTTCTATTGGTTCTGTTTCTCTCTAGAGAATGCTAATACAGTCTCAAAACTTAGGTTGATATCTTTTTAAAATCTGTTCATTTTAAGTAAATATGGGAAAGAGTATGTTCATTCTTTTCTGCAGAGTTCCCAGCCTTGTATTTGAAAAGAGACTAAAGCACAATGGGAAAAAAATACCTTCTTGCTAGGCTGTGATATGGTGTGAGTGTGTGTGTGTGTGCATGCGCCTACACATGTGTGTGTTTGAGTAGGAGAAGCACCTATAATACGATTTGGTTTCTAAGGACTAAGAGAGAGAAAATAATGATAACTATTAAAACGGAGTGGTGTTACTTTATGCTATTTCACACATTATTTAGATGCTGAATTACTTATTCCAGAGCCTAACTGGATGAAATGTGAAAATATGATTCATGCTAAATGCTCTTTAGGAGAAATAGTCTCTAGCTGGGTGGGGGCAGGGCTTTTTCTTTAGGAAAATTTCCTCTGGTTATAGAAAATTTTTAAAAAGTGCTGTCATTTCCCTCTAGTGGCAGGAAGGAAATAACACCCATTGAGAAGAACAATGTAAGATTAGAATGCTTTCATCCAGCAAAGAGATGAGCCTTCTTTTCTTCCTTCTTTTTGAATGTAATGATCAATTGCCAATCATAAACTAAGCATTGCTACAGATAGGAAATGCCCTGCATCAGAGAATTTGTAACTGCATTGAGAAAGATGTGGTCAAAGTAAAAGAGAAACCTGACCACTGAATGGGCCAGGACAACTTTGCAAAGTAGGTGACAAAATGATGGATGAGTCTCCTTTTCTCTATTACCAAGACTTCACCAGATATCCAATGATAACAGAATCTACCTCCCCTAAATTCTACCTCAAAGAATATTCTGGTCCTTTCTTGCTTGCTTCTATTCCCTTAATCTACATCAAAAGTTATCTTTCCATCTCCTATTGCCTCATAGTTCTGTTTTTCTCCTGCCTTTCATCAGTGATCCACAAAACCTTGTACTATTATTGACTTCACTACATTATTTTTTATTTGAAAATATTCTCTAAAGTTATTTTAATTCCAGTATAGTTAACACACAGTGTTAAATTAAAAGCCTTTGTGCTACCAATATTACTATCAATATAGTGATTCAAGAATTCTATATACTACTCAGATTACATTGTTTTAAAATTGCATGTTTTGGTGTCTATTCCTTCCTATCCCCACTAAGTTTTGAACTCCTTAAAGTATAATCTAAATTTTACTCATCTTTGAGTCACAGGTGTCTAGCTCAGTGTCTGGAACTCAATAAACATTTGTTGAAATAAAGCATGCATGTGTCAATTAATGAACAAATGAATTTGGAAATAATTTAATAATAACAAGTCCATTGATTAAATATATTATTCATATTTGATATTATTAGGGAAATTGTGGGATAAGGACCTGAACTCCAAAGTGAAGCTCAAATAAAAATTATAGTAGAAAATAACCAGAAGGGGTGCCTGGGTAGCTCAGTCGATTAAACATCTGACTTTTGATTTCATCTTAGGTCATGATCTTGGGACATGAGATTGAGCCCCATGTTGGGCTCCATGCTCATTGTGGAGTCTGCTGGAGATTCTCTCTCTCCCTCTGCCCTCCCTAAATAAATAAATAAATAAATAAATAAATAAATAAATAAATCTTTAAGAAAAAAAAATAACTGAGAGATTGTTTTTTGTCAGGTTTTCCAGAATTCAGCCTTCTTAAAAATATGTTTGAGGGTGATCAGATGGATAGAAGCACTCACTGATACCAAACATACTTTACACTCTCTACACATTAAATGGAAACATGCAAAGTTTGCTGTTTAATTATGATTCTCTCATGGGGGGAAAAACGGAAGGAAACCTAGGGAATGATAAATCTTATATTCAAAATTAAAATGACATTCAAAGCCTGAAACTGGTTACTTTTCCCCTTTCAAAAATTAATTTTTTCTACCTTCTTTTTCCTACTGAGAAAAAATAGATCATTTCAGATAGCCAAAAGAATATAAATTTTATGACCCAAAGAACACAAAAGTGAGGTATGATTAATCATATGTTTTTAAGTGAAGAGAGGAGGTATCAGTCGTGTCTATATCTCTCAGAAAAAAAAAACACACTAAGATAAAAGCTTATAAAAGGAAAATAAAGAAAAGACATTTTCCATATCCTAGATGAAAACATGTGACTTAAACATAGGACATATTTATATTTTAAATGCACACTTTCCTAGACCATAGGTCATTGCACATGAGAGCTACCAATTCATCCCCCAAAATGAGCTGAGAACTTTTACTTCCAAGAAGGACATAGTAGGTCAAGACAGGATAAAACCCTGCTTGTAACAATTAGGAAATATTGGATACATTACCAAAAAAATCATCTTAAAAGCATCAGAGAGATGTGGAAGCAAAGAGGGGAGCAGAGTTAGTAAAATTCTAGCTGCCTTTTTTTGCATAAATTGAAAAGATGATCCTAAAATTTATATGGAAATGCAAAGGGCCCAGATATAAGTCTATATATTTATGATCTATTGATTTTCAACAAGTATTTGGATGACAACTCAGTTGGGAGATAATAGTCTTTCTGACAGATGGTGCTGGGACAAGTAGATATTCACATGCAAAAGAATGAAGTTGAACCTCTAATTTACACTATACATTAAAAATTAATTCAAAGTGGATCATAGAGTCACACACAAGGGGTAAAATGGTAAAATTCTTAGAAGAAAAGCAATTTCTTACATATAACATTAAAATCACAAGTGACACAGGAAAAAATGAACTACAGCAAAATTAAAAGCCTTTGTGCTACCAATATTACTATCAAGACATTGAAAGTACAACCCACAAAATGAGGGGAAATATTTGCAAATAACATATGATAAGGGACCTGTATTCAGGGTACATAAAGAACACCTACAACAATAAAAGACAACCCAACTTTAAAATGGACAAGGAATTTGAATAGACATTTGTCTAAAGAAGATATATACAAATGGCCAATGAGCTCAACATCATTTGTCATTAGAGAAATGCAAGTCAAAACCATAATTAGCTTCTAGTTCACATCCATTAGGATGGCCATAATTTAAAAGACAGACAATGGCAAATGTTTGCAAGAATGTGGAAAAACTTTAAGTTTCACAGATTGCTGGTAAAATGTAGAAGGTGCAGCCACTTTGGAAAATAGTCTGTCAGTTCCTCAAAAGTTTCAACATAGAATAACCATATGAACCTGCAATTCCACTTGTAGTATATACCCAAGAGAAATGAAAACATATATCCACACAAAAATGTGTGCACAAATATTCATAGCAACATGATTCACGATAGATAGAAGTGGAAAGAAGCCATATGCCCATCAACTGATGGATGAATAAATAAAATGTAATATATCCCTAGAGTCAAATATTAGCCATAAAAAGGAATGAAGTATTGATATATCCTGCAACATTGATGACCCTGGAAAACATGCTAAGTGAAAGACGCCAGTTATAAGAGGCCACATATGTATAGTTCTATTTATATGACATTTCCACTAATTTCCACTTATTTCCAATAAGCAAATCCATAAAGACAGAATGTAGATTTGTGGTTTCAGGGATTGGAGGAGGGAGAGAATTCTGGAGTGACTGCTAATGTGTAGGGGATTTCTTTAAAGGGTAATAAAAATATTCTAGAATTATACTACTTCTGGGTATTCATAAAAAGAAAACAAAAATACCAATTTGAAGAAATAGAAGTATCCTTATGCTTATTGCAGAATTATTTACAATAGCTAAGATATGGAAGCAACCTAAGTGTCCATCAATAGATGAATGAGTAAAGAAGATATAGTACATACACACAATGGAATATTACTCAGCCATAAAAAAGAACAAGATCTTGCCACTTGTGACAACATAGATGGACCTAGAGGGTGTAATGCTAAGTAAAATAAGTCAGACAAAGACAAATACCATATGATTTCACTTATATGCATAATCTAAAAACAAAACAAATAAAAAAGACAAAATAGAAACAGACTCATAGATATAGGAAACAAGCTATTGGTTACCAGAGGGGAGGGTTTGAGAGTTAGATGAAACAAGTGAAGAGCATTAGGAGGTACAACCTTCCAGTTATAAAATAAATGAGACATGGAGATGTAATGTACAGCATAGAGGATACAGTCAATAATATTGTAATAACTTTCTATGGTGACAGATGGTAACTAGACTTGTCATGGAAATTATTTCATAATTTATAAAAATATTGAATCACTATGATGTACACCTGAAACTAATAGGATATTATACATTAATTATACTTCAATTAAAAATATTCTGAAATTATAATGCTGATATTTACACAACTTTGTTAATATACTAAACACTATTTGTACACTTTAAAACTGATTTTTATGGTATATGATTCTCATTTAAAAAATCAAGAGCATTCTAAATCATCTAGTTTTTCCACAATAGAACACTACATGGGATGTATGTCTGAGACATGTTGGACAGAGACATATCAGTGATTTGAAGCCTCATGGCATGCTAATCTGTGGGTCTCAGAATCCTTATGTTCTCCATTTAACTTAAGATTATTCTTCTGTGGGGTGCCTGGGTGGCTCAGTTGGTTAAGTGTCTGCCTTTGGCTTGGGTCATGATCCCAGGGTCCTGGGATCAAGCCCCGCATTGGGTTCCCTGCTCAGTGTGGCATCTGCCTCTCTTTCTCCCTTTGCCACCCCCCCCCACCGCTCATGCTCTCTCTCTCTCAAATAAATAAATAAAATCTTTTTAAAAAAATAATTCTGTTGATCTCAGTGTGCCCCTTCTCTCCTCTTTTCTTCCTATCCACAACTTTGTCCTCTACCAAATATACAAGTCATTCCTACTGTAAATTTTAGCTCTTCTTTTCTATATTCTAGACATTATGATTTGCAGTATGTTCAATGACTAAGTCCAGAAGTGAACATTATCCAAGGCAATGTTTTTCAAAATGTATCAAAATCACTGAGGGAGAGAGTCTAGTCTACTGTTGACCATCTGCATACTTCAATACCAGGGCAAGTGCACAAAGAAGTCTTCCCCATTCCAAATACTGCAGGTGGAAGGCTTGGCAATTCTCTCCACTTAGGGGAAATTTTTCTTGTGTCAAATTCACCCATTAAGTTACAGATTCACTCAAGGACCCTGAAGTCTATCTTTCCTTCTATATTTGAATGAACAGAGCAAGAGCATTCTGACAGGGGTCAAAGGATACAACATCTATGGAGTTATTTTCAATACAACTGGGAAAAATCAAAGGAAAAAAATATTATCTGTGTCCCTCAGAGGCAAACAGGAAATCCTTCTGATGGTTATCTGGCTAACATGTCTTAGCATGGCTATGACTCACCCTCTATTCCCTGGTGTATTTCTAGCAAGTACCCTAACCATAGCGTGAGCCCAGGAGAACTGCAGGTCTTCACAATTCCCCTTGTCCCCTACCCTCCATGTCTCAGGAAGCCTGAGATCTGATAAGGATGGGTAACAATATATAAATGTTCCAAATGGGTGGCTGGAAAAAGTGATGTCACAGGGGAAACAACAATCAAATGCATAGGCCAGACCTGCTTCTGTATTACAATAAGGTAAGAATCAATCTGAAAATAAGGCCTCTGAAAGCAACTGAAACTTTTTTCTTAAAACAATCCCCATCAAGACCAAAAACTAATTACCTTTAAAAGAATCACAAGCTATTATCATTTTTACAAAATGATAAGGATTTCATTAAATTTTTAATTTGCAAAGTTAAAAAGAGTGATCTCCTTTCCCTAATATTAAAAAAAAAAATCTCACTTTCTAGAACCACTAACTGGGAGCCACTTTTGTCCAGCTGAGTTTATTTTCCTGGTTGTTTTTTCTGTTCTCAGACTGACTTACAATGAATACCAATAGCAGTCCTGAGAAGTCCACCTTTGTCCCTTCTACTCAGCCCACCATGCTCCACATTGGAAAATGAAGAATTGGCCTCAGGGTAAAGAAAGTTAGTGATTACATCCAGAATGAAGCAGAAGCTAGAACATTGGTTAGACAATGACCTGGAAAGCACTTAAACATTGTGATGCCCAGCTATATCTCTGACCAATTAAATCAGAAATTTCTGGGCATGGGACCCAAGAATCAGTATTTTTAAAAACTCCTTGAGTGGTTCCAATGAATAGCCAAGATTGAGAAATACTGGACTAGAGGAAAGAGAAAGATGCTCCTAACATCTGAAACTCAAAATCACATGAGGTTTGATCCCATGCAGTTATCCTAGAACCCCAAAGCTTCCAGCCCTGCCACCATCACCAAGCAGAAGGTAGTATTGCCTTTTCTTATATTCCATTCTTTCAGCTGTAATTCCTCCTTTTGACTTTTTCTCCATTTAAGATGCCTTGAAGTTCAAGTTAACTTAGTTTTATCTGGTTATACCTATTGCATGAGTGCAGCAGGCAGGTACTTGCTTTAATCACTACCATCTCCTCTCTCATTCCTCATGTGTCACTCAATTTCTATAGGTCAGTGAGTCTCTAAGTATTGTTCCCACACCCAAGGCATTGGCATCACCTGGGAATACACGTAAATGATTCATGAGTTCCACTTGTAAAATGAGAAACTCTGGGGAAGGAGTCCATCAATCTGTGTGTTTTTTTTTTTTTTAAAGATTTTATTTATTTATTTGAGAGAGAGAGAGAATGAGAGACAGAGAGCATGAGAGGGAAGAGGGCAGAGGGGGAAGCAGACCCCCCTGCTGAGCAGGGAGCCCGATGTGGGACTCGATCCCGGGACTCCAGGATCATGACCTGAGCCGAAGGCAGTCGCTTAACCAACTGAGCCACCCAGGCGCCCCAATCAATCTGTGTTTTTACAGGCCTTCACATGATTCTGATGAATGCTAAAGACAGAACCACTGCTCTGGGCATCCATGAGAGAGCAGTTGAGGCCCCTGCTATGCAGCTCAAAGCCAACAGATAGTACAGAGCCTTTAGAAGGGGTGCAGAGGAGTGGAGGCAATGCTGGGACAAAACACAGAAGCCACCTTTAGATTAAATAACTATACCAATATAAGCAGCATTAGTAGCAGGGGACTTAAGAGACCATAACCCTTGAATCTCTTTCTGCTGTATTTCCTACCAACCCCTTCTGTCTCCTCTGTGTCCGTGGATTTTCTTTTAGTTGAACAGCAATCTATTGAGGATACACATATCCCTATTTTGAACATTACATCTCTCACCAGACAGTGATTCTCCCTCTGAGTTTTCCAAAATATGAATGTATACAGAGTGCTTGCCATTCATTTCATTGTTCAAGAGCCGAATAAGAAGAATACAGTTTGGGGGTGGGGAGGAACAAGGAACTTGGCTTCAGTGCCAGACCCTTAATTCATCAGCAAGTATTTATTTATTCTATGAGTAGAGTGTTATGGTAGATATTATTAACAACTGACCTAACATTTCATTAGGCTATTTTGATTTTTTTAAATTTAATTTTATTATGTTATGTTAATCACCATACATTACATCATTACTTTTTGATGTAGTGTTCCATGATTCATTGTTTGTGTATAACACCCAGTGCTCATTGCAATACATGCCCTCTTTAATACCCATTACCAGGCTAACCCATCCCCCACCCCTCTCCCCTCTAGAACCCTCAGTTTGTTTCTCAGAGTCCATAGTCTCTCATGGTTCATCTCCCCTTCAGATTTCGCCCTCTTCATTTTTTCCTTCCTACTATCTTCTCTTTTTTATTCTCTTTTTTTTTTTAACATAGAATATATCATTTGTTTCAGAGGTACAGGTCTGTGATTCATCAGTCTTACACAATTCACAGCACTCACCATAGCACATACCCTCCCCAATGTCTATCACCCAGCCACCGCATCCCTCCCACCCCCCACCACTCCAGCAACCCTCAGTTTGTTTCCTGAGACTAAGAATTCTTCATATCAGTGAGATCATATGATACATGTCATTCTCTGATTGACTTATTTCACTTAACATAATACCCTCTAGTTCCATCCATGTTGTTGCAAATGGCAAGATTTCAGGGTTTTTGATGGCTGCATAATATTTCATTGTGTGTGTATATATATATGTGTGTGTGTATATATATATATATATATATACACCACATCTTCTTTATCCATTCATCTGTTCATGGACATCTTGGCTCTTTCCATAGTTTGGCTATTGTGGACATCGCTGCTATAAATATTGGGGTGCACTTACCTCTTTGGATCACTACATTTGTATCTTTGGGGTAAATACCCAGTAGTGCAATTGCTGGGTCATATGGTAGCTCTATTTTCAACTTTTTGAGGAACTTCAGATTGTTTTCCAGAGTGGCTGCACCAGCTTGCATTCCCACCAACAGTGTAGGAGGGTTCCCCTTTCTCTGCATCCCTGCCAACGTCTATCATTTTCTGACTTGTTAATTTTAGCCATTCTGACTGCTGTGAGGTGGTATTTCATTGAGGTTTTGATTTGGGTTTCCCTGATGCTGAGTGATGTTGAGCACTTTTTATGTGTCTGTTGGCCATTTGGATGTCTTCTTTGGAAAAATGTCTGTTCATATCTTCTGCCCTTTCCTTGATTGGATTCTTCATTCTTTGGGTGTTGAGTTTGATAAGTTCTTTATAGATTTTGGATACTAGCCCCTTATCTGATATGTCATTTGCAAATATCTTCTCCCATTCTGTTGGTTGTCTTTTGGTTTTGTTGACTGTGTTCTTTGCTGTGCAAAAGCTTTTTATCTTGATGAAGTCTCAATAGTTCATTTTTGCCCTTGCTTCCCTTGCCTTTGGAGATATTTCTAGGAAGAAGTTGCTGCGGCTGAGGTCAAAGAGGTTGCTGCCTGTGTTCTCCTCTAAGATTTTGATGGACTCCTGTCTCACACTAGGTCTTTCATCCATCTTGAGTTTATCTTTGTGTATGGTATAAGGCATTGGTCCAGTTTCATTCTTCTGCATGTGGCTGTCCAATTTTCCCAACACCATTTGTTGAAGAGACTGTCTTTTTTCCATTGGACGTTCTTTCCTGCTTTGTCAAAGATTAGTTGACCACAGAGTTGAGGGTCCATTTCGGCTCTCTATTCTGTTCCATTGATCTATGTGTCTGTTTTTGTGCCAGTACCATACTGTCTTGATGATGACAGCTTTGTAATAGAGCTAGAAGTCTGGAATTGTGATGCCACCAGCTTTGCTTTTCTTTTTCAACATTCCTCTGGCTATTCGGGGTCTTTTTTGGTTCCAACAAATTTTAGGATTATTTGTTCCATTTCTTTGAAAAAAGTGGATGGTATTTTGATGGGGATTGCATTAAAGGTGTATATTGCTCTAGGTAGCATTGACATCTTCACAATATTTGTTCTTCCAATCCATGAGCATGGAATGTGTTTCCATTTCTTTGTGTCTTCCTCAATTTCATGAGTATTTTATAGTTTTCTGAGTACAGATTCTTTGCCTTTTTGGTTAGATTTATTCCTAGGTATCTTACGGGTCTGGGTGCAATTGTAAATGGGATCGACTCCTTAATTTCTCTTTCTTCTGTCTTGTTGTTGGTGTATAGGAATGCCACTGATTTCTGTGCATTGATTTTATATCCTGCCACTTTACTGAATTCCTGTATGAGTTCTAGGACTTCTAGTACTATGTTGAATAGCAGTGGTGATAGTGGACATCCCTGCCGTGTTCCTGACCTTAGGAGGAAAGCTTTCAGTTTTTTTCCATTGAGAATGATATCTCTGGGTTTTTCATAGATGGCTTTTATGATATTGAGGTATGTGCCCTCTATCCCTACACTTTGAAGAGTTTTAATCAAGAAAGGCTGCTGTACTTTGTCAAAGGCTTTTTCTGCATCTATTGAGAGGATCATATGGTTCTTGTTCTTTCTTTTATTAATGTATTGTATCAAACTGATTTGATTTGTGGATGTTGAACCAACCTTGTAGCCCAGGAATAAATCCCACTTGGTCGTGGTGAATAATCCTTTTAATGTACTGTTGGATCCTATTGGCTAGTATTTTGGTGAGAACTTTTGCATCCATATTCATCAGGAATATTGGTCTGTAATTCTCTTTTTTTGATGGGGGCTTTGATTTTGGGATCAAGGTAATGGTGGCCTCATAAAACGAGTTTGGAAGTTTTCCTTCCATTTCTGTTTTTTGGAACAGTTTCAGAAGAATAGGTATTAATTCTTCTTGAAATGCTTGGTAGAATTCCCCTGGGAAGTCATCTAGCCCTGGGCTCTTGTTTGTTGGGAGATTTTTGATGACTGCTTCAATTTCCTTAGTGGTTATAGGTCTGTTCAGGTTTTCTATTTCTTCCTGGTTCAGTTTTGGTAGTTGATACATCTCTAGGAATGCATCCATTTCTTCCAGGTTATCGAATTTGCTGGCATAGAGTTACTCATAATATGTTCTTATAATTGTTTGTATTTCTTTGGTGTTGGTTGTGATCTCTCCTCTTTCATTCATGATTTTATTTATTTGGGTCATTTCTCTTTTCTTTTTGGTAAGTCTGGCCAGAGGTTTATCAATCTTATTAATTCTTTCAAAGAACCAGCACCTAGTTTCGTTGATCTGTTCTACTGTTCTTTTGGTTTCTATTTCATTGATTTCTGTTCTGATCTTTATTATTTCTCTTCTCCTGCTGGGTTTAGGCTTGATTTGCTGTTCTTTCTCCAGCTCCTTTAGGTGTAGGGTTAGGTGTATATGAGACCTTTCCTGTTTCTTGAGAAAGGCTTGTATTGCTATATACATTCCTCTTAGGACTGCCTTTGCTGCATCCCAAAGATTTTGAACAGTTGTGTTTTCATTTTCATTGGTTTCCATGAATTTTTTAAATTCTTCTTTAATTTCCTGGTTGACCCATTCATTCTTTAGTAGGATGCTCTTTAGCCTCCATGTATTTGAGTAATTTCCAACTTTCCTCTCGTGATTGAGTTCTAGTTTCAAAGCATTATGGTCCAAAAATATGCAGGGAATGATCTCAATCTTTTGGTACCTGTTGAGGCCTGATTTGTGACCCAGGATGTGCTCTATTCTGGAGAATGTTCCATGGGCACTAGAGAAGAATGTGTATTCTGTTGCTTAGGGATGGAATGTTCTGAATATATCTGTGAAGTCCTTTTGGTCCAGTGTGTCATTTAAAGTCTTTATTTCCTTGTTGATCTTTTGCTTAGATGATCTGTCCATTTCAGTGAGGGGGGTGTTAAAGTCCTCTACTATTATTGTATTCTTGTCAATGTGTTTCTTTGATTTTGTTATTAATTGGTTTATATAATTGGTTGCTCCCATGTTAGGGGCATAGATATTTACAATTGTTAGATCTTCTTGTTGGATAGACCCTTTAAGTAGGATATAGTGCCCTTCCTCATCTCTTATTATACTCTTTGGTTTAAAATCTAATTTGTTACTCTTTTTCGTGGTGCCTCAGAGGCGGGAGGCTGCTTCAGGATGAAGCTGAACATCTCTTTCCCAGCTACTGGCTGCCAGAAACTCATTGAAGTGGATGATGAACGCAAACTTCGTACCTTTTATGAGAAGTGTATGGCCACAGAAGTTGCTGCTGATGCTCTGGGTGAAGAATGGAATGGTTATGTGGTCTGAATCAGTGGTGGCAATGACAAACAAGGCTTCCCTATGAAGCAGGGTGTCTTGACCCATGGCCGTGTCTGCCTGCTGCTGAGTAAGGGGCATTGCTGCTGTAGACCAAGGAGGACTGGAGAAAGAAAGTGCAAATCTGATCGGGGTTGCATTGTGGATGCCAATCTCAGTGTTCTCAACTTGGCCATTGTACAAAAAGGGGAGAAGGCTATTCCTGGACTCACTGATACTACTGGGCCTCGTCGCCTGGGGCCCAAAATAGCCAGCAGAATCCGCAAACTTTTCAATCTCCCTAAAGAAGATGATGTCCGCCAGTATGTTGTGAGAAAGCCCCTAAACAAAGAAGGTAAGAAACCTAGAACCAAAGCACCTAAGATTCAGTGTCTTGTTACTCCACGTGTCCTCCAGCACAAACACCGGCGTATTGCTTTGAAGAAGCAGGGCACTAAGAAAAATAAGGAAGAGGGTGCAGAATATGCTAAACTTTTGGCCAAGAGAATGAAGGAGGCCAAAGAAAAATGCCAGGAACAGATTGCCAAGAGACAGAGGCTGTCCTCTCTGAGAACTTCTCCTCTAAGTTTGAATCCAGTCAAAAATGAGATTTTCTAAGAATGACAAATAAATAAGATCAGACATCAAATAAAAATAAATAAATAAATAAATAAAATCTAATTTGACTGATATAAGGATTCCACCCCAGCTTTCTTTTGGTGTCCATTAGCATGGTAAGTGGTTTTCCACCCCCTCACTTTCAATCTGGAGCTGTCTTTGGGTCTAATATGAGTCTCTTGCAGACAGCATATAGATGGATCTTGTTTTTTTTTTTTTTTCCAACCTGATACCCTGTGTCTTTTGACTGGGACATTTAGCCCATTTACATTCAGGGTAACTACTGAAAGGTATGAATTTAGTGCCATTGTATTGCCTGTATGGTGACTGTTACTGTATATTGTCTCTGTTCCTTTCTAGTCTGTTACTTTGAGGCTCTCTGCTTAGAGGACCCCTTTCAATATTTCTTGTAGGGCTGGTTTCGTGTTTGCAAATTCTTTTAGTTTTTGTTTGTCCTGGAAGCTTTTTATCTCTCCTTCTATTTTCAATGACAGCCTAGCTGGATGTAGTATTCTTGGCTGCATATTTTTCTCATTTAGTGCTCTAAATATATCATGCCAGTCCTTTCTGGCCTGCCAAGTCTCTGTGGATAGGTCTGTTGCCAATCTAATGTTTCTACTATTGTAGGTTACAGACCTCTTGTCCTGAGCCACTTTCAAGATTTTCTCTTTGTCTCTGAGACTTGTAAGTTTTACTATTAGATGTTGGGGTGTTGACCTATTTTTATTGATTTTGAGGGGGGTTCTCTGTGCCTCCTGGATTTTGATGCCTGTTTCCTTCCCCAAATTAGGGAAGTTCTCTGCTATAATTTGCTCCAATATACCTTCTGCCCCCCTCTCTCTCTTTCTTCTTCTTCTGGGATCCCAGTTATTCTAATATGTTTCATCTTATGATATCACTTTTCTCTCAGATTCTGCCCTTGTGATCCAGTAGTTGTTTGTCTCTCTTTTTCTCAGCTTCTTTATTCTCCATCATTTGGTCTTCTATATCACTAATTCTCTCTTCTACCTCATTTATCCTAGCAGTTAGAGCCTCCATTTTTTATTGCACCTCATTAATAGCCTTTTTGATTTCGACTTGGTTAGATTTTAGTTCTTTTCTTTCTCCAGAAAAGGTTTCTCTAATATCTTCCATGCTTTTTTCAAGCCCAGTTAGTATCTTTATAATTGTAATTCTGAACTCTAGGTCCAACATTTTACTAATGTCTGTATTGATTAGGTCCCTGGCAGTTGGTACTGCCTCTTGTTCTTTTTTTTGAGGTGAATTTTTCCATCTTGTCATTTTGTCCAGAGGAGAATAGATGAATGAAAGAACAAAATGCTAACAGGGTAACAACAACCCCAGAAAAATATACACTAAATAAATCAGAAGAGACCTGAAACCGGGGGAGAAGGGAAAGAAAGAAAAAAAAAGAAAAAGAAAAAAAAGAATATGATCAAATATGATTAGGCTGGTGAACAGAGCAGTGCCACACACTAAATTTTGGGCGTATTTTGGTCTGGTAGAAGAAACGGCCTCCCAAAATTTTAAAGAAAGAAAAACTTATATATGTACAAAAATAAGGGTAAATACGATGAAGGGATAGGATATGACTGTAAAGATGAAAATTATAAAAGATTTTATAAAAGGAATTGATAAGTTGGTTGAAAAAAGAAAGAAGAGAAATTAAAAAAAAAAAAGGGAGAGAATGTGATCAGGCAGGAGACTAGAACAAAGTCATACACTAGAGATTTAGGGTATATTTTGGTCTGTTAGAAGAAATGTATCCCAAAAGAGAGAGAGAACAACTTCTATATATATGTCAAAAATAAGGTTAACTACAATGAAGGGATAGAATATGACTTTAAAAATGAAAAATAAAAAGGATTTTTAAAAAAGGGATTGATAAGATGTTGGTGGAAAAAGGAAAAAAAAATTCAAAAAAAAAATAGAAAAAGAAAAAAAAGAAAATTAAAAAAATTAACTTTGAAAGACTAAAGAATCAGGGGGAAAAAAGCCATGAATTCTATGTGCTGTATTCCCCTAGCGCTGGAGTTCTGCAATTCTCATTGATCAGTAAACTTGGTCTTGGCTGGCTGTTCTTGCTGATCTTCTGGGGGAGGGGCCTGTTGCTGTGGTTCCCAAATGTCTTTGCTGGAGGCAGAATTGCCCCGCCCTTGTGAGGGGGCGCTGTGCTAAGTAATCTGCTCCGGTTTCCTCTCTGGAGCTTTTGTTCCCTGCAAGCTCTCCATACAGCTTTGGAGGATGAGAGTGAAAATGGCGACCTCCCAATCTCTGCCCCAGAGGAGCCGAGAACTCAGGCCCCACACCTCAGTGCGCCCCCAGAGAAAAGCAGTCAGTCACTTCCGACTCCCCGGTCTCCAGCCACACTCTGTGCTCACCCGGCCTGTGACTGAGCATTTCTATCTCTGGCACCTGACCCCGTGTGGAGTCTCCAAACCCAGCAGATCCCTATGGTACACTCCCACGCTGCTCCTCCCAGGGGAGGAAGGGGAGTCTCCCCGGATCTGCTGCCTGTTGGGTCCCTGCTGGAAGAGCAGTGGCCTGTCTGTGCCACAGATCACAGTTTATGGCAACCCCGAGCTGAGAGCCCATGCCTTGGCTCCATCTCTGCAGCTGGCTTCCCTGCTCCAATACCTGGGAGCTCTGCCACACTCAGGCACCCCAGTCTTTCTGTGGCCTCGAGGGTCCTGAGACCACACTGTCCCAGAGAGGGTTTCACGCCCCCCGCTTAGCCACTGGAGTGACATCTGTCAGTGGAGCAGCTTCTAAAAGTTCCGATTTTGTGCTCCACTGCTCTATCACTTGCCAGTAGCGGCTAACGGAGGCCTCCTCCCCCCGCAGTCTGTCTTCCCGAATATCACCTTGGATTCACTTCTCTGCACGTCCTACCTTCCAGAAAGTGGTCGCTTTTCTGTTCAGAGAGTTGCTGTATCTTTTCTTCAATCTCCTGTTGAGTTTGTATGTGTTCAGAATGGTTTGATCCCTATCTAGCTGAATTCCTGGGACCAGACGAAATTTAGGTCTCCTATCCTCCACCATCTTGCTCCTCCTCCCTCTCATAATTTCTTATATATATTTTTATTTATTTTTATTTTTATATGTCCGTGTCCAGCAATTGCCTACAACCCTTTTCCTGGCTTTATCTGCCTCCTTCCAATCCATTTGTTACACAGAAGCCAAAAGATTCTTTCAAAGGGACAATCCCACTGTATTACTTCCTTCCTTAAAACTCTCCAATGACTTCAAATGCACTGGACACAAAACATAAATTTATTTTTATAGCTACCAGAGTCTTCATGATCTGGCTCCCACACACTTCCCTACTTCCTCCCCACTACATTCCCCTTCCACAATCATTAGGCTCTGGTCCCCAGTCTTACTGCTCCTCAATGAGCGATTTCACTTGCTGTTCTCTTGCCTAGAAAGGTCCTCTCCCTATTTTCTCATAGCTGACCTCCTTTCTGACCATTCAGGTTGTAAGTCAAATCTTACCCTCTCCAGGAAATAGGAACACCTACTTTACATTAGCAATCCTTACATAGTTGCAATCTCACTGTCTTTTATATAGTACTATCCAGGAGCTAAGTAGTTTAAGGGAAAAGTTCCCAGAATTTGAGAGCCAGAACTGTATAAATCATGCAGCCCAAATTTGTACTCAATGCAGAAGTCCTACCCCCTATAACATCCATGACAGCTATTCCTTGATCATTTCCAGTCCATTACCTAAGACAACACATTCTACAACTGAAAAGTTTGAATTATTACTCTTTCCAATCATGTGTTTAAATCTGCCTCTCTAAAACTTCCACCATACATTTGCCCTATAGACCAACACAAAATGAGTCTGTTCCTTTTCTCACATGATATTTCTTCAAACATAGAATCACATCAATTCTTCCTTTTTCTCCTTTGAGGCCAAGAGTTTTCATTGTCTTTCATTGTTTCCTTTATAAGTTGTTTCCCAAGTCCCTGATCATTCTGGTTATTTTCCTTTGTATATGTTTGAATTTATCAGTGGTAAACACAAACAAACAAATAGTAAATTCATCTGCTTCATGGAACATTACACTGACCTTCCCCTCATTTTGGCTCTGTGGCCAGACTAAGATGGAGTAAGTGTTTATCACAGTTGACTCATATTTAGAAGATATGGATTAAGATTTTGTCACTTTAGTGATGTTCCAAATCCTCTGCCAGATATTATTTGAGGATATGCAACAGCAAGAGGAGAATTATGCTGTTCAACTTCAGATTTCCTGGGCTTTTAATGTTTTCAGTATGGTTGGCTTAAAGGCAAGAATTTCCTCTTATTTGAATAGGTGGTATTTAAGAAACAAAACAAATGAACAAAGAAGAAAAGAGAAATATCAAAAAACAGACTCTCACCTATAGAGAACAAACTAATGGCTACCAGAAGGGAGGTGGGTGGCGGGATGGGTGAAATAGGTAAAGGGGATTAAGAGTACACTTATGATGAGCACTGAGTAATGTATAGAATTGTTGAATCACTATATTGTGTACCCGAAACTAATATAGCACTGTATGTTAACTACAGTGGAATTAAAAGAAAAAAAGAAGAAGAAATGGTTGTGCCTACCTGTAAACAAACAAACAAACATACATACAAAAAGAATTCCTTCTTATTTGACACTTTCCAGGTGGGTTAAAGGATTTACTTTAAAATTTAAACCTCAACGTGGTTTTCTGACCCTGTTTGATGGTTCTTTCTCAGCAAACCTGCTTATAATGTTCTGGCTCTCAGAAAAAGGTTTTCAGGAGCAAAGGGCAGTGAACCTGAGAGCAGCTTCTCAGATCTTTGTTTCTTTCCAGGCACAATCTCAGATGCTAACTCACAGGTTTCCTTAGTTCGGGTGCTAATTATTCTGCTTATCCTTTCTTTTCCTTCTAAATAATATCCGTACTTTAAAACAGAGTGAAATACAATGCTGCAAGCACCAGAATTGTAGTTCCAGATGGCCAAATGTATTTTCTGCCAAGACCTTGGGAATTTCCTTCTGCTCTTGTTCAAACAAGTACTGACTTTCTGACCTCCAAGACATGCACTGAGGTTCATGTTTTTCAATTCTCATCCCAAAGCAGTAGGTGATCTAAACTATCTAGGTCCTTCCTGCCTTACATTAAACCTGCTATTGGCAAGTAGAATGGAAAATAGTGTGAAACTAAGACTGAAACATTCCTGACTCAGCAATGTGCTGAGATTATCATAATTTATGCTCTAAGGCATAAACAACATTTAACATCCTCCAAGATTGGGCCCCTGTCCACCTTTCCAGTTTCTTTCCTCTTTTTTCTTCTCTCTCACATCAATCCTCTAGCTACACTGAAATGTTTGTGGCCCCAGTGAGCTAGAGACTAAACTTTGTACTGAAAAAAACAGGGGAGACCTAGAACTTAAAGACATGTGGGTGATGTATATAGAACCTAATGACACGTGTTTTCTGGGAATTTTTATTTTATTTATTTATTTATTTATTTATTTATTTATTTATTTATTTTTAAGATTTTTTTTTTTTTAAGTAATCCCTATACCCAACATGGGGCTCAAACTCACAACCCTGAGATCAAGAGTCACATGCTCTACCAAATCAGCCAGCCAGGCACCCCTTTCCAAGAATTTTTAATGGGAAGGTTAACAGTATTTCAAAAAAACAATGAGACTCAAGGACACAACATCTCACCTCCAGTACAACTGTACAAGGGTTGTGAGAGAAAAAAATTGCCTTCACTTGAACAGGTTGTGGGAGAAGTGGTGTCTACAAAGGTGATCTGGATTTTGTTAAGACAAGCTAATGAAGAGAGTAATGGGGAAAGAGGTTGTGTATCTAGGAGACTTTCCTGAGGCTTGGCTGTGAGGACAAAGACTGTGAGAAGAAGGGTTTAGGGGATCTGATTGGGAAATGATGTGTGATGGAGTACAACTAAGGAATATATGGAGCAGTGTGAGGTGAAGAGAGGTGGGATACCATGAGGGTAAGCTCAGTTCTGACCACAGTGCCTTCCTGCATTTAGTCCTCAGGCAGTTTAAAGTTGTGAGATAAAGAGGAATATTGAGCACAGAGCTTGGGGGCCTGGAGAGGGTCCCAATCCAAGTGTGCAGAGCTCTGTGGGCCTCCCTTTAATCCTGACATGGAGCAACTATAGAGGTTCAAAAGAAACTCTATGAGCTTTCTTTCAATTGAGTAGATGCTAACCAATCATTGGTTTTATTCATTTATCAATTATTTATGGGTGCCTACAATGTACAGCACAGTGTTCTAGACTCTAGGTAAACAAATATGGCCTCTGTTCTTCTGGAATTTATAGTTAGTGGAAGACAGACAGTTCCTAGGCCCAAAAGGAGAACTAGGAATTAAAACTGGAGATGCATACTAAGGTTTGTTTATTTTCTGAATTAACTTATGAGACTAATGGACGTGAGACTGAAATCATGAGGTTGATGCCCAAAAGCCACCCAAGAAATTACTCATTGCTTCATAATCATAATCTTTCTGTATATGTCATTTTCTTGCTGGTATGCTGTCCTTCTCTTGAGTTAACTTCAATCTGTAATTTACCATGTTCCACCATTTAAATATGAGAAAATGTTGCATGGAAGTAAATTTGGAAGAGATAGCAGGTATGAATAAATGGGAAAGACCCAAGCTCCACTTCATTTTTCTCGGTGGAGGTGGTGCAAAGTTGCCCATAATGGAATGCAGAAGTACCTTCAGCTGGAATGTGCCTTGAGCCCCTTTAGTCACACTGAAAAATATAAATCCAGGTATTTAAGACCATATGCTCAACTTCAGGTCTGTATATTCCCTCTATACTGTGTTGGGTCCCTATGACTCACCAGCAGAACATAACTGAAAGAATGCCAAACTCATACAGGAAGAATGCAACCCCTGGGAAGAGCGTGGCTGACAGGAGAGTACTTGCCAATGAGAAAATATCAGATTTTTTTATCCCATTCAGGATTTTTTTTTTAGGCAATGCAAGAGCTGAAGGAATGTTGCTGCATACCAATCTCCATCACAAGAGTGTGATGCCACTTCCAGTGAATTCATTGTCCCAAGAGATAGGAGCCTTATAACATTTCATGTTAAGGCCAGGAATGCCAGGAGTGATGCTTGGATAAGTTTTTAAAATTTCCCAGCCAACTTGCCAATTGAAAAATAGGGCAAATTGCAGTCTCAAGGGTGAGAAACTAAATGCATCAATGATGTCCCTTTCCCTGTTCAGCTTGGGGACTTTACTGTCAGTATTCCCTGGGAGTCTTCTGGCCTGGAGAAAATTATAAATAAATAAATACAGTTAACACCACCTCACAGCAAGATTAGAGACCTCTAACATAACTGTTTTGAGAAAAAGCTAAGAAGCCACCCAAAAGGTGAAAGGGGCAAGGCAGATTCTGTTCACCCAGAATTCTTCAAGTTTCTCTTTAGACCAGTCCATCTATCTATCTGTTTGTCCATTTAGTTATTTATTTAGCAACCACTGACTGAGCAGTTATTAGGTGTCTAACTGGGGTTCACAGGTCAATAAGATACAGTTCCTCTTCTTGAGGAGCTCATTCATATTGTAGTAACAGGCCACCAGACAACTACATAGGCAATTCCCATGCTATATGGCAGCTGTTATAATAGAATTACCACAGGTACTATGAGTATACATGATGGGGTGGGTGACCTCACTCAGTGTGGGTAATCAGTAAAAGAGTCTTTGAGGAGGTGATATACATGCTCAAATGCAAAAGGAGTAAAAGGCAAAGGAGAGAGGAAAAGGAAGAACGCTGGTAGAAAACAAGATGTGCTATTCATTCCTGTGTAAAATCCACAACTACTGGGCTTGTCACTCAGCTCAGGTTCCAGTGGGTTCTGCAGAAGCAAGGGACCTCTTGCAGCTCTAACATCCACTAAAACCCAAAGCAGTGAGGCTAGTGATCTACTGGAAGGTAGGGTGATATAAATGTTTTCAGAAGATAATCTGAAATGAAAGTTTAGTGATAAAAGCTGGAACCATATGGTAAAATTCTTCCCTTGAAAAGTGACATTTAGGCCAGGACCTAAAAGAAGAGTAAAATTAGTAAAAGAATAGACATGAACATTCCAAGTACAGCAAATACTGCATGTCAAGGCAAACAGCGTGTTATAGTACAGAACACAGGGGAAGAACTTGGCAAGAAGAAGCAAGAAATTAAGTGGGTGAAGACTAATAAAACTTACTAAGCTGGTTAAAATTTGTGAAATAATATTTTGAGTATCTTCAAAGGTGGCAAATCTTTGGCCTATGAAGGTAATACTGAAAGCAGCTAAAAGTCATTTGGAACCCAAACTGATCAACAAAGTGGGTGAATAGTCTAGAAGAGTCTTTTTTAATAAAAAACAAGGTTGAATTATGAAATAATAAGATAAACATTCTTTTATTATAAGCTGTCTCTGAAGACCATCTGGAAAAAAAAAAAGACTCCTAATATGCTCTCAGAAACATTATCTTTCTAAAATAAGTACATGACCTCCAAAAAGTGACTTCTTTAAAGTAATAGCACTCAATTAGATGCTTGTTACCTTAGCTGAATTCCTTTTTCTTTTCTTTTTTTTTATAAGAATTGGCTTAGTGATACTTGACCACCCAGGTGTTTTCCCTAACAGTCGATTAGATATTGATGAAGATGGCATGAAGATGGCATTAACATTGTAGAGCACACTCCAGATTCTGGAGCAATGAAATGATTAAGTCTTTGTGAAGGCTGTAACTGGGCCTTTCACTTTCTTCAGTTCTCAATCTAAGCAATGTCCTTATTTTTTCTAAGATTCCCCCTGAGTTTCTTACACAGAGGGAGTAGGGACAATGTTGATTTTGCATCATTAAGCCACAAAACCTTTCAGGAAGTTCTCTCTTGGTTTTACACAAGAGGTTTGACAAATAGCAAACTACAGCATAGATGTGATGGGCCATGCCATCTGAGGCTTCCCAGAAGATCTTTATTACACAGTAAGGGTGGGACAGGGAAAGCATTTTGATCAAGGAAATTTTAATCATAAATGAACTATAGTTGGCTATTTAATTGGAGCATGGATCAAGGTGTGGGGCTTAAAAGTCTTGGTTGAGTGCTCCAGGCTCTTTTCCTGATTTCAAAGAATCATGATTTGTTTTGTTTTGTTTTAAAAAAGGAAACAGAGAGGAAACATGATATCTGATCAACAAACATTTGAAGAGTTAATCTGTTAGAGACTTAACATATTTGTTGTTTGTTGATCTATAATGCAGAACTAAAGCCAATTAAGAAGAGTCAAGAAGAGGTAGATTTCAATTTAGTACATGGAAGAATTTTTGTAATAATTAAAATTGCTTGAAAAAGAGATTGCTTTATTAGGTAACAGACCCCAAGCCCCACCCCCACAATCCTCCCCATTACTGGAAGCATTTCAGCAGAGCTGGGCTAGATATACAGGAAGGCTTTCTACTTTGGGCAGGGCAGGGGAGTGCTGGTTTAGCACAGATTCTGAAATCAGGGGAGCACTCTAGCAATACAGACCTATTGAATTAGGATCTAGGGTACGACTAGGGGAGCCTAGTAATCTGGGCTTTTAACAAAGCTGTCCAAGTGATCTGACTGATGTGCAGCTACCCAGGCACCTGAAGTATGTGAACCTCTGGTCTAAAGAAGTTTATTTTCTGACCACTTGGTGAATTCTCATCATCTCTTGCCCTTTCCCACAAAACCTTTCTTCTCTATGTGTTAGGGTCAATGATAAAAATCCATCATTTTACCATTCTGGTTGGGAATTACTGACTTAGATGACATTTGAGAGTATCTTCTTATGCTAAGATTTTATGATTTAAGATTAATTTAGCTCTCACTTGTACCACTGAGATAAAAAAACAACAACAACAACAACAACACAGACTTGGACTGAAGGCACTTGAATTGACTGGGAAGCAGTTTCCTGACCTGGACAATGTTGGACTCTGAAATAGACGGTAGGACATCTCTTCCTCAGGTCTTGGCAAACAGGATACAATTGGGGAAGAATTCAGGAAGGGCTACTGTGAAATGAGGGAATGTCTGAAAATAAAAACACCCTGGAAGTCTTTTCCATTCCTATGATTCTATTTTTAAACCTGACTAACATAAGAACAGCATTATTTAGACTAAAACCTGATTCTCACTTCCTGATGGAACTACAGAAATAGATGGTCCCCAAGTGGGGAATAAACACATGTCTGGAGAAGAGCCAAGTTTGCACTCAGAGCTCTCCTTCTCCACTTCTTAATACCTCAATTTTTGTTTCACTATAATAAACCATGTCTTCTCATTTCTTGGTAAACCCAGCATGACATAAAGGAAGCCCTTTCCTATCATAAAATCACTTTCATGGGGAGGGATGGTAAACTATTTGCTTAGGAAGCCTTGTTCTTTAGAAACCAAACCCCAGTGAGAAGGGAAATTGCTTCTCTAAAACGGGCAAGTAAGAGGAAAGCTCCACTATTCAAATAAACCCATCTCCCCAGCCCAACTCCTCACTAATCCACATTTTTCACAGCTTAGTTATATTTTCTGCTCTGCAGCAGAAAACCTCAACTGATGAAACATTGGTAGAAAAATTCTTTTCTTTTTTCCTGTTTCTGCTTAGATATGATAGGATCTAAAATAATCCAAGCTGGCTCTCTTCTACAACTTTTATCTTCGATTATGAATTCCTGAAAATAAGTCAGTTAATTAAATGCCCAAGGGTTCAAATGATCTCACAAACTACATCTTTCATTTAAAATTCAGAGGACTCCAGTAGGAATTTCCAAATAGTCTGTGTATAAATGTAAGGACAATTCTATATTAATTTGCATAAAAGTAACACTGATTTGCAAGAGATCCATCAATGAGTCGGAAAAATAACACTGAACAGGATTCTATATTTGAAAGCTATATCTTTGCCTCCATGGGCAGTTTATAGAAGCAATGCTTTTATGTGATCAGGATAATTTCTATACAAATAACCTATCAAGACATCAGTGAAAACTTTTTAGTGTTCCCAGGAAGGAAGGAGCATGAGTAGGTGTTGGTATGAAATTCCTCCTTCCTCTGAGCAGATTTCTTTTTCTCTGATGACTCCCACTTATGAGTTGGAAATTTACCTCTGTTTCATCATTAAGCCCTGAGACGTGTGGCTGTGATAGCGGTGGTATAATTTTAAAGTGTTAACAGGCTTTATTTGCTAGAATTATGGCAGAAACTACATCTCTTAAAAAACTCAGTCTTTTCCAAAGGTGGTAGCAAACAGGCTTTTGGGAGAAGGCAGCAGAGGGGCTGCTGGGTCAGGCTGGTGAGGAGGAACCAAGTGGAAAATAGCCCTGCCCTGAAGACACTGGAGAGAATGGGCTTTGGGGAGAGGGACTGACCTTTAATAACCACCATGAGTGATTTGGGGGGACAGAAAGAGATGACCAAAGAAGATTTTCAGGAGTTTGCTGTAAGGTGTCCTGCATAGAGCTCTCTGCTCCTGCCTCTTAGACCTCAGTAAAGATGAGGTTTTCATTGTTGGGGCACCAGGAGAGAATTCTTTGTAAGTGACCCCTATAGTGATGGTCTGGTAAAAGCTGGTCTGCTTTTACACTGATTAAATAATCATTCAAAACAAGTTTATTTTTGGGGTAAGCTCAAGGAAGGTAAACATGTATTTGAAATGCTTTTGCTTAGCTGTTGAGTCTTAGTGATAGGGGAGTCAAATCTGAGCCAGATGTTCTGTAGAATTCTAGTGAGATATTTTAAACTTGCAAGCTTATAAATGTCACATCTTTCATACTGTGCCTTTTAATTTTTAATTTTATTGCTAGTTTAAAAAGATATATACACACACATAGTTTTGTTTGTTTGCTTGTTTCTCATTTAGACAAAGGAAGAGGGAGAGATAATTGGAATCCGTGGCCAACACTCTGGACTGTTTTTGAAAAACCCAAAGTAAGAGTAGTGGTAATCATCTACCTGATTTACTTCCTCATGATTTAACCTAAAATATATTTTAAATGAAAGGGGACAAGATGGTTTACACAAGAAATCTATGAATATACTCTATTATAGTCATAGTCAAGAAGGGCAATAATTAAATCAACTATGTGGTGATAAAATTCAAAATAAAAATTGATAGATTTGTTCCTTGTTGTGAAAAAAAGTTTTATGGCTCAAATCAAAACTCACTGTCATGGTGAGGCACCAAAAAGCGTCCCCTTATAATCAGACACTGAATTAAAATAACTGTTACCAACATCATTTCTCAAGATTATTCTAGAATTACTAATTCATGTGATTAGGCAAGAGAAAGAAAATCAAAAGCATAAAAGATGAGGTAAATTACATTTTTTTCAGATAATAGATAGATATGTATACCTAGGTATGAAAGCCTTAAGGTCAATTAAAAAACTATTACTAACAACAAGATGAATCAGCATAATGACTAGCTAAAAATTAATTCAACGATCAGTAGGTCTCTAATATAAAGGTAGGTGACAAAATATAGTGGGGAAAAGATACCATCTATGATTTAAAAAAAATACCTAAAAACAAACAATAAAAAATATGCAGAACTATCTAACATAGAGAAGAATACCAGTTACACAGGAGGCCCTCAATAAATATGTAGGACAAAGGCTAAACATGTCGGACAAAAGCATAAAAGAATGCAATGTAAGCCAGAATGATGAAAACTACTTGGCTCTGCTAGAGAGAGAAATCCATGGACTCGTAAGGAGAATCTAGAGACAAACCCAAATCTACATGGGAAATTAACATAAAATAAAGGTGGTGCTTGAATCAGTAAAGAAAGATGGATTATGTGATAAATGATGCTCAGATAATTAGCTAGCCATTTAGAGAAACAAGAAAAGCAAATGAAACTAGATTACTACCTCACCCTTTATATTAAAATAGATTCCCGATGCAGAAGAAAATAAAAAGTTAATTTTATCATATGGGCAGGCCTTCCTTTCTAAACAAAATCCAATCCAAAAACCTAAAGAAAAAAACTAAAAAGTTTACATTAAAATTAAGATGTTTAAAAATTCAACAACATCAAGAAACAAATAAGTCACCATAAACTAAGTAAAGGGATGATAAAACTTGGAAGATAAATTGCATTAATTTATAACAGAAACCGAGGGAAGGAGGCAGTCAGGGAAGCAAGAAAAACAGCAGAAACAGTGTCAAGAAAATGAATTAAATGATTGAGTATAAGATATTAAGGGCAAGAGAGGAGAAACAAAAGTGTGCCTTGGGAAACAAGTGGAAAGCATTAGTCATTAACTGGTTCACTTTTGTTTTGATGGAGGCTCAGAAGCATATTTTCTCCTTCCTAGCATAACAAATGGTGATCCTGGTCTTTGGATGATGCAGCTGAGTAGGTACACATCCAGATAAGAATTGACAATATGTGGCCTCCATTATGCAAATGATTTGGCTAGACTTCACACCAATGTACTAAAAATAGCAATAGGTGTACTTTATGAACACTGTCAGTGGCAGCAGGCTTCTCCAAGCATAGCTCAGAGGCCAGGCTGATGATAACCTGGGGTGACAGCAGATGCAGGACTCAGTCTCAGAGGAATAGGCATGCTTCTTGGTGTTTTCCAATGGAAACTACTGCTGCACTCCCACCAGCTGGTCAGCTCATTACCCTTTGCACAGATGTAGGTGGAATATCCTGGAGCCACATTATAAAACAGGCAGCTTTGGAATAAACATTCCCTCTGGTACTGAATAAGAACTTAGTCACCTAGGAAAATATGAAATGAGTGGGGAACTGTTTCTGTCCTTTCCCTCTTAAATAAAGTTTTTCAACATAAGGATGAGTAAAACAAGGACTAAGATTGATGAGAGGGAGTTTCCATGGAAGTGCAGGATGGGAGATGCTGCATTTGAGGTTTTAGCATAAACCATGCAACCTTGCTTGTATCTCTGGCAAATGCACTCAGTTGTGGATGTTTTGAATATTTCTCTAGGCTCCTGGGGCAGAGGCCATGGTTAGTTACTACCTACAACTTCAAAGGGCCAGAGGGACACATGCTCATTTTTATCTCACACTTTTCCTTTTCTTTGAATGTGTACACAGACATTTGGACCTATTCTGGATGAAAATAGTCAAGTCTGGGCTCCTGAGTCTTCACCATTCCAACACCACTAGATCAAGTCAGAACAAATTTGTTTTTATGAGGAACCACTCTTGGCCTCAATTAAAATTAAATTAAGTTAAAATGAAGATTTAGCTTCAAGACTTTTGTTGTCAATGAAACCTCTTTCTTGGTACCACTAGTAATAAAATCCATGAAATTCACATTCCAACTGAGGTGATGAAGCAAGAATATCAGTGCCCTTTTCTATTTGCCATACCCTCTCACCCCTGCACTGGCACCCCCACCATTTCCCAGCTCTACATACACTTTTGAAATCTAGATTTGAGATGAAAGCCATAATCTTGTAGCAATCAATTCCCACCAGATGAAAGCCAGAAGAAAAACTCCATAGGAAAATCCTGGAAATCTGCTGAGCCACAACAGACACATTTTTCTAAGTACCAAAGGAAAATGACTATGGCAAAAAACAAAAACAAAACAAAACAAAACAAAAAAACAAACAACAACAAAAAAACAGTTAAGAAATCTGAAGACTTATTAAGGGCAAGCAATTTACCTAGTTCCTTATCCTTCCATCAAAAGGTATGGCCAACTTCTTCCAGAAATTTTTCCAGTGCAAATCAAGGGAAAAAAAAATTGGAGGCAGGTTCTCAGCAAGTTTTCAGACACACACATGAGAGCAGGATGTATGATGAATACATGGTAAGGAAGCAATAGTTTCCAAAGTGATTACTAGGCTTTGCAGGCAGAAAAGGAAATGACAATTTCTGAATGCAGGTATCAAAAAAATAAACATTGGCCTTGGCAGATATTAAGTCATCCTAAGGCAGAAGACAGAGTCAACAATGCTTTTTCCACATGGGTGGGCACTGGTGGCGTGGGGCTCTGAGATCAGCAGGGATTTCAGAGCTAAGACAGGGTGAACTCAGCACACTTGGTGGGCATAATGTTCACGCATCTCATTTGAACCATACAGCTACAGCTAGCTTGCTCACCAGAGCCTTGAGGATTCAAGAGTGTGCAACTATGTAAAAGTGTTTTTCCATTGCCATGGTGTCTAGTTCATGTAAATGGAGATGCCATCGCACAGAATGCCCTGGTGATTCACTCATTGCTGAATTTGCCACCCTCCATCACTATCTACCAATCTATATGTCTTGACCTGTTTTAACATGTCAAAAATAGTCCCCTGTAAAAATGTCATTCATGAAAACAGTCCTTTACCTAGTTTTAGCATTTCCTTTACTTCCGGTTTATGTCTTAATCAATGTAAATTTATAAAACACAATTTATTTGATGGTAATTAAGATACCTGAGCTAAGACAAATATTACCAAGGTTTTAGATTCCTTTGTTTGCAACTGTCCCATCCCCTCCCAACACTTCTTCTCTAATTAGCTACCTTTCCAGAAAGCTATCGCCTACCTGTACCCCGACACTTAATATTTTCCTGCAAGATTCCTCTAAGGTCTCTATTTCTTAGGCTTTGGGACTATTTTGTATTATTGTTCAAATACCATAATTATGTCTGTGTGCTTTTCTCCTTGCCAAATATAAAATTCTAAAGGGCTAATCCAATAAATCAGGCACAGGCCCATTAAATACTCCTGAATTTTTCAACCTCTCTTTCTCAAGACCCAGTCAAACAGTGTTTCCTCATAGGCCATTCAAATTGCTTGATAGCTTCATAGGTATTTAATGAGGCAGACAGGGTGAGGCAAGAGGCCATTTAGTAGGGCCATTTAATTTAGTTCATTGTTTTTGAAGCTGGCTCTTTTCTGGTTTTTCTTTTTTTTTTATATTTCTCACCAGTGGGGATCATCTGCCAGGCACCTCCAGCTTATCTTTGATGAACAGCGTTGGAATCAGTAATGTTCCAGGATGGATAAGTAGACTTACATGTCTTTTGTGAATAATGGTAGTTGGATCCAAAATTATACAGTACACAATTGAGCACAGAAATAGTCATTTATCTTGATAGAGATGAGGTTTCAGGTTTAGGCTCTATAGCAGATACTGCTGTAATCTTCCCAGATCCCCTCTAATCTTTTCTCATGTTTCTATATACCCTCACCAGCTTCTATGTGCTTTTTCTTCTAGTGCCCTCAAATGAGACCCCCCCCCCACCCCCCAACACTCTCCTAGCTACTAGAGCTGTTTTTCCTACAAGGGTAGGATGCCAAAGAAGTCTTGGAAAGATTACTCTGCCCATGTTAGCCAATGACTAACCAGTGCAGAAACATGAAAGTCCAGCTCTCTTATGTAATTCATTCCCTGGAGTTTCCTTTGGGATCATACTGAAGCTATTCTCTAGGTCACTTTGTCTGAAATTTAACCTTTCTTGACTCCCTCACCTCTCTCTATCCTATCTTCCCCAGTCTCTTACTGAGATCTGAGAATTCCGATCTAAGATAGGTTTTAACATGACTAGAAGTAAGGGTAACCAGAAATGGAGAAGTTAAGTGCAGACACCCATGCAAGAAAACAAACATTAAAAAAGGATATCGATGATAGTTTGCTGTAAGCAAAGCTATATGGGGTTTAAAAGGTTAAAATGGTATTTAAGCTATACTGAATTTAGCAGTGAGTAGGTCACCCAATACACATGAAATGTGGTTTTCATAGATTAGAACAAATCCATACTGGAATATGGAGAGATCTGTAGAAAATTAGTCATTAGAAATTCATAGTTTACAATCAGGAAAACAGATTAATTTCTGGGGGAAAGTATTCTATTCCCATACTTGTTCTTATATTTTAGTCACAAATATGCATTAAATATCTACAGTACATACAAAGCACTCTGCTAGGCACTTGGAAATGTTTGCAGTTAGTAAAACAGATAGAGCTTAGAGTTTAGTGAAGGAGACACACCAAAAACCAATCAAATGACCAAAAATGGGTAAATACTGCTTGCAGTAAGTGCCTTGAATGATGTTGGCAAAGATTTATGAGAGCACATAACGAGAATCCAGACTTAGGCTGAGGGGTCATGGGTTGGCATACTCAAGGCAGGAGTGTGTAAGCTGAATCTGTAGTATCAGAAAAGTTAATTGGGCAATGGAGGTGAAAGAACATTCTACAACAACAGATCAGCATATGCAAAGCCCTTGAGGCAGTAGGAAAACATTCTCCAATTTAAGAGAGATAACTAGTTTTTACCAGCTATTAAGAAAATCTCTCAAAAAGACTAAACTTTTGTTGTTCTTTTTTTTTTAAGATTTATTTATATATTTTAGAGAGAGAGCAAGCACGCAAGAGAGTGGGGGGAGGGGCAGAGGGAGAGAGAATCTTCAAGCAGACTCCCTGCTGAGGGTGGAGCCTGACACAGGGTTTGATCCCAAGACCCTAAGTTCATGACTTGAGTTGAAACCAAGAGTCTGATGCTCAACCAATTGAGCTACTCAGGTGCCCCCTATCTTTAAGAATTCCAAATTCTTTGACTCAAAACTTCCCTAAAATACACAACAATCAACAATCTATCATCTGGAGTAATTCAGACATTAGGTTTGTGCAGGTCAGCCATTTAGATAAATAACCTTGAGCATTTATCTTTTAATTACAACTCAAACTATTTTTGCATTATTTAGAAACACTGTGATTAGAAATTCCTTTGAATGGAGCAGAAGTCCACCTCCTCTTGATCTCAGGGATGCTCTGAAATACTAGGTTGGTCTCTCAGCTCTGAAAACTTAAGGACTGGAAGAGCATCACCGTTAGTGTGGATCGCAGTGAAGATATGGGGGAAAAAACCTACTTCCAGTTCATGAAGATTGAGTAACACTTTACTGTCTCACTTGTTATGTGCTCAACATTTGAGAAAGAAAAGGAATAATTATGCTTTAAGATAAGGATATATAGCCAGTAGTCCATTTGGAAAGACTAAAAGTGGAGTAACATTTTAAAAGAAGAAAACCCAGACTACCAATGCTGAATGGAGACATGCTACTGGACTGGGTAAAAACTTCTAAAGAGCAGTGATGGAATTCCCATGGGTTAAGAGTTATGACTTGACTAGCCTAAAAATTAATGGTAAATTTCCCTCCAGATTTTTCTCCATCAGAAGACTCACTTGTTGTGACTAAACTTCTTACTCCCCATTTCAGTTTTAATAAATAAATTTTCCCTAACTGAAGATTAAGGTATACAAATGAAAAGGATTGGGAAAGGAAGGTAATGATCCTCAAGGATTCTTTTTTTTTTTAAAGGTTTTATTTATTCATTTGAGACACAGAGATACAGAGAGAGAGCAAGCATGAGCAGGGGGAGAGGCAGAGGGAGAGGGAGAAGCAGCCTCCCTGGTTAGCAGGGAGCCCGACGTGGGGCTCAATCCCAGGACCCTGGGATCATGACGCTTAACCATCTGAGCCACCAGACGCCCCAAATCCTCAAAGATTCTTAATGAAACCCACAAAAATAAACTTAAAGTACTTCATGAAAGGAAACAGTATGTTCATTTCACAATGGCCATGAAAGAATGCATTCCTTTCTAATTAGACAGTTATATACTTTGACCTACCCTTAACTCTTACTTCTTAGGAATACATGAAGAAATCTTCAGAAGTTTAATTAAAAGTCTTAAACACTCACTAAAACAATCATATCAGCCCATAAAAATATTACTTCATTATATATTCTCTGGCTCAAGCTACTTACTACCAGCCTCATGTCACAGTTGGGTCAAAAGGTAATTGCCACCCTCTCCCAGTGAGAACATATTATAAACATATATGATATTACACATGCTTGTACCACATAGTGCATTTACAAAACTATAAATCAACTTTTCAATTCTATTCCAAATATTGCTGTACCAACCAGCAATTTTTAATTTGGGCTAACTTCATTTAGGTTCTGAGCTAGTGAAGTTGTGTTAACTTCAAAACTCAGATATTGTCATATGATCCTCAGAAGACTTGAGTATCTTTAAAAGTATCTTTAGACATTTTTGTCTTCAATGAATCCCATGAAATTTTTAGATATCTAGTTATTTTCTATGGTAGCTACTATCTCATTGGTAATGAAATATAATTCATAAAAAAAAAAAACCTGCTGCATTATCTAATAAAAACCAAGCTTGTACAATTAGAAAATGACCTGGTATTTGCACTGGTTCAGTCTGCTGAATAATTAGGAGAATCATACAAAACATTAAATCGTGAAAAAGCTTTGTGTTACATACTGCTATTGCCACATTTGGTTTTACAAAAATTCTACAGCTGCTCTTCATTGACACATTCAAACACTCAATGACTAACAATGTCACTGGTAGACATAAATTAATAACAGTTTTAGTCACTGAATCTTAAAACTGGCTAATGTACATTCTGAAACCCATTTGAAACAAGAGAAGTTTATTTAATTTTACCACAGGGATAGTATTTTCAAGTCTTTGGTAAGGTCAATGCTGCACCTTGTTTTCGTCATGACATTTAATCTTAATAGAAGAGAAACTAAATGACCTGATTTTGAGCTCAACATCCTGGTAGCAGATTATGGTTTGCCCAGAAATTATTTTTTTCCTAGGCTGAAGAATGTCAAACATATATTTTAGAGAAGGCATCAGTTATCTACATTATAATCCTACAAAACCAGTTCAAAATTTCAAAGCATTGTGAAAATACTTATTTGTATTTTAAAAGTCATTTGAAATAACTTTCACTAATTTGAGATATCCATACCTTATAATACACACATACAGACACATGCACACACACACGTGGATGAACAAAACCAAGTTGACATAGTCAGTCCCAGACCTAGAAGTTAATTCTCATTGAAAATAAAACCCTCTTTTCAAGAGGGCATGTACTGCATGGAGCACTGGGTGTTATATGCAAACAATGAATCATGGAACACTACATCAAAAACTAATGATGTAATGTATGGTGATTAACATAACATAATTAAAAAACCCCTCTTTTTACTATGTTCTTTGCCCCAATTTTATTGTGATCTAAGGTAAAGCAATAGTGTAGAATACTGTTACATGATTCAACAGAAAATTCAAAGTCAAAAGCACTGAATTTTATTCTGATTCCATAATTAATTCATTTATTGTTAAACATTCAGAGTTTTGGGGTTTTAGGATTTTTTTTTTACATTGGAAGTAAACTTTTAGAAAAATTCACACCACTATAACTTCAGTGCTTTGCTTTATCTATGCAGACTATATACCAAAGTAAAAAGTTCAGAATCACAACCGTCAACTCTAAGTCATTGACACTAATAGTAAATGAATATGTATAATTAGCATCTACTTAAAATCCTAAGTCCTTTGCTTTATTACACCCTCCTCTCAACAATGAGTTTCAATCAGAACATCTAATAAGTAGCAAAATTGACTAAGTTTCATCTCTTCTATTCATTTTGCACTTTACTTTCTAGGGTTTTCATGATCAAGGATACAATTCTAAAAGTGTCCAAACCAGGAAGAGAAAAGCAAAGATTCTAAAAGCTTTTCAACAGAAACAATTCAAAAGAGTTAGCTCTTGATTATCTACATTGTGGTGTGCATTGTTCTCTTGCATTTCTTTCCTTTTTTAAGTGACTGGGAAAATTCTGATGGAAGAGAAGACTGATAAATAGTCACAATAAGAATCAAAGATGATTTCAGACTTTTACTTACTCATATTAAAGCATCCTTGTTTTACAACTTGCAGACATTAAAGTGTCAATGGATCCTCCACTAATTCCAGAGGTCTAAAAAAATATTCTGAAAGGTAATAATTCTAATAAAAGCAAGTGTGACCTGTACATTAGTAACTCATTTACAAGTGGAAGGGAATAACTCTTCTTGTTTATTTAAAAATTCCTTCAAATACATAGTAACTGAGCATCATTTAGGTCATGTTGTGGAAAAGTGTAAGTTGGGAGTAGGAGTAGAGAGATCTAAGGTGAAGAGAGGCAGGACTCAGAGGTCACCTACAAATCTGTGAAAGATCCAGGGATGCCTTGATGAGAATGGTCCAAAGGGTAAGTAGAGAGCCACATCAAGTAGAAAGATGTTCTAGAGGTAAAATTGAGAGGACCTGACCAACTTATTTCATGGGGTGAAGGAAGAGGCGGAGTTAGATGATTCCAGAGTTTCCAACTCAACTAATAGAGGAAATAAGGGGATTAGTAACAGGGAAAGACAATGCAAGAAGAACAGGACATTTTAGGTTTCATTGGGGTGGTGTGATGCAGAGAAAAAGAGATAATAAATTCTAAATTAGACCTGAAGTATATCTGCAGGAGGAAGACAATGGAAGAGACTTCTAAGAAGCAGTTAAAAGAAATGTGAATCTCTAGTTCAAAAGAAGTCCAGGGTAAGGTTAAGACATGTTTTAGGGCATACTGGTTAGAGCTGAAGAGATAATTGTTGGAAAGACTCTGAGCAAGAGTGAAGGGCAAGAAGAGAACAGAATCTGGAATTCTGATAAACAACAATGAAGAGATAGAAGAAGAGATCAAAAGAGTAGGAAGAGAATAAGAAGAAACAGAATCTATCTTGAAATTGAAGGAGGACAGACTTTCAAGAAAGAAGAAGTGGTCAGTAATGTTAAATACCACAGCAAGATTCAAAGAATGAGGACAGCAGAGAAGCCACTGGATTTGGGAAATAGGATTTTTTTCACTAGTGACCTTTGAGAAGGTCAGATCAGAAGGAGCAGAAGTCAAATTTTAGTGAATAATAATGTATGGAATGTAAAAAGGTAGAGATGGCAAATAAGTCCTATATAATAAATTGGGTAGGAAAGAAAATAAAATGTGGTAAAGTGAAGGAGAAAGTTGGGTGGTGTAGGGTTTTTTAGAAAGGGGAGATAACAAAAATGTCTGTAGGTTGAGTGTTTGAAACTTATGCAGAGAGAGAGAAAGAGAGAAAGAAGTGGAGATGCAAAGAAGCTGATTGATGAGACAAAACCCCTGAGGATGGGAGAGGAAATGGGACCAAAAATATAAGTGGAAGAATTAACCTAGCAATTCAGAAGTATTTCCTCCACTTCAATAAGAGGAAAATGTGGGTGAAAAAATAGGTATGATATAAGAACATTTTTACTTGATAGTGTTTCTTTTCTCGATGAAGCAGGAACCTGGGTCATTAGCTAAGGCTCTGAGCAGAGTGAAGAAGTTTAGTGTATTTTCTGTGGGGTGCAGGGACAGAAGCTACTGGGCACAAAAAAAGGAACCATTGAGCAAGGTCGACTGAGATTAGAGATGATATATCTGTAATGAAATGAATCATGTACTTTTTCTTCAGGAGGTTACAGCAAACCTAAATCAGAACCAGAATAATCACAACATTAAGTCACAAACTGGATGTTTGCACTTAGCAGCATAATGGGGAGATGATAAAAGCTATGGGATGTGGAAATGATGTACTTGGGAGGAAAGTGAAAGCAGTAAGGGACATGGGGAAATTAATGTAATAAGTCAGATCAAGGGAGCTAGAATTCAAATTTATTTCAATGATGAGTTTTACTGAGCATAAGGGAAAGAAATATAGAAGGATAAGAGGTTGTGGTCAAAAGGAAAATTTCATAATTTAAGAATTCAAAGGTCACACTCTTCCAGGTGCTGACCCAGTCCAAGGCATATCCATATAAGTGTGTTGCTGAGTAGAAAGGAAGGGATAATTGGAGAAGAAAGATAAAGTAACTATGAGGATGTTAGATAAACCATCAGGATAAAGAATAAAATGGGATGTTGAAGACCAACTGTGGGCCAGTTATTAAATTCTGTGTCAGTTCTAGGGAGTAACCTTCTGTTGGACAAATGACTACAAAGAGAGTGACAAAAGGGGGGAAAATGCAATTGCAATTATTAATATGTTACTTAAAATCAAACAGGGTATGAAAGTGCTGCAGCATGGATCCGGTGAGAAAGAGTGGAGTAGAGTTAGATGGCATGACTTTTGGTAGAACAGAGGCTCTTGAGCCAAGGGCACAATCAGGAAGAATTTGTAGGTAAGCAATAAAGCAGACCCAACCTCCCAGGCCCAAGAGAAGGGACTACGAGAGAATCAGTGTTTCTACCTAAGGAGGTTTCAAAGGAAGTGGTGTCACTCAGGAAAGAAGGAATAAAGAATCCAGATAAAAGGTGGGAAAGAGGGAAATTTAAGTGTAGGTGTTATTGAAGGGATAAAAACAGACTTATCGAGAGCTTGGTGCCTGCACATAAAATGAAAACATAATACAAAAAGAGCCTTCCCACATAATTTAAGCAGAGGACTAGAAGATAAAAAAATACATTGCTTCTTAAAATTATGTCATCTTCAAAGCCTAGAGCATTATAAGTACTCCAAAAGTATTTCATAAATGAATGAATAAGTAATTGAAATATTCTGTTCATCCATAATGAATAAGAGGCTTGGGGTCATTTGCCTACTACTGGTTTGTACTGAGTCAACTGCACCCTCTTGTTCTATTGCCCTTGACTCAAAGCCTGAGTTTAAGGATACAGCCTATGACTATAGATGTAAATAAAGTTAGTTAGATATAAGGGGCTTGCGTACATTGCTCAGACCTTTTCTTGAGCCAACCTAGCTTTATAAAAATAGACATAAGTGTTTATTTCTAAAATTCCATGGTTTGGGGGGTGCCGGGGTGGCTCAGTCAGTTAAGCATCTGCCTTCAGCTCTGGTCATGATCTTGGGGTCCTGGGATTTAGCTCTGCATCAGGCTCCCTGCTCAGTGGGGAGCCTGCTTCTCCCCCTACTTCTGCCCCTCCTCCCAGCTCATGCTCTCCCTCTCTCAAATAAATAAATAAAATCTTTAAAAAATAAAATGAAATAAAATTCCATGGTTTTTGAAATATGTTCTAGAAGAGGTAAAACCATTGGAGGTAATTTAGGAACAAACCATCATAAAAGCCAAGATAAGACTAAGGAGATATAATTTCATGCTCCATGCTCTACTATCTAGTTTCAACAGAGCATATTGCTTTTATCTATTTTATATTTGGTATTTCTACATTAAGATTTACTCTTTCTTTTCTTTTTTTCTTTTCTTCTCTCTTTCATTTGAAGGTTGTGTTGTGGAGGAATATTATTTCTCTGGAAAGTACACAGATTTTCAAATCTAACTAATAGTCCAAGGCTCACCAAGGGCCTAGTGCCTGTAAACTCCCTGATTTGAAGGAGTACTCTGGCAGTATGGTAAGGTGGAGGTAGACCTGTCCTTACAGAGCATGCAGCCCAGATTCAAATCAGATCAGTGCCTGATAGTAGATTTCAGTGGATCCAGGTTGCAAGTTCTACAGGGTCTGAAAGAAGCAAATTTCTCTGGAGAATGATGACATTAATCCTAGGTCTCAAATACTGTTTCAAACACTGAAATTTTTCAAATACGAAATCTAGTAGATAATAATCATACACATAGGGAGGCAAGGTAACACAGGTGAGAACCAGCAGAAACAACAGATAGGTAAAAAGACCTACAAGAGCGCCAAATACTATGGTTATCAGGCACAACTTTAGAATAATTCTACTTGGGGCGCCTGGGTGGCTCAGTTGGTTAAACAACTGCCTTCAGCTTAGGTCATGATCCCGGAGTCCAGGGGTCGAGTCCCGCATCAGGCTCCTTGCTCGGCAGGGAGTCTGCTTCTTCCTCTGACCCTACCCCCTCTTGTGCTCTCTCTCTCTCTCCCTCAAATAAATAAAATAAAAATCTCTTTAAAAAAAAAGAATAATTCTACTTGTTATTTTCAAGGAGATAAAAGATAATACGGAGATTTCAGCAGGGACTGGGAATTGCCTTTTTTAAAGTAGCAAATTTGAAAAGAGCTATATAAAATCCTAGAACACTGAGGACAACCAGAAAACTGGACTCACTCTCCTCCCTCAAAAAGTAAATCTCCTTCATGGTATCAGAGAGCTAACAAGGCAGTAAAGAATTATGGGGAAAGAGATGTATAGATGGACACTTGATTTACGCCAAGTGTGGGAAAATATACTATTTTCAATAAATACTGTTGGAGCAACTAAATATCTATATGAAAAATGTGAAAATTGACCCTACCTCACACTGTACAGAAAAAAAAATCAATTCCATATATATTCATGACTTTGGGGTAAAGAAAAATTATTAATGAGGTGACTAAAAGCACTAATCATAAAGAAAAAGAATACTAGCAGCAAACAACATGGAGAGAAGGAAAAGTTGAAGATGAAGAGAAAAATTGGTGGTATAAGTTCCCTGAAGAGTCAGCAATATAATAGGATGAAGAACAAAGGTGGAGATGCTGCCTACACATATTTTATTCACTTGTATTTGCTTGACTACTACACCAAGTGTTCATTACCCTCATAAGTATTTTAAGTAGAAAAAAATGATAAATTTAAAAGTTTATGATGAGTACATTCCCATTACCAAAAGTTTTATTTTATGGAAACCTTAATCATTAGCATTCAAATGAATAAAAATAGAAAGAAAAGACCCAAATAAGGCAATTTTGTCAATATCATAGCATTATTAAAGGAAACCAGACCAAGAAATAACTTCACTGAATGATCCACAAAATTGTTTTGCAGTTTCACAGCTCACAGATTGTTTTTCAGTGGATATATCTAGACTTCTAATGCTGAGTTTCACTTTCAAATGTCAAAGGCACCCTTCAGGAAATACACATGCTCAGCCCATTACCTTTGCTTATAAAAAAAATCTACTGCCTTTTCAGTTAACACTGACAGATGAAAGGACATTCTCTGATCTTTTGGCCAAGAACCAGTCATATAAAACCTCCCATGGGCTCTAGTTTAGTAATATGAAATGTACAGTACTAGTCACAAGTTTTTTATGACTCAGAATTTGCAAAGAATTTGACCAGGTGTCCTTTCCTAATTTTGGTGTTATTGAGCCTGGGGAAACTAATAGCATAATGATCTATAAAAACGCCTCAGACCTCTGTCTCTGTTTCTTTCTCTAAAGTGAGTATCTTTGCACTTCTGCCTCCACCAAGGGAATCTGGGATAAAAATCATATGATCGTGTTTATGATACACCCAGTTCTGTTCTGCAGCTTGTACAGACCCTAATTTGTTCACTAAAGTGCTTTATTATGACTTACCTTACTACTTTCCTCCAGGGAGCAATGCACTGACTATAGTATCAAAAGCTTTTGTACTAAAGCATGTAAGAGGGTCACCCTTGGCATTGTCTGTCATGTTGAAGAACTTCCCTTTCTACCACATCAACACCCATATCTCAGGCCCTCTCTGCCCAGCAGCCAAGTAATCATATACTATGATACTCTACATGCTACCCTAAAACACAGGGACATCCAAAGGCACAGTACACCAGAAAAGAGAGTGAGGACTCCCATCCACCAGTCAGTCATCACCCTCAAGGTCTTTACTTCTAGATTTCACTGTCATTTTGGAAATCATGCACCTGAAAGTCACTTGATCTTGTATCAACTTCTGGTAAAATGAGTGACAGCCCTGTATAGATTTTATGACTAAAATTTCTCCATCTGCATGAATCATTCTAAAACAATTTGGTTAAAATCATAAAATAGCTGAAAATAAAAATCTTTCCCATCACTGCTTTTAAACTATATGTAACATATAATTAATATTATATTATTAATTTCTGTATTATGTTAAAATATTGTTATTATCTATTATTAATATATATTTAATTTTATATATATAACTTCTATGTATCATGAAACCATTTTATACTTATTTTATGCTATAATTCATTTTAAGTCTTCTGGAAGTATTTGGTTTGGGCATCATTTTTGTTACACTTGTTTACAAATGTTTATTTCTATTTTAGTATTTTTATTTATTTCTCAAATCTATTAAAATTATTTTAAAGTCATTGGTTAATATTTTTAGGAGTTATAAAATAATATTTCTCTAAGTAAATTACCCAAAATGAATTGGTAATTCTTTAAAGTGCCTACCCACTTTCTCATATGCCATTAATTTTTAAACAATCTAGAGTAATGTTAAGCTTTTAAAAATACACTTTAAAAGCTTTTTGTCCACTTTCTGTGATATTTAACTATGTTTTCCTAATTTTTTTAACATAAGGAATTGTGACAAATCATTCTTTACAAAGAAAAGTAAAACTTTCAAAAAGAACAAATGAATGGGCTTTTTTCTTCTTTTTGTCAAATATTTTTGAAAAGAGCATCATGGTTTAGAATGTTGTTTTGAAAATAGACTAAGAAATAAAGAAATTGGAAATTCTTTCTAGGTTTTTTAAAATTAATTTAGTTTTCACAGACTTTGTTGTACCATTAACCCTAAATCCTCAATACATGCATAGTGCTATCCCCTTTTGTGAACAAATGATTTTTATAATGAAATGGGAAGCATCACTGGGTGTAAAGCTGCAGAGATTGGAAATACCCATCTTTGACCAATATCCTAATTTTAACAATTGTTTCCAACAAGTTGATTTTTAAAACCATCTACCTTCAACTTCCCCATATTTATACTCTCATTTTAAATTTCAAATACTCAAGTTACATTCCAAACTTCAAAGTGTTAGAAAACTTTTTCTCACATTATTCTTATTGTCTAGGCGTTTATCGCATAAAAAGGGCTTCATTGTCATCTGGTCACAAAGACAATACTAGTGATAATCTCATCAGAAAAATCTGGTGTTAACCATCCCTGAAACTTGAATGTCTGTTTCCCTAGAATATTAGGTCTTTCTGAACATCAGTTGGCTGCATTCTCCTACTGCTCTAGACTTTTAAAAGATATTTTCATGGGAGTCTGCTAAAGATATCCTTTCTTCCTGTCCACCTGCTGTACAGCAACCCCTCCGAGATTCTACCTTGTAGCATAAAGTCTAATTAAGAGATAGATGCATGAAACTGGACACACTAGGCACAAATGAGCCCTGCCCTGTTGGAGGCAGCATTCTCCTGGGTGCACGGGTAAGGCTAAGCTGTAAGAGTTCTCTGCTTTTGTTGGTGAAACTCATGCACTCAGAGAAAAGTCTCTACCTGGCCCAGGCCCATCTCCATAGTTCCAGAAAACTCACTGTCCTCTAGATAAGTAGGCAACCACTCTGGGCTGCCTTCATCACCAGAACCACCCACAGTAATTCTGAAAATGACTGTTATTGGTGTCTATGTTTTGGGAATACCCTTGTTCCCAGAATCATGGTGCTTGTTAGCACTGGTGGCTTCCTCCTCCTCGTTCTACTATCAAGAAGCCAGAGAGGTTATCAGCTTTGGAAAGGAAAGGTCAGCCCAGAAGCCAGGCCATTCAGGATTTTCCCAGTAGATACTATAATGACACTTCTGGGATTTATGTTGCTCAGGCCTGGAATGTCAAGAAACATGAGAGGGCAAGATGACAAAGTTAAGAGAGCTAGCTTGGCAGTCAGACTGTTAGTTCTACCCTATAAAATATCCTTTTGCTTCCCATGTACTTGTCCCTCAATCTATGATTTTATAACCCTTCCTCCCTGATCTAGGACCTGGTTTCATCATTTATGATCCCACACCATCGTGTGTGGATGGCATGGGATCATAAATGGAATAGAATCCCCCCAAAGCAGACAAATATTCATGTGCCAGTCGTTTATCTGAAAGTTCAAAAGGAGAGTGGAGAAGTAAGACAGGGAAGGGAAGGCAGCCAATGAAGATATCTGCTTTTTTCTGGAGGGAAGTGAAGATCAATTCTGTGGGGAAACCCTGGAAAACATCATGAAACATGTGCCTCAGAGGAATCTGAACAGTGTGTCAAGGAAGAAGCTGAGGAATTTATGCATCAAATCCCCTCAGCCATTGCTTGAGGGCTTCCCTGGGGTGTTATGGGCATTCTGACATTTGTGACCTGTCATGAACTTGGGCAGAACATCCTTCCCAAGGCAACCTTCAGGCCAAGAGATACAGATCTTGGGCAGAAGCACACTGTGTGTGGATGCAGAGTGGTTCAGTGTCTGCCTCTCCCCACCTTTCTCTTTGATAAAGGAAGAAAAAAAGAAAGAGGGGGGAGAAGAATGAAAGAAAGTTTACCAAAAAAGAAAAAAATAAAGGGGGAAGGAAGGAGAAGAAAATTTGATTTCACCACTTACTTAGCATCTACTATGTGTAAAGTACTTCATCCACTTCTCACAGCATTCCTATGACATAAGCATTTTATTATTCCCATTTTACGATGAACATACTGAATTGAAAGAGGTTAAATGAAATCCTCCCAAATCATACAACTGGCAGGTTAAGGAGTTGGGATTCAAATTCAGGTTTTCCTTTCCTGCTCAAAATTCTTAGTAGTTTACTGTTACTTAGATATAGTCTCTCCATGATCTGATGATATAATTTGATGGAATACGAAGACTCCTGGCCCAGGAGTCAGAAGAACAGTGCCCCATTCCTGATCTGCGAGTCCCTGCCCCACTGAGATCACACTCCAGTCACTTTCTCTTTCTGAAGTTTCATTTTCCTTGACAGTAAATCAAGGAGCTAGACTAAATGATGGTTAAGGCATCTGCCAGGTTTAACAGTTTAGGATTCTTTCCACTGATTACCATCTGTTAGTCTTCTATCCCAATTATATTCCAACTAACCTGGAAAAATCTTCATTCTCCTAAAACCTCATTTTGTACCAATAATATTGCTCTCCCCCCGAGATTGTCCCTACCTAAATCTTCCATATCTTCCAAATGGTTTCTTTTCCAGAAAGGCATATTTTTCACTCTAGCTAGAAACAAGATCTCATTCTCTGAAGTCTTATTGTATTTTCTTTATATTTTCCTAAGAAGGCCAAATTCTGTATCTTGTCTGTGAGGTTACCTTATACATAATTATGAATTGTCATGTACAACATAGACTCTGGAGCCAGATTGTCTGGGCTATCCCCCCAGCTCCTCCACTTTCTAGCTATAGAAACTTGGGCAAATTATTTCTGTGCTTCAGTTTCCTCCTCTGCAATATGGGGATAATCATTTTAAACTATGTTAGTGGGGTTTATAAGTTTAAATGAGTTAATATAGGTCAAGTGTTTAGAGCAGTTCCTGGCACATAATAACCACTATGCATTCATTTTGCTATTATTATTAAAAATTATTAACTGTTTTGATTTGTTTTGTTTGTAGTACTTTGAGTATGCATATTCTCTCTCTTGCAGTCTTGTAGTTTTTTGAGCATAGGGATTTGTCTGTCTTCTTTCTCTTTATATCTTTTTAAGAGAGTGTCTCATATGTAGTAAGGACCCAATAAATATTTGATTGTGTGTTTATGTGTGTGTGCTATGTATCATTATTATGTTTGTACCTGTCATTATCTTTCTTTGCTACTTCCCTTGTTTGTTTTGTTTGCTTGTTTGTTTTTCTTCTGCAGAAGTCCTACAGCAGGAAGTGTCTTATCATCTGCTGTTTTGTATTATGACAATGTTTCTATAAGGTCCTTGGGAATTTTTCCTTTGTGGGTTCATCATTTCCTACCAAAATATACAACATATATTAAATGCTTAGGTGTGTAATTTGGAAATATGGACAAATAATATATACTTAATAAATATAGACATTGGTACTTCTCTTCTCTCTCCACCTCACCACCAAGTATGAGATCCTAAAATTAAAACCACTTTCAATTATATTTTCTACCCTCAACTCTAACAAAGAATAGACTTTCTTAGGTGTTCATTCAAAATAGAACTAAATCTCCATTATTCTTTTCTGCAAAACTTTCAAACACCTACCTGACAGAACGTGTTCCTCTGTGGGTAGAAACTCAGAAGATCTGGGCCACTAGATAGAACCCTGAGTGTTATCTTCAAAACAGTCTAGAATATCAATTGATGATTCTTCAAATCAACATGAATTAGTTTCTTTACAGATAAGATAAACATAACTTTTCTAGGTATTGGTGATACCTTCCCATCATTGGGGGGTACTTTTCAAATTTCCCTTTATTGTTTTTAGCCAGTTTGATTGATTAAATCTTCAAAGGTGGCTAAACAGAATGTCTTGGTCAG